>NW_008236767.1:4156523-4257941 GCF_000691975.1 Corvus brachyrhynchos
AGAGAAGCCATACCACTCTAGTTTTTCATTCAGACCATAACTTGAACCTGAAGTCACAATATTAACAATCCAAACTAGTGAGTTGTGACAACAAATCGAAGTAGTCTGTTTTGCACAATCCTGAGAGTGCACAATTCCCATTAAAATCAGAGTGAAGAATGGGTGCTTTGTGCCTCTGAAATAGTCATAAGCAAAAATGTTCACAGGGTAGGCAAAACTCTGACATTTATCTTTAAGTATATCCATTTTTCACGTGTTATCAAGAGTCACAAAAAGTGTTATGAATTAAAATAAAAAGTTATTTTCCTGGAAGGGCTGTATTTCTAGTCAATCATGTTTTCCAGATGTTGAGATCATTAAGGGCCTGTTTATCTCTCAGTACTGCATTTCCATCTGTTCCTTACAAAAAGAGAGTAATATCTGGGAAATACAACTATGTCATAACTTTGCAAATGAAACCTGAGCACCAATACTTCAAAAAAAATGCAAGGTTCTCTTCTGCCACATACACCTGCAGCTTTTGATTAAAGAAAATTTACTTCTGGACCATTTACACAACTAATTTATAGATAATTAATATCAATAGACAGAAAAACATTCACGTGGCTGAGACAAAGTTTTGTTATATTATTTTTAAAGCATCCATTCAATGTTGTCAACTCTACTGACTGTGGAAAATCGTTTTGGGTTGTTTTTTTGTTTTGTTTTGTTTGGGTTTTTTTGCATAATAAAAAGCATAGCCTTTATTTTCTTTGAAAAAATAACGCAAAGAAAATAACATCAGTAGATTTTTTTGGCTTTTCTTTATACCATAGCTAATAACATCATGCCTTTTAATGCCAGTCAGTGTCCTGCCTTGATTAAAAAAGCAGCCCTAAGGAAGCTACAGAGTCTCTTACTGCACATTAAGGAGTGTGCACAGGAACTATGATATTTCATGGTGTTCTGGGCACAGGTCGTGGAGCGTGCTTGCTAACTCACCCTTGGTTCCTTTGGAGCGTGTGCGCAGCTTTTTATTTTCCCCATCTGCATCCATCTGTAATATTAACACAAGGTCTTTAATTCATACCTTTTGCCATTGAGGAAAAAAAGTACTCCAATGCTTTTTTTTCACATTTCCAAAGGCTAGACAGTAATAGAAAAAAAAGAATAATCATGCCTTATTAATCTTGTCAAAGAGATAAAAAGCCATCTGTGAATATCTAGTAAATACCTAGGAGATACTTTTAATGATACAGATTTGTTTAATAAAGTGATGGTTATGAGTGACTCTGTAAGGTTTAATGACGAGGTCTGCAGGTGTTAGCTGAAGGCATAAGGTTAGAAAGAGTAATGCTGCATGAGTGCTGCTTTCAGCATCCACCTCCTGAAACAAAAGGTCCCAGAAAGCTGCCATGCCTACAGGAACTCTGCATTTTTATTGTAACTGAGGCATAGCTCTATAGCTGTGTTGGAACCTGCATTTCTGACAGCTTCATCCTTAAAACATGAAACCTTCTTGCTTGACAATGCATAACTACATATACAGCTTTGAAATTCTTCACCACTTAATCAACTACTTCTTAAAGAAGTTTTGCTTAAAGAGACATTGAGTTACGGATTTATAGGAGGTTTTTTGGGAGAATGCAGTGTCCAGATTTGTATTTTACATTAAAAAAAACAAGCCCAAACAATCAAAAAGCCCAGACCTCCCCAGAAGTCAGCTGTTGTAATAAGTTTTCTAACTGAAATAAGAGAGTCCTTTCAAGATCAGCTGTTCTCACTATACTTTTGGCTACATCTAAACCCGAACTGGAAATATGCACCTTCTGGTCTTGGATGTGGCCCAGACACGTAATTGTAGGGGCAGGCTTTCAATCCATGGATTTTATTGCAAAACCCTGAAATTTGAAGGGATTAAGATTTTGTGTTCTGGTGTGGACAACTGCAGTGACATATTGCAGATTGTACAATGGTGCAATTTTGATGATGTCCAGGGAGGCAAACTCCTTTCTAAAAGTAACACTTAATTTTTATGTGAGGAAGACTCTCTCACCAGGAATTTTTGTCTAGGCAAAATTTTGGGAAATACGGAATTTTTCTTCAGTCTCTGAGGGAACCTTGTTATCTGTCTTTGATTTGAATCTCAGTTTCCCTGTTTGTAAAATGGTGATGATCAAATATACTGTAGAAAAAGCAACTGCCATGGGCTTCTGCAAATCAATTTGCAGACACCAGTGTCTGATTAATAAAATTGTGTTGGGTGATAGGTAGATGTGGGTACCAGAAGTTGCCAGGCATCTCTCCCTGCAAAATGTCATGAGGTAAATACTGATGTCAACAGAAGATCCTGTCTATTATATCATTTTTTCTTTCTGAGGATCAGCTGATCTGAACTGAACTAAACTGAGAAAAGAAGCAAGAAGTCCTGTTAGTGCCTTTTTCCATTTATAGAGTTTGAAGATCTGAGTATGCTTTATTTTTAGCTCTATATGACTCAGATTACCGAGATGTTTTGAAGGTCTTATCTGAAAGAACATTGCAGAATATGACAAAATTGACCTGAGAAATAAAAGAGTAAAGTCAGCCTTTTTAGGGAATAAAAAGCATTTTTCTAATTTTCTGGGATTTGTTTGTTTTTATACATGTTTGAACACTATAAGTAGCTATTGGAATCAAAATACCTATTTGCAGGAGAGAACATAAACATTTGAAAAGGGACTTGAAGAGGTGTAATTCTAGAACAAATCTAGTGATGTCTGAAATGAAAATACAAATTGATGGAAATGCACATCAAAGCCAGACAATGATACCTTTTCTCCGTTTAAATTTACATCTGATATTGATTATTAGCAGGGAAAAACATGAAGGGCTTCTGCTTATGTAGTGGGGCTGGTGGCAGCCGTTACTTGTTACTATCCTTAAAACCTGGAGAACAAGTATTTGCAATGTGACTGCAATGGTAATGGGAAACATGGCTCTGTTCTCTGATGCTGAGTTGTGATTGAAGGCACTGACCTGCCATAGACTTATAATAGGGGAGCAGGTGTGGCAATGATGGACTTTAATTTCCTTTAATAAACCTTTTATGTGCCACACTTTTACTGCCATTCTATGCTCTCCAAGGTCCTGCACATAATAGGTTCATTACTTTTGATTACTATAGTCTATTGAGACAAACAACTCCAGAACACACTATATATTATGTTCAGTTAAACCAATATAGACTATTTATCCACTGTGCATTATTTCACCTGCAACTCTACAGACAAAATTAACAACAGCTCCTGTAAGCTAAAACTATTAAAACCACTGGTACTCCTTTGTCATCATTTCATAATAAATACCACACCAATCACAGTGCTGCTATTTTAATTATGAAACAAAAAGTGTCCACTGCTTCTACTGAGCAGCAGTTACTTTGGACTAAACAGCAGGTTGCATTGTGATGAATATTTAAAAACTGCACAAAGAGTGAAAACCAATGATAAAATCAATGCAGGTGATTTTTCAATTGATTTTCTTTCCTTGTGAAACTTTTGAACTATGAGATATCTTTTTATCAACTCAAACATAAAATTTATAGAACAGTTTAGCCTAGTGCATACGTATATCAAAATAGTCATCATGTCTGTGCTGCATAAAGACACCTTAACTTACGAAAGAGTCCTATGCATTAACTTGAAATACAAAAGTAACTGAATAAAACTGAAATCTCTTAACTGTGTCAGCAAAAAAACCTCTCTTGCTCAAAATTTAAATGTAGTATCTTTGTAGCTTAGCAGTTCTTTCAGAGACAGCCTGATACTACGCAAATGAAGTGGCTTGTGTCTGTTTTTCTTCTACATAGTGATAATTTTACATTAAATTACAGCAAAGGATGGTCAGCAAAAAGCATTCAAACTTTCAAGTCACCCATGGAACAACAAGATGATTAAATTCTGAGAAATTCTTGCCAACCTTTTTAGACGTAATTGTTATCAATGTGTTAATTTTGGACATATATTATTACTGTTGTGTACTGTGAAGGTTGGATGGATTCTGGAAGGTGCCTCATGCTGTCAAAGCTGGGGGCTGGTCACCCTCCCTCCCACTACATATGTTGTCTTGAGTCAAGAACCCATAAGGGGTAAATAGAATGGTTATATCTGCACAAAGTCCTCACACAATATCTCACTACTAAATTTTTTAGCCATCAGGACCATGGGGATAATAAAATGTGTACCAGGAAAATTTTATTGGGGGTTATAGTCCCATAATTTTTAAGGGCAAGCTTTACAAAAATAATGGCAAGTGAATAGTGGAACTAAGTCCACTTAATCTTTGTGTCTTATAGATAGATTCTCTGATTTGATGGATTTTAAACTCATCTAAACATTTTCTTTTCAAAATTTGTTGAAGCTAGCTAATGGACTCTAAAGGAATTAGTGGGAAACATGCAGCCAGAAACACAAGGACAGAGGTGCAGCAGCTCTGCAGTCCCAAATCATTAAGCAAGTAGGCTAAGAAATAAATGCTTGCTGCTTCAGTTATGCTCCATTTCTGTGATCTCAAAATTTACTGAAAATATTGATGTTGAATAATTTTCTGAAAACATGTTCCAGCAAATCTCCCCAGGTTTGTGAATGCCCTCTGTCTGACTTTGTGAATTTCATTCTGATCCGTCCTCCACTTTTCCTTCAATGTTCATTGAGATTTAAGCATAAGCCAACAACTAGATCGCAGAAAACTGACTGGAGTCACTGACAATACCCCAAATTCTGCTTGGCTCAAACTGTAATAATTTGCTATTTAACTGCTACAGGGTATTCATGTTTCTCCAGATTAATTTACTGGTGGAATAGCAGCAATCGTACTTTCTGAGCAAACTATTTCAGAGTTCGTGGCTGCAGGAACCAAATGGTACTTCTTTTGTTTGTACCATCCCACTGCAGTTAACAGACTCGAGAGCAGCACCTGGAAATACTTCCCTGAGTGAGAGAATCAGGATTTGGCTCTGAGTTTGGTTTTTTGTGTGCCTGGAGTCTGTCTGTGCACATGTGCATGTACTGATGTTATAATAGGATCCAAGAATATGACTAACAGCGGAAAATAGGGCATGTGCAATAAATTATAATAATGACAATAATAATAGTAGCAACTATTTCAGTTTACTTGCACATTTTTAAATTTGAATTTCAGAAATTAAATTGACACTACTCTCTTGGTAAGACAGTTTTACAGCACATCACTGTGAAATAAGCTATGACTTAGGGAAGCCAGTGCTGCTGACTTAGGTAAAAGTAAAATGCATCTCCTGGAAAGATTTCATGTAAGAGCTATGTACTTTGTAATTTCCATTGTAATCTTCATACAAACATGACTTTCCTGGAGTGGTTTTCACATTGCTGTAGTGTCAGTCTGTTTTCTTTTGCATAACGGGCTAGTGGAAAGGAAATTGCTGGTTTATCTAAAGACTGTAAGCTTTATCATTGCACTGTGATTTTCCGACTAAAAGTTACACCTGATTTTCAACATTAAATTTGGGGAATCGTTTCACTAGGAAATTTTTACCTGATTTTGAGATGTCTGGAAAAAGAATAGCTTTTCTCTACAGTTTTTAATTTAAGAATTACTTAAGTTACTATTGAGACAACAGCTATATCTGTCACAAGCTTAGTGAACTCAGCCAGAGGAAAAAACCTAAATAATTTTTAAAGCACACAAATACATTCTAAAGTCTCCAACACAAGCCACAAACTTCAAAGTTGAAGTCAGATTCTGCTAAGGACAATGAACCGAACTGTTCTATACTGTGCCCCACGGTGACACAACACTCTGTGTACTTCTCCCTACAGTGGATAATACCCTCAGAGAAAGCTTTTCAGTGGTTTTGGTGGTCATATCTTGATATTTCTTTTCAATAACTCATTTAAGATTCTACCACATAAAAAGATAATAAAGTCATAGAGAAAATTTTTTTTAGTAAATCTGAAATCATGATTTCTTACTGCCCATCCAGAAGTGTTGAGCACTATTTGGCTGTCTGTGTATATGTGTGCTGACTGAACCTTTCTCTTAGCTTACAATAACATTTTTAATATGAAGTATTAATCTTACACTGACAGTGAGAAGTATGGTGAGAAAAAGAAATGCCAAGAACACATATAGCAACTTCTAGACAAAGTTATATATTTTCATTGCTGGCAGTAAAGAGTAATCCAGAATCCAAATATAATTTTTTTAGAGACATTGCTTGTAATGTGGTTAAAGCTTCTTTCTCTTCTTTTTCTTTTAATGATATGTTGAAGACCAAAAAGGAAAAATATTTACAAATGTGTTCTTAAAGACTATCGCTAAAAATAAGCCTTGTTTTGTGATTTTGATTATTCCTAACCAAGGAGTCATTTCGTCTTTATTACTGAAAATTTTGCTTTAGTTTGCTCAGTGCTATTCCTGATTTCTCTAGGAAAAAGTTGAATGACATGGAAATAATTGGTTCAGCTCTATGAATTTCTCAGGAATTAAAATAAGTCCACCTACTAAATGCAAACTTTAAAGCATGTTTATAACATATAAATCATCAAAAATTTGTCATTTTATAGTGTGATTGAATGGTGTGCACATTCTTGAGAAGTAGATTTTTTAATATTGATTTCAGTACTTCAAAATATGCAGCGGCAAAATAAGCCTTAAATCAGAGGCAAGCTTGAATAGCTTTGTAATGAGGATGATTTATTTTGATTCTCACTTATGATTTCTGAGTTGTCACTGCTGTTGTATACTTCATCCATGCAACTTTGCACAACTGGCAGTGCTGAATATAAACCAAAGCCATATGTTTATGTCCTTTTGCCAAACGACTACAGCAAATAGTTCTATTATTCCCTTAGGTAACCAACGTGTGCCAAGTATTTCTATTAGTCTTCTTTACCAAGGCTTTAGAGGGCAGAGTCACAGCTTTATGAAATTAAGGGGCAACTGCTAGCTTTTTAAATTCAGAGAAAAATTATATAGTATACCACACTGAAATGCAGCTCAACCCAGGCTACTTTCTGGAGGCTTTTCACTCTGGATTATTATTTTTTATGTAGTTCAAGGTCTTGTCACTATTTTCTCTGCTACTATATATTAAATATCATTTTTTAGAAGAAAGAAAGAGGCAATATTAAAAAAAAGCTTTGACACATTGAGCTCTTTTTAAGTACACTAAAGTTTTAGCCCACCCAACTGCTATATAGTTAAAAAAATCCTAAAACAATAAGCCTTATACATATATATATATACAAAACATCACTAATAAGTTATCCCTGAAAGATAAAATTTTAGCACTGCATTATGAAATATATTCTCATTCCTGGACTCATACAAATTCAAAGATACTTGTGTTACTGACAGTATGTATGGCTAATGAGTGTAATTCACACACTTAACTAGAATTTCTACATATTTACAAAAATTTTCACCTCTTCAACTGTTTAATACTGCTGTACCTGACTGTTGAAGACTTTTCTTAAAACAGCAGAGATTATGCAAGAAAAGTAGTCCTAGTGCACAAGGCTCTACACATGAAACCACATAGTATTCTACTACTAATATACAGATACATTTCTACTCAAATTAATTTTTGTAAATCAATTATCCCACCTTTGCGTGTTTCCAGGTGAAAATATGTGCAGATTCCAAAGGACCAAATTCGTCACACAGCCCAAGATGACTTGCCTGATTTAACAGATAATCCTCAAATTCATTCTCTGGAAAAAACATACAAGCAAACAAAAAGAAAAACAACAAAAGAAAACAGAAAAACAGCTGTACTAAATAACATATGGATGAAACAAGACACTCTTTAAATCAAATGGGTAAATAATCCAGGTGCAATATATTCTTCAGCGGTTTTACAAAGATAGGGTGTAGAGGCATCAATGATGCTTCTAAAAGGCGTAAAGAATAGGGTATTTTCTTTTCTTATGGTACTTTCTTTATCTCATTAATGCCTTATGAAATAGACCTTCTCTAAGAAAGTTTTGCTTCTTGTGTGGACAAAAACCTACCGTTTCTATATTTAGAAATCCTTAGTCAAATATTTTAATTGCATCAGAACCTCTTTGACTGAGTAGGATGGTTCAGTACATGATGTAAAACAAATGAGAAGCATTCTAAAATATTTTAAAAACAGAAGAAAACTCCTCTGTTTTATTTTTTCTGATTTTGAATATTAAAGTTTGGCAGGCTGATAGTGTTCGCAGCATAAGACAGATTAAGGAAATCTTTGACATTTCTCCATGCACAATTTTTATTCCTTTCTGTGAGGTACTTTATGCTAAATCAACAGTAACAGCGAGGGAAGTAGAGCTCCAGAAGTTTATCTCTGAGTGTACAATACCGAGATCCTTGTTTTCAGAAATACTGAATACCCAAACCCTTCTGACATTTATACGCACTTGCAACCTGGAAGAATCTCACAATGAGCAGTTATTAAGGGCAAGATTTACTTTGGCATCACTCCTGGCACTGGTGACCAAAACATAAAAATTTCACTATCAGTTGCAACTTCAGAGGTCTGTTTCACATATTATCCAGTGTATTTAGTAAAATAGATTTATTCATTGAAGGTATTTCAATCATGACAAAGTTTGCAAATAAACTTTGGGAACTTTGACTATTTATTTAGTGGTATCTGATGATGTTATTTTCAGCAAAATTTGAAATGTTACATTTCTGAAATTGGAAAGGCTCATTCTAAACAGATTCTCAGGGAAGCCAGAGTTTATTGAATAACTAGTTTCTGCTTGTGTCCCAATAGATAGGATGTTAGTTTCATCCCATCAAGAACTTTTAATTAAAATAAGTACACTTTTATCAAATAATGGAACAGGCAACAGATGTAAGATGATAAAGAGAAAACCCAGAACAAAACATCCCAATACCAAAAGGATTTTTAAGCATTTTTTTAGCCAATATGTTGCTAGAAAGACATATTGTTTATCCTCAAAGGCCTATTTTCTTGTTATTCTATTTCAACATTCATAAAGAAAAACCCCAAAACCACAAAAGAAGTCTCAAAGCCTTCTACCTTCCTCTTTGTTCAAAATACACTAATCTAAAACAAAAGATCTCAGAGAATAACTGCAATGGTGAGCAAAGCTCTTTCTAAAGACTAAAACTTAGCAGATTTTTGTCTACAATTCTAGCACCTTAAGTATTTATTAACAATGTATTTTTCCTTTACTTTCTCCAAGATTGCCAATAAAGAACGAAATCACATAAGGGAGTAGCTGTAAACCCTTTGAGTTCCCCAATGTCAAACTCATTAGCATCCGAATAACCACACAGCAGCACATCATCTGCACAATTGCAATTTTTTACTACTTTTAATAGCGTTTCTCAAAGGGCTCATTTTCAACTTTCTTCAGTGGTTAGTTGGTTCTCTGGGGAAAAGGAGCTTCCTGACGCTCACAGCTTCCACTCAACAACCAGGCCGTTTGCTGTCAGAAGCATCAGCCCTCTGCCCTAAACCCATCTGCTGTCTCTCTCATCCTAAGGGACCGAGAGTTAAGACAGCACAGCTGAGATCCACTTGGAAAAGTGCACAAAGGACAAGGAAAAATATACAAAACTTTTCACATTTAACTTTACATAATAAGCTAGTATGTTGAAAATTCTCCTCAAAAGAAAAGGAGTTTGGACTGGGACAGGTCTTGGGGGGGCAGGTTTTAAAATTGAACTGAAAAACTACATGCAACAGTGTCAAAGAACAAAAACCTGCACCCCTCTGCTGTGTTTAAACACAGCAGAAGTTACTGGTTAGTAAGTCTAACTGTGCTGGGTTTGATTTCTTTCACATAACAGGGTGCTGGCTGTGATTCAGCTGATTCGTGGGTGAGTACGAACATTTGAAGATACGGTGTTTCATAAAAGGTCTAATACAATGTCATGCATCTGTCATGCTATAAACAGGGTCTGTAGGATTGTGCTGTGTCACGGGATGTGACATACCCCTAATGTAACATAAACTATGTGTCACCCCTGTCCACCCTCCAAGAAGTAAGTTATATTTCAAATATAAATGTTAGGATCTGATAGTTCAGGTAGCAAAAAAGGCTTGGTGCTGATTTCACAGAAATATCAATGTCTTACACAAAATTTATTTAGTAATTCTGATTATAAAAATCAATTATAAAATTGATCATGGGCCAAATTTTGAGGTATTGCAAGAAGTGCAGAAGTCTGCAAAACCAGCTGGAGAAAATAAGATCTCAGCCTCAAGAGCCCACAAAGTACATCTAACTAGATTGTTGGTGACTTTAATGATAAGATCATTATTGATGGAAATCAGGCAGAGATAACTTACTTATTTGTCAATCACTGTTCTTTGGTGGGGTCACTCCCCTTGGGTCCACATGTATCTTCATTTGGCCCAATCTATTCATAGCTTGCATCAACTCATTTCTCTTTTTTAGTCAAGAATTCAAAACAATTTATGCTTACACTTCAACTGCCTATGTGTCTGAACAGTATTTTTTATTCTGGAAGTTGAAGCCTGCCTGCCTATAGAGAGAACTTTCACCCTTTCCAACCACCATCTCAGTTCAACTAGAATAATAAACTTCATAAACCCACAAAGATGGAATATATGAGTTGCTTGATTTGTCAATGTAATTGTTCAGTGAAATCACCTGGAGCCTTAGCAATTCATTCTTCAGTTTATAGCCATTTCCAGTGCAATATGATTTTGTACTGACTCTGAAGTGCCATCCTACTGAGATCCATGAGTCATGCCAGGATACTGATGTGAATCACAGTTTAGGTCCTGATCCTCAACATCAGATGTGTGTGACAAATCCCTTCAAACAACTATTTTTGTTGACCCCTTGTCTATGGGTAAAAGTCCACTCATTCAGGTCAGATTGCTAGAGATCCTGATGATTTTAAAATGAGAAAAGACATATTGTGCAACCACAAAATTATCTCAGCAAAAGTCTGAAGTTGTTTTCTCTGTCAATACTCAAAGCTGTACTATATTTGTGAAGGATCCCAAAAGCTTTTTTAAGCACAATACATTGCATTTCCAACATAATAATTTGATTTTCTCTCATTTACCATATCAGTGGTTGATATATTGCAAATATGGGAATGAATAATCACTACCGTTTGTGATTTGTTAACTTAGAATAAAAGTAATATCTAAGGAAACAAAATCCAGTGAGCTCACCAGTATGATCCCTGAACATTTCTTGTGTTTCTACAGTGACAGTGATTTCTCTTTCTCAAGACAGAATAATGCAGCATATTCAGTATTTAGTATTTGAGAAAATAATATGTGAAAGAAAGATACAATTACAAATAAATGAAGATATATTTAGCTCAGGACTTCAGTCAGATCTTTATCCTGCACAGTCTGAAGTCTGTAACTTTACACGTTAAATTCTGCACAAACCTCAAGGAGATCCCAAGGTGCATGTAAAATATTCAGTGCATGAGGAACCAAATTTCATTTGGCCTACACCCTCACTGCAGCAAATCTGCAGGATTCTATTTGAAAACAACTTTTTTTTTGTGTATAATTTGACCTTCAGAAAGGAGTTTCCTTGGGGCAGAGTACTCATCTTTGCACTTGTTTTATTCAGTGCAAAGTACACAGGAAGTAGAATTTTTACTGTTCCAACAATCACATTTTCTTTCTCAACTCTAATGCTAAACTTTATCTTATTTTGTTCTACCATGAGATGAACAGGAGGTCACATTAGCAGTACGAGATAGGCTGGTAACACAGGCAGTTGTCCTAGTAGCTGCAAAAATCTTCACTTCCACTCATCCTCTCTTTTAAACAGGGCAGTAATTCCAATGCCAAGATCATATTTCACCTAGCAGTGGAGTTTAACTTTCACCTGATTTAAGCAACAAACTATCCCTCAAAGATGCTGGAGGCTTTGCTGTAATTAACATAACTACATTTAGATGCTATTCATGACCTATAATTCCAACACCTTGTGAAAAAAAAAAAAAGGTTGCAAGCTGTAAACATTATAAACATATTCAAATAAGCTTAACGCAATCTGCCATGCTTATTTCTGCCTAGATCATGGACCAGCGAAATGGTTAATGCAAATGGATTTATAATTTGCTTTGGGGGGCCAGTTTCTTCTCCTTATTTATTAGCCCAGCTGATGGGGCAGATTTGATGAGGCACTTCTGGAATAATTGAGTCATCACACAAAGAAGGCTGCTAGCATTCAGAGTGGTTTTATCAGCAGCAAGCAGGCCTGATTACTGACAATTACACTCTGATCCGGTGATGGAGGAGAAAGAGCCAACGAGTGGGAAATGTCCGTGTTTCTATCCAGGAATAATTTCTACATTCATTTTACATGCTAAGTGTTTCCTATCTCTGCATAATAAACTGTAAACAGGAATAGATGGCACAATGTCCCTTAATATTTCCTGGTAATGAAGACACAAATGTACAGTGAGTGCTGATAAATATAGATGAAACATAAGCTATTCTCTGAGTCTGTATTGTTACCTTTAAAATAAATGCATTTTGGTGGTAAAAGCATAATCATAGCTAATGCAAAAAAATGACAGAAGATTGAAGCTGTCCTTGTAACTACACAGAAACTTTGTAAAAGTCCTGTTAATCACTGCTGCTCTAGAGGCTCATAAGCTGAAGGTGATATACTGGAAAGAACATCATTTTGTTTCTCAATAGTCAACTATGTAGGAGCACTTTTGCTTTGACACAGTAAAGGGGAGCAACAGCAGTGACCTCCATTAACACTTCAGGGATGGAGCACATCTCAATGCTAAACTGAAAAACAATGAAGCTGGTCCTAGAAGACATCTTCACTATGATAAATTCTCATTTCCCTCTCATCAGCTTTAAGACAGTGTTCATAATGAATAATAGAGCTAGACCACAGATTTCATGAGTTGTGTAAAGCAATACATTATTGCCTTTAGAACATTATTTTTATAGCAATTTAGATGCTGTAAAATGACAGTTATTAACAAAATTCTGCAAGCAGAACTTTGGAAAAATCTGTTTCTTTGGGGGAAAAAAATGGGGGAAAAATGGGGGAAAACATGAAAACAGATATAGTGGAGAGTTGAAAAGTAATTTTGTGTTTGTTGATGGGGAATTACAGATTTCAGCTAGAAAAAGTTAATGCCCTGGTCTAGGGAGACTTTTCCTTTTTAAGAGTTGATCAGGCATGAAACACTGAATAATAAACTTTTGCATGCTTGTTTATTCCTTCTCCTCTTTTTAAACTAATTCATAGCTTCAAAAGAACTAAAAGTTATTCTCTGCTCGCCTGCAGTAACTATGGCAACTATGTTTCATTAAAGTAGCCACTTAACTTCAAGGCTTGTGTTACAATGATATGCATTATTTTGAGTAAAACCACACCATAACAACCTTATGATTTCAGAGCAATTTTAAAAGAAAGTTCAAAGAGCATGCGTCATTGACTCTGGAACACAGGGTTTGTTTTCTTTTAAAACATGTTTACTCTTTTCCAGCCAGGATGACTTTCCCTGCACCGAGTCATCTCTGTTGAGAGGCATTGTGTGGGGGGACCACTACCGCCTTCAGCAAGAGATGACCATGATCTGCTCACTGAAGGGCTGCCCAGGAGCTGCAGGATTGTGGCCAGCAGGAGATGCCTGAGCACACAGATCAGCACAACTAAGAACAGCAAAATTCTGTGGGTTTAATTACTGTGTTACCGACCTCTTCAGTATCAGAAAGATCCTGGTCTGGTTCTGATGTTTGCTACATGCCTGCTTTTTAGCCACCACCATTACAGTCTTTCTACCGTACTTGATTTGCAGCAAGCTGGTTAGGAATTGATGGGTTTCAAGGGCAGTTTTATGGGGTGCTGTTATGGTTGCACTGAATCTCTACAGAAGTTCTGAAGCTGGTTAAGTTCAGTAAAAGTGGTCACCTCTCAAACATGTACAGGCTTAATCTAGGTTCTTTTATTCCTTCCCTGTGATTTCTGACTGTTCCAGAAGTATTTTTTAGGAATATTTTAATAGTCAGAATTAGGACATCTCAATTCTTGTGCTGGACAAACCCCATGTCTAATCAGCTGACTGTACATTTTTGACATGGAGTTAAAAGGAACAATAAACCTAAAAATACAGACTACATTTATGAAAAGAAGTATAACTACCATTCTGCTCTCCTACGCATTCATCTTGCCCTTTCTGAACAAGTTCTCTTCATTAAGCATGACAGGCATGTCCCAGGAAAGGGAAAGTCACACAAAGGGAAGAAGTGTGCCTTCCCTCAACATGCAAATCACATATGTTCATTAACTTCAAGAGTGCCATGTGAAGTACAGTCTGCCACCATTTAAAAGACTTGTAATGACCCTAACTGCTAAAGATAATGGGGGCTTGCTTACACTACTGCACTGCCCTGAAGATCTTAGGAACATGCTGAAGAGCACAGGAAAAAAAAACCCAAGAACAAAAATACCACCTTGCAAATGAAAGCAGTAAAGGATATCCAGAAAATTGACTAATACTTGTCAGATACCAAAATGTGCATGTCAAATATTCCCTGGGACAGACTTCTTATGCAAAAGGTTTTGCTCATCGTATGTTTGCATCTGGTAAATGGAGCAAGGAAAAGCATGTTCAGTTTATTCAAACTTATGATAAAAGTTGGCGTCACCAGGAATGGTGGTTCAAATTCTATTTTCAGAGCCTTTTATGTTTCTAAAGTGGGACAAAGATTATTTCCTAAAATGACACCTGTCTTCTGCCATAGACATAAATAGAAAGCACCATGACTGAGCAAATAACTGGAAAAAAAGGGATTCTGGAATTCTCTTCCTGCCTCTGCCACTGATCGATTCTGTGCCCCTCAGCAAGTCTTTCCACCTTTCAGCTAAATGAGGATAACAACACAGAGTGCTGTAAAGTGCTTTTGTGCATTTCTAAACATACTTTAATGTAGCAAATACTATTTTTATCATCATGCATTTATCAGTTCAGTAGCCTGCTCATTTCACTTCCTCTGAAATTCAGCTTGAAATGTTTCCTCCTTCACTGCAGGCTTTTTTACCAAAAAAAAAAAAAGAAGAAATTAAAAAAGGACAATACTGAGAAGGATGGGTACTAACAAACATATGGTGAATGGCAAAATAATTTAAAACACATTTCCATTCTCTTCTCTCCTAAAATCTTAGGCAATCTGGATATAACTGTCATCTTTACATGTCAGATCCTTATCTTAAAAATCTGTTTGTTTTCCTGTATAGAGAAATACTCTCCGAGAAAATATCTTTAACTCTTTTCCTTTGATTTTTGCTCTCATTGCTGAAAATGTCAATGAGGTGTACATATATATGTGTGTGTGTGTGTACATATATATTTTTTTTTTCTGTGTAAATAAATATATTTATATCTATATGTTTGTGGTAACATTAAGTTCAAATATCATGCTCAACAAGCACTGTGTTTAATTTAAAAGATACTGAAAGAGGAAAGTTTCTTTCAAGGTGAACCTCTTAGATGTGTGGTAGGGAAGTGGCCTGTGGTACCACTAAACAATGCTGAATTAAAAATATTGTTACAGGAACATATCTTTGTAGTACTATTTTGTATTGGCAAAATAATAGTAATCATTCTATTGCAGCAAACTGGACTAGAGGAAGATGAAAAAAATCATCCTATGGAGAGGTGTCTTGCAAACTTTGTCACATTAAACTCAGTTACCCTTGAGATTCCCTAGTGTAAGCCTGGCTGCACTGAAAACAGCCAGGACACTCTGGTGGACCTCAATAATACATGTTATCTCCATGTGAAAGCACTCACACACACTTGGTGTTAATCACACAGGTATACAAATGCACGGTCCTGGCCAGGAGGTCTAACAAAGTAAGGTGATCAAAAACTGTTTTGCATGTGACAGCTTTAAATAATAAACAGCAGTTTAGAAATTCCAAAAGCGCACCAATGAAATTTTATTATTTTAGGTGATAGTTATGTCATTCTTGGTAAGCAGGCCTTAATCAGGCGTCTGCATAACTATGTAATAGTCTGGCTTGTTGTTTGGGCTCTTATTAAATCGTGGGCTCTGTGTCTTATGTTGGAACCTCAAGTGCCAAAATGCGTGCAGGAAAGGGGGTGGGCTGAGGGGTGGCTTTTGTGCTCAAGGCATAATCTTCTTTCTTTCTTTTTATTTTCATATGCTGTGCTTCTCTATTCAGGAGACATATTTTTGTTTTCTTTAGAAGAGGTCTGCATCATTTTGCATCAGATCTGTGTCCTGATACAAGAAGTAGTAACTGTGACTTTTAAATAATCAGCCTCACTAAAGCCTCCATTATGGCAACCAACAACCTTAAATCATTTTGACAGTGCATTCTCTGCACTGCCCATATACTTGGAGGCTGTCCTCAAAACACTGAAAGCTGGGACAATATTCATGGTTAAGAAAAGTCCAGAAGCAGCCAAACAGGTGGGCACTTCTTTCAGAAAAGACCTTTTTTGATAGAAGACCTTTTGTACACTAGTTCTATCCTAGGCCCCTTTCAGGAGCTACACCTGAGAGAGAAAGTGAATTATCAATGACTTTTTTTTAAAGAATCAGTGGTTTAACACTAATTTCTAATCAGATCCTACAGAAAGGAACAGCTCGCATGGCAGCTGTACTTTTCCCAGGGTTAATTACCTTTCACTGCTCTCTACTAATGAGTCAGCTGTTCCTGTCATCACACAACTACACTGTGTTCATCTGTAGCTCTAGCTGTGGACAAACACAGTAGCTAGAGCCCTGTTTACATATTGGCGAGGTTTGTTGTGAAAAGAATTTGCAAAGCGTTCAAAAAAAAAGAAATACTTAAAACTCCTTCCATTCCCATGTCTCTTTTCATGGAAACAACATTATTTTTCAGGGAAACAACATGTTTTTCAGGTTACTAAATGCATCAAGAGGAGTAGAAATCTAAGGACATAAAAGCTAATGAAAGGGGGTTTTTTTGCAATATTGCATAATAATTTATATAAGGAAGATTAGATCCCTGTAGCCATTTATCTTGTCTTACCTGATTGTTGAGTGAGGATGTTTATTTATAGCTTGATGACCTAGGAACTAGAAAACTTCTTTATAAAATATTGGTTTAAATAATAACTGGTAATAGCACAAGAATTAATGCAGCTAGGGAAATAGTTTGTACTATTTTATATGGCAAACCTTAATGAGACAACAATTTAAGACTTTCAGTAAACTGTTAATGTTTTTATGTAACTCCAACAGGTAATTCAATAGCAAGTAAATAGAACACGTCATTTTCTAGCTAGGTTGAACAGGATGCATTTTTTTATAGCCATATAAGATCACTACTGGTTATTTCAGCTTTCTTGTGGGAGGCTACCAAAGACTGTGGCTAAAGTCAGGCACTGTGACAGTTCTTCCAACGTTCAAGTCCCGTTTGTGTCAACATTCAGAAAATGTTTTCATATAACTGAGGGCAGGACTCTAAGCTGGTGATGTCTTCATAACATGATTTTGTGCTGAAAACATCTGTATGGAGATTGCCCTGATCTGAGGAGATTTCCTCAGTGTAAGATCTACAGATTTCAGTAGAGAAAGCAAATTTTCACCAGACACCAAAGGGACAACACACATGTGCAAGTCATGTGAGTACATGCCATGTGAGAATGAGCTCTGCTACCTGCAGTTTTATCTGTAACAGGCCTGTTCGTGAAGTTATTATTTGAGGCTGAATTCCTTGCTAGTATCACATGAGGTAATGAAAACTGACAAATTTATGGCCGGAATATAGACATCTTAATATGATGACGGAAGAAGAAACTTAAGCTTCCATCTCCAGGTAAACCTTGCAGGACTGACAGCTCAAAATATGATAACTTTCCTTTTGAGAACACCAAAGCAAAAGCACCATGGCATTCCAAGGGATCACTTCAATGGTCATCTAGGAAATGAGTAGTATACTTTCCTTTGAACATTACTGTAATGAACCACCTCTTTCTGTCAGGCACCCTAGGATGTGCAAACTGTATTGACAGCTCAAACACTCTGAGCAGAGAGAAAATGTGAGCTGTGTGGTTATGCTCTTTTAAAAGGCAGATATTTATTTCTTGCACCATTAGAAGCAATTCTCCTGCTGGATTTTGGATTAAGTGAATTTCCTGAAGGTGCATTAATTGGGCTTAATGATTCACAGAAACCCCTGATCACTCAGGTCAGTCCAGGGAAAACTGTTATGTAATGCTCATTTCGTCTCAGATTCTTCCTCTGAACAGATTATTCCTTCTTCATACACTCTGTATCTCACTCACTGTTCAAGCAAAAAAAAAAAAAAATTAATTCCCAGGGATAGCATGGCTATCCTCCACATAGTCAAAGGTCTTCTCATGTTACTGGCTTGTTGTAGGTTTCCTGAGTTCTCAAGAACATTATTCCTCTTTTATCCACAGGCAAGAAACAGGGAAAAAGTTCTCTCCACTTTGTGAATAGAAAAACTTCACCTTTGGAATGAGTTTCACCCTTTCTTGAGATCTGGTCTGCTTAGCTTCAACTCTGTCAGTACCCAGGCTAAATATCTCTCTACTAGAAGTAGACTTCTTGCTGTACACTGAAGCAGCTGGGATGCTAGAAGGCAGCTTCTCTGAAGCTGGGCTGGTGATATTCCTACTGTGGGGATCTTTGTTGCAGATTCAGGAAGAAGGAAAAAAATTGTGCCAAAAACCATGATATCTTCCATAATGTGTCCTCTTATAAACTTGACTTCTTTACTCCTAAAGTATCACGTAAATTTAAAAGACAGGGACCACCATGCAACTCACACATAGATACCAAACGCCCCCAAATAAACAGGGAACAAAAACCTTGTGGCCTGGAGGGTGTCTACAATGCTGAACTTGCTGTTTGTAGGCTGGCAATCATTGATTGAAAGCAGCTTGCACTTCTTCAGTATTACAGTACTGTTCCCCATGATCACAATATAGTAGCATATAAGTCATATTAATAACAATAAAAATAACTGGTATTGTTAATGTTGTTACTATGAATAACACTGGGCCCAAAGCATTCAAGGCTAAAGCTGTTTATTCTCTCATGCTATTCAGAATGACTTAGGGATATGTAATAAGACACTTTTTAATGATAGCCACTAAAGTGTTGATTTTGGGGAAGAAAAGTCCGAGAATATTATACATAATCTGGTTAAACTTTTCAGGATCAATGTTATAACATTATAAAGGGTTATGTCTATTGAACTGGTGCCAATTTATACCATAATGAATTTCACATGCCCACAATCTTGTGCGTTGATTTTGAGTCTGTGGAGGTGCTACTGAAGACACAGAGTCACTCACCCTTTGTAAAACTCGTCGTTTCAAAATGAGATCAAACCAAGCATTCTCTTACAGCAGAATTTACTTCCCCTTCTGTGGATTAGGGCATAGCCAAATACTGTCCCATAGGAACCATCCACTACGTAAGGGTTAGCTCAGATCTGTGGAGTTGCATGCAACTTTGAACCTGCAAAGTAATTTTGAGCTGCCCACTTAAAGAATTTAAGAACTTTGCCTTGATCTGAAGGAACTTTGCATAGCTGTCCCTAGAAATTTAAGATTTGTTTAAAAACCACACACTTACGTGCTAAAAATGATAAATAATTCTGTAAAAATCAAAATTTTTGTCAACAAATCTCTTAAAAAAATGAAAGAAAATAGTTGAAATCTATGCAAAGTATGCACAGCATCTGAAATTTTCATCTGAAAGCTTGTTTATAGTTTTTATGAAAGCATGGGGAATGTTGAATCACTATAATCACCCACTGAAACAGTGCAAAACCATAATCAAATCAATCTTTCTATTACTTTGAAGCTTGGAAACAGAGTCTTGAAAGCCTGAGGAGACAGGAAAACCACCCCTAAAAGTGCCTCCGGACGCTAAGTGGTGGCCAACAGGAAAAAGAATATGTCTGGAAATGCTTCTATCAGCAGTGTTTAAGAACTCCAACAGATTTAAGGTATTTTTGAATTAATGGATATTGTTAAATCTTTACAGTTTGTTTCTCTTCATTTTTTTGAGAAGTAGTTTTAAGAAAAGAAACATTTTTGTTAAAGGAAATAAAATGGCTTCTAGGAAGAAAGCAAGGAACTGACCCCTTCCCTTTTGTAAAAATCACATTTCAGGAGAAAAATTTAGTCCTCTGAGCTGCACAGCAGTATTCACTTCTGTTATTCTGCTCTCCATTAACTGCTAAGCAGATAAAGAATGCAAGAGAAGAGTTTTGATCTAAGGTATATCATATTATCCATATCACTGTCTTGTAAGAAAATGTGAGAAATGTTTCTGTGACAAGAAGATTTAAGAAGAAATCAAGTCCAGTGTTTGGGCTGGATGGGAAAGACAGGATTCATCTTCATAACTTTACATGCCTGAAATACAAACATATATTTCTGAGGCAGTAAATGCTGGATTCCCATGGTCTCTGGGTAGCCTGTAGGTGACCTGCAGGCATCTCTGAGGCTGTGAGATGTGTGATACATCTTACCCATTTCTGCTTCAGGGTGAGGTGAATTGCACACAAGAAGTGTCTCTTTCCACTGACTCTAAAGGGAATCTGGATGACTGGCTCAGGTATAGCCATTTCCACTGTGCACACTGACATTTCACCAAATGCTGATTCCTAACCAAGGAACCTATGGCAATCACTGAACAGCATCTTAAAGCTTAAATAGCATGTATGCTATGTGAGCTGTGTTGTGAAACAGGGCTGGGAAGGCAAGAGAAATAGAGTAGGGAACCATCCTCCAGGAACTAAGGCAGTGCCAGTCCTTGTAGGAAAAAACTGGCAAACAAAGCGAAGCTGGTGAACAAATAAAAGGGAGCACTAGTAGATGGTGGAACCTACAGAAAAGGAAAGTTAGCTTTAGCTTTGACACAAGCAGTGTGGTTTCAGAGACACAGGAGTATCCAGTGCCAAGAGGCAAAGGAAAACGCCAGCATGATATGGCAAATATTTCTTATCTAGATATAGCAGGAAGAAGACAATCAAGTTCCAAGCAGAACAAGGGAAACGGAACTCTAAGAGTTGGTATGGAATGAAATACCATCTTTTTACTCTTTGCATTGGACAACATTTTATGAAGGAATAAAAGTTTTCCTGATAAGTATGTTCACCACTTGGATTAGTGTCTGATAAATGGAAAGTGTCTGATATGAGTAAAAGTTACTAATAGAGCTTATCTGCGTTTTTTACTTGGTTTACTATCAACTGTTTCACACTGGAGAAACCTGATGTCACCAGTGACAGTGGATCTGCATTTAATTCTTTTGCATTTGTTTGTTTTAACCATACGTTAATTCCACCTGCCCTGTTTTATTTGGTGTCTTCTGTTCTGAGTCAAGTTTTCAAACATAAAAGTAAATAAATTAAAACCCAAATTCCTTCTTGCAACTTTTGCTGGTCTTTGGGAGCAAATAAGAGCCAGATTTTAAAAAATTAAAATGTCATCATGCCTACATTGCTTGCCACAAACATGCCATTTTTTTAGCACGTAAGGTGAGTGTTTAGGCAAAGAATTATTAACACAATTTTTTGCTTGATTTGTGTAAGTCAAACAGATCTGAGTCGTATGCACTCAGTAAGCCGCAGTGTAAAAAACAAAGCAAAGAAAGATTTTGCATTATTATTATTAGTAGTATTAGTAGCATTTCATGTATTTACCCCAAAGAGAAAAGTCTTGTTGGTGAAATTCATCATATCTAAACAAAAGACTGGCAGCTTAAGTAAGTATATGAACAGGGGGAAGGGAGACTTATTTCCTGAGTTTCAACAGATGTCATACTTAATTGGTTGTGAAATAAACCAGAGCTACTCTCGGCCTGTTTCCCTAGTTTCAGCTGTGAAGACACTTTTAAACATGTGCATTTCCCTCCTGCTTCCCATAATGAGGGTGTGGGGTGAGAATCAAACCTCCAAAAGGAGTAAAGCAGCGTGCATGTTGCATACAGGCCTTCAGATACACTAATTAAACAGAAGTGAGCGTTGCATCCTTTGTCCCTGTGAGATACACATCAATACAGCATGAGCCACGACAACTCTGTGGAAGGGTTACTGCACTTGCCTTCTGCTAATATCAGGAAGTCACTGGACTATCCCATACTGCACATAGTTTTTCCACCTTCCTGTATTTTCTCTCAAAAACACTCTTTGTCCTAAATCACAGCATTGTCAATATACTACAACTAGTTGAAATGGTATCATTTTTGTATTTTTGACAGAGAGAGCACCTTAGAGGTTGGGGTTTTTTCCCCTTGTGGTCGTTTTCTGCTAGGAGCAGCTGAGTAACACCACATTTAACACAATGGCAACTACAAAGATTTTTTAAAAAAGAAAGGACTGTCAAGTATAAAATATTTTGGCTGCACATAGTGATGGACACAAGAAAATTGAGAACGAAACTTCTCACAGACCAAAACCCCAAACCTTTTCAACTGCGGCTAACAACCAGCCAGTGGTATGGTAACACAAATAAAGTCATTTGTTTTTAAAGGGCTATGGCAAAGAATGTTAGCCATTCATTTTATGCCTTATTGGATGTAGCCCTCTAAATCAAAATGCTCTTTTGAGCTTTGCAAGAAAAAGCTAAATATATGATAGGTGCCTCTCTGTGAAACTCAGTAAACAAATAGTAAAAAAAAAAAAAAAATTGGAATAGTGTTTGTTAAAACATTTCAAATGGAAATGGAATGAGAATTGTGTATAAAGAAAAATTAATGCCAAGGTTAAATGCGTTTAATTCACCTGTGGCAACCAAATTGAACAATATTTGTTCTTTTAGTTTAAACTTGGAACCCAGATCCCAGAGGTGCTAGGAGAGAGCTTTAATCCCTAGAAAAAAAATTCAAATTCCCAAAGAGTGTGATGAAAACCAGTATAATCCTTCCTGAAGTGAGAAACAAAATAGAAAATACTTTTTTTTTTTTCCTATTAAAACAAGAGCAGTCATCATGATCTTTATTCTTTTAATGTTTTACAGGTCTGACTTTCGGCAGATGACCTCTCTTGTTTGTCCCTACATGTTTTCCAAAATATAAAAGTGAAATAGAGTCCCAAGGGCACTGTACTTGAAAGGTTATGAGAGTTAGAGAATTTTAACCATGCCTGCCAAATCAGCAGATGGCTTGTGATTATAATTATATGCATCAATAAAACGAATAATCTTTACAAAATTTGAATTTCTACTAAAGTAAGGGATTTAGTAAGCAGATGCAACAGAATGCATTTTCTTTAACCCTTTTTGTAGACAGTATTGTTTATCACAAAAATAATGGCAAGGTTCTCCATAGATTAGCTTGAACATACACTTGAGCCATAAATATATGTTTCTTTTGACCAAGTGTCAATGCTATTTAGTGTGATTTATGTGTTCAGTAGCACTCTGTTCACTGAATGTTGAATGCTTATATATAGGATGATTCCCATCAGACCCATACTTCAAAATGGTCTTTAATTTTATAAAATGTTAGAGATACAATGAAGATGTCATGTGTACTCATTCTCTTCATTTTTGTCGCAGTGCTCGTTCTTTCTGTTTAGGATTTGGTGACTTTCCGTGCCTCTTATGGAGTCTGAGTTAACCACATTATTAGTGAAGAAAATAATTTTTCCCCAGTGTGGGATATTTAAGAAAGGTTTTGTGTGTGTGTGTGTGTGTTTTGGTTTTTATTTTTAGATCGCAAGAAATTAAATTACTGAAAAGGAAACATATTAATAGGAAAAAAAATCATAACTGTGCTTTTCTATGACCCCTGATCTTACTTCCAAACTTACTTTTGTAACAAGATCATGTGTGTTAGATTGTGTCAAACCTCTGCTTGAAGTAGGAGAAAATCATACATTAGAAAAATTAAACGAAACAAAAAAAAGCCCCCCTAAGCCAAATTTATTTCTGGACTGCCTCATAAAAATGTTATTTGAAGACAGGATATACATATCCTATAATTCTTCTAATAAAGTAAGGAAGAAAAAATTTGAGAAGAATAAGTATGTTTTCAAAAAAGTCCCTGCTTGGCATACTGTAGCTGTCTACCTACAATATTTTAACATTTATTTTAGTCAAACATTTAAATGTGAACTTTTACTTCAGGAGGTATGTTTGTCTTTTTATCTCCCCTAGTATCTCTGAGTGCAAAACAATATTTTTATGCTCATTAAAAAGTGGATTTTTACTTCAGAAATGACAGAGCCATTACTCTGTATCATGTAAATCCTTCTTAGCATAAGGATTATTGACCTGATAGTCCATAACGGTGCCATTGGAGCCATTACGACTTTGCTGTGCCAATCCAGATGCTGTACATGTGATTCAACTTGGGGGCAGGAGGGGCAGCGAAAGTGTCAAATTTTCTCTTGAGATTTAGGGAACTGACCTAGTGACTCTACCGCTGGAAGAAGAAGACCACTGTTTAGAAGAAATTGAGATCCCTGGTCCTCGCTCAAACCAATCTTTTGGAAAAGTTCTAAAGCATTTTTTTAAATCTAATGCCTAACAGTGCAGAGTTCAATACATGCCTTTACATGAAAATCGAGCTCTTTTTCACCAAAGTTCCTTAGTGGAGGGAAAAGTTTGCATATGCACCCAAACCTGAAATATGTGCTAGCAAATGTTATTTGAATCACTTAAGCAAATCAATAAAGCCCTCATCTTCAAAACACACACCAGCTTTACTGTATTAAACTGAGGCACCAACCTCACCTAGCAGAATCACTCGTGTATAAAAGTTTTTGTTAGTGTTCACCTGCCCAAGAAGGCAAATCCATCGTCATTCTAAAGTAACTTTTGCTGATAGGTTATCACCTTTTCTTGAACCAGAAGTCTGTTACTTAGAAAGGCAAGAGCTGCTAGTGTCATTAAAAGTCTTCCATGAACATAAAAGAGAGCAATTCTCCTCTAAAGAAATTTGATGTAAATACTAAAAAAGTTAAGAGGAAGAAAACCTTTTTTATTATTCATTAAACAATATCTGTAATCTGAAGTACTTCAAGAGAATTAAAATCCAGAAACATAGATTCTGCTTATGCAGTTTTTAATAATCCCCAACTATGCGCACGATATCTACAAAGAAGTGACCCGACCCCAGGTATATATGTACACTTCCAAAATCAGTCAGTTCAGTAACAGACTTTGGTCTAGAGTCTCTATACACTTGTGGATATAGTAGAATATAAAGTTTATTCTGCATGTTATCTGCTATGTTTTAGTTTGGCGTGACAGCGTCAGGCCTTCATGAGCTTGTCAGTGACTTTGGAGATACTTGCTTGTTTGTCAGGAATATCAGATATTTTGGGATAACTGGCTAGAAAAACTATAAACATGAGAAAAAACTGATTCAGAATTATTCAAATCAACTGCATAATACCATAAAGCTTTTCAGATCGGTGTGCACAGCTCATGGTGTTGTGCCCTGGAACTGTGCACTAAGATAAAGGTAGAGGCCTCCTATTGGATCGCAAAGTCCAAAGTCGAGTGAAAAGTGGTTTCTAAAAACCTGGAGTGTTTCATACTTTATCAGGGAGATCAGATGAATGACATTAATTATCAGAAATCAAGTTTTCTTTGTCTTTTCTCTTAGGTGTACTAAAGAAATGACAAACGAGGAAAAAAAATGAAGCTGCGAAAAACTACTAAAACTTACTGAAGCTCAGCCTGTCGGATTACAGAATGTAAGTGTCAGATTACAGCAGTATGATTTCTGTAACACTGCTCCATGTGCATTACCCCTACGAAACCACTCTTTGCTTTTAATAGTATAAACAGCTAAACTTATTAATGTGATGAATGCTGAAATATCAAATATCCTTTACTCTTGTTGGTGTAGGTATGTAAAAAGGATACATGACTGTGTCACAGGGATATGCTAATTTTTAAAAGCTTTGGGGATGCACCTGACATCAAGTATCTTGGAATATTTTCTGTTAAAATAAACTGAAAACTCTATATCAATTAGAATATTTTAAAGCAAAACTATTGTAAGACTGAAGCTTGCTAGATCTCTTGATCTAGGTTTGAATTATAGGACTTAGAAAGAAAGCTTCTTTTCTGATGCCTGAATATCTCATACTTGCTGAGGTAACACAAGAAAACATTGCTGAGATGTACACAACTTTAAAAAATACGGAAAATAAAAAAAAAAAAAAAATACACCATTTTACTTGAGTTTTGTTACTTTCTCATTGTATTTCCTGAACTGGAACTACTGGGAAATGCAAGAGCAGATATAACTGCAGATATAACTGCAGATATATACCTAATATATACTGAGTGTCAGGTAACCAGGATACTACATAGGTGAATATAGTTTTTTGCATACATGAACTTTTTTAATAAATATGCGCACATGGATTTGTATATATGCATATTCTCATACCCCTTTGCAAGGAATCATCAAATGTATATGTTAAAAATGTCACGTTTTATCTTAGGGTCTGTAAGCTGTGGTGATAATTCTATTGCCCATGCAGTAAAAAGGATGTTCCTGGGTAAGTGACATATCATAATAAACTGACTTCTGTGACCTGTGAAGAGTTTTAATTAAGGGGTCAGGTTATCCTGATATGTCTAAATACACATATATTGGCAAGTTTTTTCTAAATTTAATGTCTCGCAAAGCAAAGCAAAACATAGCAAAGCAAAACAAATCAAAAAACAAACAAAACAAAAAACCAAACCCCCAAAACCCAACAAAACATCAATTGTAATGCAGACTGAAATCTAAACCCCACTTCTTTAACAGTCTGTATTCGATAAAGCATTCTTAAAACATATGGTTTGCAGTGGTTTTGCAGGGAGGAGAGAAGAAGCATTACTTAACGCACACAGGCATCTTGCAATAATATCATGTTGTTTTGAAGCTAACATCCCCTGAGCCTCCAAAGTGCAAAGCAGACAGAAACATTTTAGTAATGCAAACAAGACTTTCCGGCAACTTCCTGTTGCCATTTTTCAGCAAAATAAAGGGTCCTGAGGTACTAAACTGAAGCACTACTAGAAAAGATTTTATCATTGGTTACACAGGCAGGCACCTGCTATTATAAGATATCAGCTGAATATTTTGCTGCTGTGCAAAGAAAATAAGTAATGACTGTGCAACTGTTAAGCAGTAATCTTCAACTCTTTAATTTCAGCTCACGTAAAAGACAACACAGAGAAAGACATCACGTAAAAATCTTTTTCAAAAATCCCAAAATTATAGTAGCAACTTCATTTATATCTGCATACTTGTAAAAACCGTTCCAGGGATTTAGGGGTGTAAGTAGCTGTCTAGTGGATTGAAATTTGTATTCATATATATAAGATATTTTCAGCAGATTTTTAAGAGAAGTAAAAAGAAACTTTCTGTCTGTAAAGTTCATCAGATGTAAAGTACATCTGAGAAAATGATTACTGTGTGGCAGTTCCTACAAGGAATATTTAATTCATTAGACTATAATTGAAATATCCAGTTCACAAAACATCCTGTGTTACTTTCGGAATTCCAGAAACTTTTGTAAGCTGGCAAACCAGACAGAGAGAAAAGGAAACAAACAAACAAGAAACAAACCCAACCTTGATTCCAGAGATATTTTTTCTCCCCATCATGAAGTGACAGAGGGGGAAAAAAAATCCCTTCATTATGACCTACTTGTCTAGAAACGGACTTTCAACCCCATGGTTAGGCTAAGATTTGCTCTACTTTCTCCCTAGGGCATAATTGTCAGACTGACTTACCGTGTGCCTTTTAGCCTTTGTTCTGCCTCTCACGCTGACATCAGGGAAGCAGTGATGTAGAATAAAGCAGGGGTGGGCTAGGTTAGTCCACTGTTTGTGTCGTTGTGTGGTGTGCAGGGACACTCTGTGATACTCTAGTGAGCTGCTAAGCTTTTTTTGTAGGCTTTGTGTCATTTACTTAACGACCAATCTCATTAGCTGCCAGGGTACAATGGGCTGATGCATTTTCTATGTACATACTCTACACAGTGACCCTCAAGGTTGCCGAAGGTCTATTTAATCAGTCAAAATGCTGAATATATTTGCAGTAAATCACAAAAAAAAAAATACGGGACCACAGAGGTATCTCACGAGTGTTTACTCTTTCCTGGGAGTTATTTGCAGGTAATAAACTGATAGGAGTTGTAGGCAAAAGCAAGGGCAAAGAAGGGAAAAGGGCACTCACTGGGCTTGCACTGGTCACCTTTAATTTAGGGAACCTTGGGGGCCCTGCATATCGCTGTGTCTCTGCTTGTTAATTTCTCCATGCAGTTCATGCTTCAGTGTAATCATGTTATCACAATTAAACCCCTTCAAATAAGAAGAGCAGGACTAACAAAAAACCACAGCCTTTCACACATTGGGGAGGGGATGTGTTTGTGTGTGTATGTATGTGTGTGTGTGATATTTATTTATTAACTTCCTTACTACAGGCAACCTCAGGGCTGGCATCTTTGCATTTCTAACCTCTCGTCAGTTACAAGGTAAAACCCTTTTAACTCTTATGAAAAATGAAATGCTGAAAAGCCCCATGAATCACGACAGCTGTCCATAAGTAACAGGGAGAGTTCTATTGTCCATCTTGTCCCTGGATAAAATGAATACTTTACAGCAGAGGCTGTTCAGCTTGGCTAAAGAGTATGGGGAGAAGGGGAGGAGGTCACTGGAGATTTCGCACACTAATTTAATCTGGGAAAAGGACAGGCACTGCATCTCACTTGAACAGACTGGCGGCAATCTGGGCTCCCACAGAACTATCTCCTTTTGCCTGTGCTCTATTTATTCCTTATCTCTGTTTACCAACCGCTAGGTCCCTTTCATTCACACCACGAGGCCGTTCTCCTACTATCAGTCAGCAGCTGACACTGTGGAAGAGCCTCAAAGGCAAAAAAAAAGGGATCAAAACTAAACCAAAGCTGTATAAACAAAGCAACAGTAGAAGTAAATGCATAAATCCTAATTCTTAACCCAACCCACAGGGTGCGAACAGAACCTTTATAGTAAATCCAACAAACCCACCACAGTGAGCTATGGGCTACAGAGGAAATGGGAAAAGCCAAATATCATTCATGAAATCACCATCTCAAGCAGAAACATTGAAAATAGGCATTGGAAGATATTTAGCTGGTTTCAGGATAACAGGTTCATCAGTCCTGTGTATTCCTCAGCAAGTAATGAGGCACAGGTTCACCTGTGTGCCTGGTAAAAGACGAACAAGAGATTTTTCCACTTATACCTTAGCTAACTTTGCACTCATTGCTTGTGATTTAGATTAAAGTAAGTACATGCAACCACTTTAAAGAAAAATCTTTATCTGGAGATTGTGGTAATTTGGAAAACTTTATAGCTAGAACTTGAACGTCAATTTTTTATTGAAGTATTTGTCCAATTAATTTTGGCTTTAAAACTCTGGATTTAAACATCACCCTTTCTCAGCTGTTAACTTATACTTTTCACTCATACTCTAAGTTTTTAGCACTTAACATGAAATGCAAATGGGTGAAGACAAGGAAAGAAAAGATCAAGCTCGTGAGTCTAATAGAAGAGTAAAGTAATAAACTACATTTGGTGTTCTGGGTTAGGATTATTACAGTGGCTTAACCATGCGTAAGTCTATTTTCTAATTTCAGTAGTCCCTTATTTTGTACTCTTAAATTGACTTAATATGAGACAAGTTGTAAATACTCATAGAAAGACACCAATATTGTTCCACTGAAACAACCTAACTTTTTAAACCTACACAATCTGTAACTCCCAAAATAGGGATATTCTTTCTGGAAGAGGAGTTATGCTTTCAGGACTATTCTCAACTTTACAAAAATAGTGGTTAACAGCATATAGCCAATATACTGTCAACTGACTGATCAAAATAATTATAACAATTACAAAGAAAATGTTTCTCATTATCAAAGATGATCAACTGGACCTAATTTCAGTTTTGATTTTCACCTATGTGCATTATGAGCAATGAAGTCTTTACTACTTGGATCCTTTTTTCCAAATGAATTAATGAATTAAATTTATCCTTTCACCAGCTGCTAGGCAGCAGATGGAACCATTTCTGAAGCCTTGTTGAATTCAATCCATAAAACTCATTTCCTAGGATTAGCAGTCCAAAGTTTCTTTTAATGTTTATATACCGCTTGGGATTTTGAATTTCATGATGTTAAACTTTCAATTTAACTATTTTTTTTTCATTTCATATCAAACAAATATGATCGTTTGGATTTCTATAGCTTTAGAACCACACATTTCAGGTCACATAAGGACAAGAATTCATTTCAAAAGCAATCAAGTAATGCAAGATTGGGATCTGGGTTGGTTTTTTTTTTCCTTTGTTTTGTTTACATTACAGCACTACCATAGTAACCATTTGTGTTGTACTCATAGATTAATTTAGACTGGTAAAGTTTTATTGTCTGCAACTTTGACAAAAACCTTTGCACAAAAATTTAATCTTGCTAAGCAATTTTTGAAAGTTACTGTGATCTGAGGCTGTATTTGCTATTCACAGAAAGATGACATTTTCCTGAATTAAGTTTTTCATGCACATAGTTTTTATAGTTGACTTCGTTGTAAGGTGGGTGGGTTTTTTTCTGTTTCTGAGGGGGAAAATAAAAAGTAGCAAACGGTGTCAGTTTTGTGAACACTTTAGTAAAGACGTTTTTCGGTGCAGTAACAGGAAATATTAATCAGCTGCAGTACCCTGGACAGCTCCTCTTCTTTCATTTTCGGTATTCTCACCTCTGCTACCCATCTCTGTCACGAGAATCAGAGATCAGGGGGCTTGAACTGCAATTTCGGTCACAAAGATCCCTATTCATAAATATCTGAACAAATTAAGTTATAATTTAACCAAAGTTTCTACTTTTTAGAAACCTACAAGAGAAAAAACAAAACAAAAAGACGCCCTTTCCCGCTCAGCATTCAAAGACATATTTTATTAAAAGTCTTAAGAATAAAACATCATGATGTCAAGTCTTCCTGTTATTCAACAAAGTAAATAAAACTTTAAAAAAAAAAGTGATTCGTTGTTGTGTATAACAGTGATTTCCGCTAATTTGGCACAAGAAATCTATATTAACCTAATAATGCAGTAAGCCAAGAAGGCCACATAATAATAATTACCATTGAGTAATTGAATATTTAGAAGGAGGAGGAAAAAAAGGAAGACTGGTAATCTTAGCCTGCAGGCATGAAAGTACTCTAACACAACGATGATATTTACAAGTAAAAACAAAATGCTCCAAAACTGGGAAGTTAGGAGGCAAAGCCTATATTCGGAAATTCCTCATTCCAAATCTGTATTATTTGTTAGCCACCTTAGAGCAGAAATATATTATTGTCTCAGAGAAAGCTTTCATCATAAATGCTGTACTTTTCCTCAAGAATTACAAAACCACTGCACAGCCAAACCAAAGAAGACACATCTATGCAATTAACTTAAGTAATTTAATTGACAAAAGAGGTAGTAAATGGTAATTTTGAATCCCACAAAGATCCTTAACTGACAAAGTTCACCCCATACAGTTTTACAGTTTAAGGATAAAATCTGGGATTTGTGCTTTTATAATCTCTTAAAGGAAAAATTCACAGCACCTTGCACAAGATTGTCTTGGTATTTACATATGAAGGAAGACAAAAATCTGAACTAAGTGCTTTGTTAAAGACAAAAGAAAGTCAGAGAGAGAGAGAGCTATTGCTGATCAGTGTTAAACAGACTTTCTCTAGCATCAAATGCTATTTCATAAAAATTATCCTCCTGCAAAATGTTGTCCCAGAAGGTCCATTTCATTCTTCAACCTTGCCTGATATTACTGTCATTTAAGTTTCTAAAGATTTTCCTGACACATACATTCATTCTAAAGTAAAGTATTCTCTTTTTAAATCAGAAGCTCTTAACTCACTCTCTGAATCCCAAATAATTTAAAGGACAGAAATGCCATGCTTTGAAAGACCTTTTTTCCCTTAGAGTAGAGTTAATAAATATATTGATCAGTAATTTTCATTTCAAAAGCATTACACCATGCTTTTAAAGCATTCTAAAACATCATGAGAAACCTCTCTGGTCTGTAATACAGAACTGCAAGTGAACCTGCATCTATCGAACAGTTCCTACAAATACACTGGTCCCACTCTCTCCCTCTCCTGCCTCATTTTTTTCTCTCTCTTTTTTTAAAAGCCAGTCTTTAAGTTCAGTAACTTTTCAAAATGAGAGGAAAAGTGTCCTTGTGATCATTTCCTCAAATCAAATAGCTAGAGCTGCAAATTTGCACAATTGTAAAATGTATATGAACAAAGGCTTTACTGAGGCAGTATAAATGCAATTACACCATGACATTTTATTCAGAAAGCCTTCTCAAAGCAGTTACAAGTAGCTATTTTTTAATTGAGGCCCAAAATAGCATTTAAGATAATGACCAAGCATACAGCATTAGTGTCATTTAAACAAAAAAGAAAAGTTTGCAGAGAGCATTTTAAACATGGATTAAAACCCCTCAATCTTCTTAATAAAAATCTCTCAAGATTTTAAAATCAGTATATGGACAGGATTATTTGCTTTTTGCAAGCTTAGAGCACAAACGAAAAAGAAAAGACAGAAAGTTACTAACAGTACAAGTTGCTTAAACATCAATGGGTTCATAGTGTGAAAAAGTTGTTAAACTTACTTTATTTTTGTTTCCAAAACTTATATGTTTCTCCTCCCTTGTGTGCTGAACTGTGCACTAAAGCTGTGTCTTTGAAAGGTAGTTCCCATGATATGACATCCAGCGCCTTTGACTGCCTAGAGATAAGCACCTGCGTTTGTGTCCCCTCTTTACGTCACACCTCCCTATTCAAACCTTCTCAATATGATTCACATTTGCACATCAACAGCCTCATGCGCATACACAGATTTTTTTCGGCTCTGGGCCCAAAACTTTCACTTTAATTTTCATCACATGATTGCTGTGGCATATGTCCTTCCAAACCTCCCATATATCAGTCATCATGCAAATGAGATGGAATATCACTCCTCTGCAGCAGATGGCCAGGGATGATAACAATGGCTCAACAGAGGAGATTCAATGTCCCTGACTTTATCGCCACGGCAACAACAACCTAAAATATATGTAATGGAAGTGGTGCTTATTAATTTTGCAGGCTCGAGTGTTCTGATTTTGTGAGTGAATGGGCTGAGTTAAAAAGGGGACTGTGTCCTCCTGCCTCTAGAAGACTATCTATAAAAGCCAGGGACCTGGAAATTATTTTCAGTGACTAAGAAGGCAACAGCCTAGCAATTATTTGAGTAATTAGGTGTAATTCCTCCCTGTAGGCCTTGTACCCTCCTGTGCTTGTTTCACAGAAGCTCGTGAATTAGACAGGCACAGATACTGAAAAGAAAAGTGCCTCAAGATATAGCAGGAGAGCTTGCAGGAACTAAGCTTCAGTGATATGACACTTGGCCTCCACCAGGCTTGGTAAACACAAGCCCCAAGCCATAAGTAAATAGAGGCCCCACTCCACAAACACAGACCAATTAAAATTACAAAGGCGGCCACACTTCTGGGTGGGGCTGGGGGAAGCTTTATTCTGCCTTGGTCTCACTGTGAGCTGCACACATAATGGTCTCTTAGTTCGGAGCACTAAGTACCGTATTCCATTGCTATCTGTCACTATCAAACCCAAGCACAAGGCTCTCCCCGGGCTGCGAATTTCTCCCTAGGGATTGATCATGCACCTTTAAGGAAATGTTTCAAAGTGAATTTTCTGTGTGTTGTCTTCTGAATGCAAACCAGAGAGAAGAAGTAAATGCAGCAGTTTGCTATTTATCTTCAACAGATTAGCAGGCAGGAATAGCGATCACCATTTTACCCCTCAGCAAGCAAAATAGCCACAGTGTCTCTTCACACTGTTCATGCCACAATTGTCACATGCTTTAATACTTTGGGTGTGGGAGTAACCATTTGATTCCTCAGAAATAAAGTTCAGCTATAAACCGTGTGTTTAACTAAGGAAGTATACTTCTAAAAACTATTTGTCTTTTGTCCTGTTCCCCGGGGAAGACCTTAGAAAAATGGAGATTCCTTTGTCTCCCTCTGCAGTAGAGGGGAGGATGTTTAAGTAAAACCGATGAAACACTCTGGAAAAGCAGTGGATCCATCCTGTTAGAGATTTAGTGCAGAATTGAACCAAGGAACCTTGCTACCCCTTACAGGAGATAATTCCTCAAAATTGGTAAGACTGTTGAAAGCAATTTTCAATGCTCTCCTAGTAGCCCACATACCCTGAGCCCTAAATTTAACACCAGAGAGGAGACACTGAGTGGCATCTGAAGGAAAATTGGGATGCCAGATGCTTTCTTGAAGTGAGTGATAGAAAACTTCAGAGGCAGTGCTGGGCCTGTGGATTCTTCTCTTCTTTTGTCAGGGCTCAACACCATCTCAGCATTGCTCATGTTCTCTAGTAGTATTTCCATTTTTTATTAAACCTGTCTTCCAACTGAAAAAAACTACACAGGCACATTTCTATTGTGCACTAATGTCATAAACTTACAGAACATTTATTTATTTATTTATCATGCGACTGTACATCACCCAGCACTCTCACCTTTAATAGATACCTAGTAATAGATACTACTGGAGTAAAAATGGGTTTCGGTCCCAAGAGAATAATTTAAAAAATAATAATTATAAAGTAAAGCTTATTGTTCATCTTTACCTCACACTTTAGTGTGGAGTTTGCAATTACATTTTCCAAACATAGTGTTGCAGATGTTTCTTGTTTCAGAAAAGCTCAGCTAAAATGAAAACCTAGACCTTTTTTTTCGTGTGTGTATATGTCAGTTTTTTTGTGTTTGTGTGTCTGTGTGCATGTGCAATAAGATTCTAGAATTGTTTATGTCCGTGTTCTTTACTTGTGTATATTTCATTCTCTGCCTTGCTAATTTGAAATAATTCATGAACAAGGCACTTATGGTGAGATGAAGAGAAAGATTTGGTCCAAGCCTATGCAAAGCTCTGAAGCTCCTTGAAGTGGATCTGGAGTTGGACAGAAAGCCAATACACAGAGTACTTAAGGAATGATGTTTTCCTGACAGCTTGTGTTATTTATGGGACTGGCCACTGTCTTCTGAACCAGATGGAGTTTTTTCCTAGCCTTTTTTTTTTTTCCTTTTTCTGTGATCTGCTGTGCATGGCCTTAATTGATCATAGACACTGGCATTTAGGTCATTGTCTTTATTTTTTCCAGGGTCAAGTATAGTCCTGGACTGTGAAGCACCTCATTTACCTTAAAGATGCAGCTCATTTAACAGAGCTATTCAGATCCTCTTGAACATGGGAAGAACATGGGACTGAGAGGATGAGTAAAATTTGTAGATACAGATTACTTTTTCCTGTATGATTACTATCTATATAGTTGCATGTGTAGTGCCATGCATATTGAAAACTGCTTCCTAAAAACTGGATTTGAAAGGTATTTGTTACATTCCACTGAAACACTTAAGTAAGAAAGAAAAGATCTTTGTCATTAAATCAATCCTAATTAAAGTTCAGATTTAACACAACTTAGCATTTTGCATGGTTTGGAGTCCAGTAAGTAATGGAAAACTGGCAGATTGGATTGTGTTCAGTTTCCATTAAAAAAAAGTTCTTAGGATGTAAGTGCTTAAAACTTAGCAAAACTTTAGGTTGCAGCAGTCACCCTATTTTAATCCTCTAAGCAATAGGAAGTTCAAAGCTTCCAAGACTAATGAGAAAAACGTAAAAAACCTAAATTATCCCCCAAACTGCTACTTAGGTAAAAGTGAAATATAATAGGAGAGAGTGATGTCTTGCTGCAGAAACACAAATGAAACAAATGTGCATTACAATATGTAGTAGTTACTATTCAGACTTGTCGCAGTAAGAAATTGTGCATGAATGCTCAGGTGCAAGACTTCATAGCCTTCAATTGATAAATAAAATACTCCTCAAAGACCGCAGACAAAAATGTAAATTAATGGTGGTAATACATCAGATAAATCAGACTGACAAAGAAAACTTCCTTGTAGACTGTACACCAGTTACCTGACTGCTATTCAAGTTCAGGGAAAATTTCAAAAACTGCACAGAATTTTAAATAAGTACCATGAATATTGTACCAAATACTACTAAAGTTTTCAATGTTTTCACCTGAATTTAGCTTATCTTCCAGTTATGAAGGAGAGACTAGTAGAGTAAAAAAAGTAGTTTTCCCTCCTCTGCAGAAATAGATGTACTTTCTGTATCCCCCCATCTTACCAAATGATATTCCAGATCTATTTAAAAGAGACAACCTTGTTTCTGATTCTACCTCCCAGACAAAACAGAGATGCCTAAGAGACATCAGGAGACAAAAAATCGAGAGTGACAATAATTATAAAGAAACTTCAACATAGCAGATATATTTCTACTTCTCTGAACAGCTATGAGCTCAGCAGAATCACAACTAAACATTCCTGAAAGGGAGAGGCACCAAAGAAATCAGAGAGATTACATGAGACATATTGAATAACAAGCAATATGGGAGATGAAGCTTGATTCTTCACAAAGAGATAAGGGAATGAAATATACTCTGCTGGTGCCAGTAAATTCATTGCACGCGTTGGCATCATCAAGCACCAAGTGCAGAGTCATTATAGACAATAACATTGCCAAAGTTGCCAAACCCATGAAGCACCTGGTTGAATAAAAAGAATAAATCAGCCTGGAGTGAGTTATTTTACCAGGCTTATGCTGAGGAAAGCTGGCAGATATATACATAACATAAAAACTACAATTCATTAAACATTCAACTTTGAAATGACATTTAGAAAATGTACTAACCATGTTTGTACAACATATTACTTCAAAAATGTCAGTTTAGAGGAATAGAAAGGAGAAGAAGAAAAGATACCTGAAGTAATATTAACTAGGGAACAATTATCCAACTAAAATTATATATTGGCTTGTGGGAATGTAAAGGTTTTCAGCATGTTCTCTATGAAATACTCTATTCCCTAAAATAACAGAAAGATTTCATCTTCTCTCTAGCCAATTTTTTCTTAAATGTTTGCTCAACATTGCCCTAGAGAAAGCCAGCAAATTTTGAAGTACTCCTTTCCTGCCAATAGATTATATCACAGAAAGCTGAAAACAGACATTTCAGGTGAGTTTTCTTGAAGCCTCTTAGTGCAGGCATGCACCCAATTCTCTCAGGCCTTCTATAAACATACGCAGAGGACTATGGAAAACTCTCCAAGCAAAGGATGTAAAAAAGTAATCTTAATGGAGCTTATTGTTGGGATTGTACCTCACTGACAGCGAGATTAGAATAGTGCTGGATAGAGTTGCAGTTTTATGAAACTCAGGCAGATTTAAAACTAGGGGGAAAAGAATTGTCTTTTTGCAGTCTTATTTACTTTAAAATATAGCCTTAATAAGTAACTGAAAACAGTTATTTAATAATCACTGAAAATTAGGTGTAGGTGATGTCAAATACGGATTAATCCTTTCAAAAACTCACATAATAAGGCTAAATAGTAACAAATTTTCTCCGCTCTTGCTGCTAATTAAAAAAAGCTTCAAACACATCCTTCTCCTAATCATTGCATTATTAAATGCATAAATAAAAAAACAATAATCATATTGCTATTGTGGTAACTTTCTATTCTAGATACTACCAGATTTTCATTTGCATTTTAGATAGCTGATCAGCTGGAAAAATTCTTTTGAGTCACAATGTTGGATCATGTCATATATTAGTAATTTTCAAGTCTTGACTCAGAAAGCAAAATTATTCTGTTTATGTAAACCTTATTTTAGAGAATTTTTGACTTCTAAATTATTGATCTGTTTGCTGCTTATTTTAAGTGTTTGTGAGGGTATGTGCCATTCCTACCTTTCACACACCATCATAAATTTTAGAAGGTACCATAAATGTAAGAAGTAGGGGTGATGCCTCTAACTTCTACTGTTAGCCTCGAAAAACTTCACCATGAGTATCTGCAGCATCAGACTCTTGTTTGGGAATATAATTATTTCTAACAGACCAAATGAGCCCTGACAATGTTAATACAAAGCTCACCTAATCCAAATAGTACTGAGAAGTACAAAACTCAACATAGCCGTCTAAATATCTTGATCTCTGTCTTTCCCTCAATTCCCTTCATATTTTTCCTTATGTATTTTTTATTAAAGCTTACCTATCACAACTAGGATCATTCCAGTTTCTGTTTGGGAACCACTCTTTCTCTGATTTGGACTTGCCTGCAGGCAAGTGTGTCTGCTTGCTCTGTTTCTGTTGCTCACATGCCACGGTTTTCCAGATTAGAGAATTCAACAGGTAAACACCCATCTGCTGAACACCTGTCTTGCACTCTAAGTTCCTGTCCTCATATTTCCTTTGGCTTCCAGCTGTGGCTCTTCAGAGCTTTGCAGTTGATAGCCATGCCTTGGGAAAGCGCCAAGGCAACCTTTTCTGCTGCTCTCTCAGCAACATACACAAAACTCCAACACCTATTGCCAGCAATGTCTTACATGATCCCTGACAGCTGCTTCCTCCAGGGAAATCCTGCACATCATTTTCCTTCTCCTTTCTGCTTATGTGAAGAACATAGTTCTTCTCCAAAGAAAACCCTAATGATGTTCTTGAAACATCTTAGCATTCTTGGGTTTTAAAAATTCTATGTGGTGCACCAAAATTCAAATGGGTCTCAACATTAATTATCACGATGAAAACAGCCAGTCGAAAGAAGCATTTTTAAATATATCTTTTGTGGATATAAAGACAGAAAATATTGGCATCTTCTTCCTTCTTTAACTCGCCAGGATTTTGGCACAGGATTTTCCTTCTGCTTCTAAATTTTTAAGATATATTTTATAGAGATATCCTATTAAAACCACTCTGACTTGTTCAGTAGAACCATCTTCCTAGTACAGAGATTTCTATTATATTTTTTAAATCTTGTCAAGTTTCATTGTTTTTAAAATTTCTGAATTTATATTGTTCAGGGTTTTTTTAATAACATTAAAATAATGTTGCTGAACTTTGAATAAGTTTACTGGAATGTGTTCAAAGAGTTAAATTATGCCATAAGACACAGTGATCTCATAAGGACATCTTAAGCGTTGAGTGAAAAGGATCCAAAGTCTGTGTATGCAATATTTTGAGTATATGATCACAATTGGATTTAAATTTACATTTTGTGAATCTTGTTAGGATTTTAAAATACCTTACTAATGCAGTAAACAATTACAATACTTAATGTTATAACACAGTGTCCGCACAGAGTGTGCAAACTCTGGCTGTCCAAACAGCTATAAATAGGCACATGTAAAATGATTTCTGTTTTCAAGTATCTATGTGCAAATATATATTTTATATAAACACATAAACATATATATGTAATGTTTTTGCATAATTTATTTAAGCCTTCAGGGCAGAAAAATCTTCTTTATAACACTGAAGAGATAATTTTAATAGAATGGAAATAGTATTATAAACTTTTTCCCAGCAGTTTACACAAAAGTAAAGGAGAGCCATAAGAGGGGTTTTTTGTCTTTTTTTTTTCCTCAGTGAATCAATGAGACCTACAAGAATGCCTGGTCTTTAATCATAAAGTATTTAAAAAGCTTAAATCCAGAAGGGGATAACAACCATCTGAAAAGAGGGGGAACTATATTTCCACGGACTAGACTTGCTTTCTTTTCTTACACACTTTGATGAACAGCCTACATGGCCGGAGGCTACTCTGGACCTAATCCTAGGAAATGAGCCAAGCGTGATAAATAAGGCTGAATGCTGGGAGTGGCTAGTGTAAACCACTGTGTCATTAGTCACTAGCCCTCAGTAACTAAGTATATGTTTTCTTCTGGCATTTCTAAAAGCAGTCTTTAAATTAAAAGCTCAGCCATTCCCTCTGTGTTGGAAATGTCAACCAAGAATATGCAGAGAGCCCCAGAAACTAATCACTTGCTCAAAAACTCCAGGTAGATCAACATGTGAATTATGCTCCGCTTTGAGAGATACACCACACTCCCAAACATGACTTGCTTTTGAAAATATTGATCAGACTGCCTAGTCCTATGTCCATAAAAGTCACCAGCAAAATATTCTTTCTGTCAGCAGCAGCAGAAAAATTAGCCCATCCCTCCTAACAGAGAAAAGGCAACAGGGTTTTTAATTAAATCATTTGAAAATAATTTTAACTAATAAGAGCAGATACGGCAGCAACTGTAAAAATCTCCAAAAACCTAAAAATTTAAACGTGTTAATTTTTCCTTACTCACTTAAACTTTGTAACAGTTAAAAAACTTGTCCTCAAAAAAAAAAAAAAAGCTAAAAATAAAACCTAATCATCACACCCCACTAAATAAACAAAAAAAATCCTCAGCTATTCTTCTTTGCTTTTGGAGAAAATATGGCAATTTGTATTCCAATTTTACAAGCCAAAGTTACAGGGGGCTAAAATAGGGCTTTATAATGGAAGTTGATTGCAACTCTAACTATAGAGGGGCTACTGCCTTTCCATAATAAAGAGCTGCACATTTCCAAGGAGGGGAGGAGAATACTGCTCTGCATGACTTCTTGCAATTTTGCTTCTTTAAATTAAGGTTGTGTCTCGGGAACTTTCTTAGTTCTTTTGAGCATAAAGTTTGATATTTCACTTCATGTGGTTTTAATTCCGATCCTAGCACACTGGCATTTTGCAGTTGATACATTTTAGAAAGGGAAAATTAGGAAGCTTTGCACTTTGTCAGAGCTGCGATCTTGGATTAGTTTGGGGTTAGTGGTTTTTTGGGGGGATTTTTTTGTGTTCTTTTGTTTTGGGATTTTTGTGGTTTTTTAGGCATTTTTTGGTGTGAAACATATGAAAAGGCCATGCAGGCTAAAGCAGCAATTTAAATGTGTTTGGATTGAGTTTGCTTTCTTTGTATTGTCTTCTTGCATAATGGTAGAATGATTTTTGGCTGTTTAAATTTCAGTCTGGAATGTGTGTTGTTTTTCTCTTTTCTGGGTATAAAATGGGTGAGACCACAGAGACAGTGTCAGGAAGGTAAACTGTGACCATAATAACCAGTGCCCAGGTATGATATTATTAGCCTCAGTTTTTATTGCAACAAGGTTTGACTAGCAGTAAATGTTTTTCAGTCAGCTGGATGTTTCACTACCATTAAAGGCTACTGACAAACAACAAACAGCAAGGAAAAGGATGAGATTATGCAAATTTAAATTGGGATTGTTTTCAAATAATTAGAAGTCATAGTGGTGTGAGTTTTTTTCAGTGTCTTCAAGGGAACACAGAAGAGATGAGATATGGTAAAATGGACATCCTTGGAGGAATGATTTAATTGCATGTAAATTCAGATATACAGTCTAGTCTCCCAGACTTTGGTGTAGATTAAAGTCCATTCTTATCTGTTGTTCGTTGCTTCTAATATCTGCAGAAAGCCATTGAGCTAGATTTTGTGTTATGTCTATGATTAGTGAACCTAACGCTTTTAAATGTTTTCATTACAGTGATAGGTGAGAACACCCTTCCAACTTAAAGAGCTTTGCATTAAGGCATAAAGCAGGCAAATTAAGAGCCTACCACACTTAAAAGCACAATTCCTGGGTATAAAGACGCTTGCCTTTTTAGACACAGGAGGCAAAAAACTTCACTTGTACAAAAGACAGGCTTTTTTCTTCATAGTTTGGAAACTCTTTGGAGCAGAACTATAATGTACCAGTGAGGGTTGCTAAAAGATTCATGCATTTTAATTCTTTTCTGCAGTATTAAAATCTTAAGTGACTATGGAGGAAATTAGTTTAAAAATTTAATTCTCACACATGTTTATTAATTGAAATGATGGAATAAAGGACTGTATTTAAAGACGAAATTTACATTTCACATTTACAAAATGCCTCCTAACATTACTGCCTAAGTACCTAATGTGTATTTCTTTGTGTATTCTTTCTCTAGAATACTCTAAAGACCAGCTTTTCACGTTAAAATTATCCTTTCCAAATATTAATGAAAACAGTAGAATTGTTTTTCAAAAGTCTTTTTCAGAAAACAAGAGTGTGAAAAGGGTACTATTACATTACTAGAAGAGAAAACTGGAACCATGCCTTTTTGAGTATCCAGGAAAAATATTTTCTGGTTTAGGTACTCAAAGTGCAAAAAGAAATTAATTATCAAGTCATGAACAATCAGTAACATTTTTTTCCTCTTCAAGTCTGTGTATGAATAAACATGTGAATAAACATGTGAAAGACTTGTCATAAAATATCAAACCATACCTGGAACACATTACAACCTTTTTTTTGTTTTACAAATCAGTTCTAAGTGTAGAATGTTTCAGTACTTTTTATAATGCATCTAAACTATAATTTTATGCAGCAATTGTGATATCAATGTTTGATTGTATATGTGCAACATTGAATTCCTTTTTCCCCACAGAAACAGAGAGCTAAATTATAAGGATAAAAATTTAAGTCCCTTAAATAAAAAAATGTTATCTCACATTTTCAAGCAAAATACACAAAGTAGGTAATTGAAGAAATGTACATTCAGGTGATTTTATTCAAATGTGAAGCTAGTGTATCTTCCAGGTTGTAAAAAAGAAGTAGCAAATGTACAAGATCCATGCTAATTGATAATCCTCATCTTCATAGTTCAACCTTGCATTAAGAAAATAAGTACAAATGCAATTCTTTGAGTTAAGCTTTATTGCTCATTTATTCAAATCATAGTAAGAATTATATATTTAAATTGCTATGACTTTCATCTGTCTTTACTCATCTAGGTTCTGCAAGAGTTGATTAAAATACAGTGGCATAAACTCTGTAGACCTCTAACTCCATAGAATACACTGATATTAAATTAAAACTGAGTAAAGCCAGAAAAAATCTACCAGATCAACCAATATTTTTAATTCTGCTTAGTAGGTGCCACTGACTAAAAACCAAAATGCAATCATAAATTCACCAGGAATTGAATAAAAAAAGAAACATGTGATTGTTTTCCTAATTAACTTACCAAAGATATGACTAATTTTGTAATGTTTTAAAGCATCCATATGCATTAATTTGTATGCTGCTGTATGCAGAAAATCAGTTAAGGAGAGAAATTTTGCTAGGGTAAGCATTGTCAAATGCAGAACAAGAATCAAGGAGCCCATAAGTATAATGTCTTCTTCACAAAAAGTTATCTTTAAATAAATCCATGACCAGAGTTAAATCCATTTAAGCCAGAAAATACAAATTTAGACCTTTAATGTATTACTCACTTGTTTTTTTTTATAAATTTAAAATTTACTTAAAATAAAAATTTACTTATTTCTATTGAAGTTATTCTGTTCTTTTTCTTGAAGGCCCAAATTTACCATAAATTATCAGTATGTCCAGGAGTTTAAACACACCAGACTCATTCATACAGAACACTAAATGTTCTGTCACCAAGAAAATGTCTATCACTGGGACTTTACACATTTCAGAAAGCCTGACAGCATTCCTAGGAAAAAAGTGTGGTTCATTGTCAAATGTTGACTAGGAACGGCACAAAACTGCTTCATAATTGCTAGTTTGAGTGTTGAGACAAGTCTGAAATTATGTTCCAAAAAATAATTAACAAAAAGTACTCATTTATATTAAAAGAACAAAATAATTAAGATTTAAGGGACAGTAGCAAACCTTAATAGTGTATTTCAAAAATCAGCTGACAGACACTGCTTGTTAAAGAGAGAAGGTTTGATGTGCTAGCTGTGAGACTCATGATTTAGTGATTACTCACTTTTAAGTTCGTACATGGAGAGTTGCAAGGGGCTACCTGACCTTATACAGTATTCAGATGAGAATGCTGAGATCCAGTGCAGAAGTGTTACCTAACAAGCTCAGAATTTATCTTCTTTCATTAACTTTAGACCTTAAACATAATACAATATTTTTTGTGGCTTAAAAGTATATAAGCATCTGTTAGCAGAAGCCCTTTATTTCACATAACAAGAGAATTCTGTTTATAATGTGTCACCAGCTGCTCAGTCAAAATGGGTTCTATTAGAACTAATTTAATTTTACATAAGTTGATCTATTTGCATTCTGAGTCTCCAGTTAAATGACTAGGTACTATTTTGTAGACTGATCTTGCTTCAAGCCTCAGTGTATGGACAATGCTTAATCAGTGTGTACATCAGGAAATAAACATAATCAGCAAGTGCACTAATTAAGCCAGGAAAATTTTGCAACATGCATACACTGTATGGATTAACAAGGCAATTCATTAGAAATCTTAATTATGGAATATTATATTTTCCGTACATTTTATTTTATGATGCTTCAGATGAGTTTTCTCTAAATACAGAAGCCATCTACACTTCTCAAAGTAGACAGGGAGATCCTTTTAACTCAGGCACATCTGTGTAGCCTCTAGTCTGGAAGCCTCTATGGAAAACATGCTTTGTTATCTCCAGCCAGATAACCTGATATGCTCTCTTAAACAAATGGTTGCTAATCAGATGTTAATATGCAGATGATTGAAAAATAAATACAAAATAAAACATATAGATAAAAACTTCATTTGGTGATATGGAACCTCTTCTAACCCTTAAAAAGGGTTTTTAACATGTTTATTTCTGAAAAGTCAACAAATAGGCACCTAGAGCTTGAGATGCAGCACTCAGGTTTCAATACAAAAAGCTTCCATTGAACTCAGCATGCTTCAAGCTTTTAGTATAAACTGGTGGCAAGGCTCCAGTCTGAAGCAGAGATGTCAATAAATTCCAAACCTGCATGGTGGTAATAACGCTGCTTCTCTGACTCCCTGTGTAACAAATATTGCATCCTACTCTACAGCTTCATGTAAACTCCTTGATGAAGGAGTTTTTTGTGTTGAATAAAGGAGATTGGGCTCATTGGAAGTACAGGAAATCAACCAAGGAGTTTTTAACAGCAGAAGTGGACTTTATACGAAGCACTTGATTAGTCAAACAGAGGTATTATAATATAGCTGACTTCTGAAGTTGTTCTGCACTGATGGAGGAGGACTCAGAATGTTAGCACAGATTTCTTCTGTGTAGCCAAGACATAGGCTATTTCAGAGCTGCACATTGGTAGGATCATTGTACCATTTCCAAGCCTTGCACGTACAGCTTGCAGGGAAGGCTACCGTGATTTTAAAAAATAGAGACGTGATTCCTGCAGCATCTTCTGAAGATGGAGAGGGGCCCTGTTTCCACAGCAAAAGGACACATAACTATGCTAAGTAAATAAGAAATGCTTAACGAGATAGAATGTTTATATATAGCTGTTCATCTGTCAGGTGCTCCACAACCAGATAGTCCCAAGAACGTCTCCTGGAGCACCTGTACATCTGGCTCATAACTCCAGTGTGCAAATGGGAGAAACAGAAGAGTTGAAAGTCCCCTAGCATATTCTTTTTAAACCTTAGGATAGAATACTGTGGATATATTTACAGCACACTTAGCCAGCCAGGCTCATAGCTCAGTGCCTTAGAAAGCCCCAAGCTGCCTAGAGAGACTGCATGGGCGATCTAGCACTTCAGTAGCTCCAAAAGCCGCAAGTGGTAGCTGCAAAGCTGATACCAAGAGCAGAAGCAAAGAGGTAGAAACATAGCTCTCGCTCTTTGCTTTAATCCTGCTAGCAGATTGCTCTCGGTCCGAGACAGACACACAGAAGCCGCTAGCAGAAGGGCAGCAGAGCCAAACAGCACAGGCCCACTCCGAGCTCTCTCTTTTATTCGGGGGAAGGGAGAGGGGAAGGCAGGGGGCGGACCCAGGGTAACTGGCCAATTGGCCACTGCTCCAGAGAGTCAGTGCTTTTTACAACTTTTACCCGCGCCGGGAGCAAAGGCGGTCTCAGAGCACGTGGCTCAAGCAAGTCAGGGCATGGCTGCGCAGTCTTGGGCCTGGCTGCACCTCAGGGGCAGGCAGCAACAGAATACCATGGAAGGAAGTTTCTACACAGGCCCAAAACATAGATCATTCCTCCCTAACATGATATAAGGTATCCTTCTTGCCCTATTATTAACTCATTCTTTGCTCCATTTCCGTCGTTCATCTCAAAATCACTCATGGGAAGTGCACATATATTTTCAGCTCTATAGATGCAATCTGGATAAACTATCAGGAGATTCATTGTTGGGAAATATTCTAGTCATCACAAGAATGGGTGAAATGAGGTTATGAATCTTGGCCATTACCACAGCCAAGCGTATTTCTTAGATAATAGGTGTAGCTAAATTGCAGTGTTAATTTAGTTTAGGTCTGTCTGAATAGCATCAAAAGGGCACAGTTACATGTTTTCTTTTTACCACAGTACAGGACAAATTTTGTTCTTGTTTGTACTGTGCTTTGGATGTAAAATACTGGTTTGAACTGCCTCTGTCTTCAGCCCCTGATATCTCTCATATTAAGTAGAATAAGTCAATTGTAACTTTACCATTAATTTACATGAAGATGAGTAAAGTCTAGGGCTTTGACTGTAAACTTAAAAACTACGGTCAAATAAGAGTTACTCTCTGGTCTGTTGCTAGCAGAAATGCCAAGCAGTGCCCATATTAGGACAGTCCCTTGGCATATGCATGAGTCATAAACGTGTCTTTTGGCCACTGCTTCATTTGTTGCTCATTATGTTTGTTGTGGACTGGTAAAGCAGATATAAATAGAAAAATGCTTACGTAATATGATGGACAGATTATGTTTAAACATTTTCAATAGCCTAGCCAAAACCTGACAAAGTAGCTGTTATTGGCATCTGAAAATTCCCATCTCATAAAGGATTATTCATGTATATTTAGGCCATGCTTACCACCTTATTTGTGGCAACAGGCATGAAAAAAAAAAGTAAAACCAGGGGCTAATATATTCAGTGTAAGCACTTAGTAGAGATATGAAATATTCATGTGTGGGACACAGGGCTTAACAGCACAATAAAAATACATTCCCAAAACAGAGGCCAGATCACTTAAATGAGATGGAAAAGGATATGTGACAGCACCAAACCCTTGTCCAGAGTTCTGGCCTAAAGGCAATGAAATAAGTGAATTGACAATCTGGGTAAAGCTTTTGTTGTTGAGAGTAATAATTCACATATTCTTTGCATGAACATGACAAGTGAAAATTACTTTTACATCCAGTTCCTCCTTCTGTTCTAAATCAGCCTATGATACAGATAAAGTTTTTTTAAAAGGACACTGGCCATCGTCATAGTCAAACAGTATGGAAAATAAAAGATTAAAGTTCTGAAACTTCCCTAATCCTGTAGCAATACTTCTTTTCACATCACAGATTGTACTTATTGCTTTCTTAAGACCACTAAATTACTATAGTGCTTGGGTTTTAATTTGAATTAAAAAATAAAGTAGGATGCCTTTTAAAAAAGTTTACTTGAAGTATAAATTAATTTGCATTAGTTTATCAGTTACAAAGTATATTTGCCTTTGAGCAATGACTTTGTCACATCATTAAGTCATGGAAAATTCAATCTGTCATAGGCTGAAGGGCCAAACTATAATAACTTCATTAGAGCATCACAAAGGGAGACACAGGAAATTATATTGACGGTAAATTATTCCTCTCAAATCTCAACAGTTAGAGGACTTTTCTAATAATATCAATTTAGAAGAATACAATCCTATGTCATTGCTGATTTCACAAAGTGTAGAGGTCATGCTGAGCAAGTGTGGACAAAATTGTTTCTTCATTTGACTGTATGCTATAAAGAAGAGATTATCCCAGACTTGTTTCAGGGACCACTTTTTTACTTATATTATCTGAAGTCTGAGATACCAGCAATGGTGATAAACAGACGTTGCTTACATGTAAACAGTGCAAATAGGCAGGTTTTCAAATGATGCAAAACTCTCTTGAAATATATGTTAACATAGGCCTTCATAGGGTCCAAAGTCTTTGTTCAGAACTGTGGTATTGCTAACTGGGTTTATATATAACCAAATTTAATCGATTTAATAATTAAATGATAGATATTATCCTGAGCTACACAGCAAGGGGATTGCACTGCCATACAGCCAGGCAGAAATTGCATTAATGTCGTTGTGAATGGAAATTTTGTGGGACTGGTTTAAATGAGTGCATCTGGTTTAAGCCTATGGCTCAATTTAACTCAAACAGGTAAATCAAAATCAGCAAATTTTTCAAACACTTCAGGTTCACTATCTCACTCAGAAAAACATTCTGTAACCACCAATATTTGCACATATCAATAAATATTTTGGACATTAAGACAGAGGGTTTCCAGATGCCAAGAGCTGACATTTGAAAATATGGTCCTAAGTGTCATATACTACCCTTGATTGATGAACACAGATCACAATGACTTCACAGAGAATTCTACACACAGATTGAGGGTAAGGTATGACTGTAATAAAATGAACATTAATCTATGAACAGTGTTGTTCTCCACCATAGGGCAATGATACATTCACCATAAACCTTTTCCATCTGTCAAGTGCACTGCAGTGTTCTTCTGCCTACACTAATATTCTTTCATATTTATACCAGTGGTTTTTGAACACCATGTCAGGCTGAATTCAAAATATACCAAATAAAAATAGGTGGTGTTAAAATCCAAAACTGGCTTGGAAAGAAAGCCTATAACTTGCAAACAGATCTGTCTTCAGGCTGAACAATGAATTCCAATTAGCAGCATTAACATCACTAACATACAAATATTGTATTTATTGAAATAGTAGTCTGTAGTTTCTCATATGGGAGAAAAAAAAGCACGTGCTAAACCACTGACAGAAGCAGAGTTCAAAGGATGTGGTCAACTTCCATACCAACAGTGGAGAAGTGAGGTCTGCAGTATTTCTCCTCCAGTCCATTAGGTTTATTCCTCAGTCTGAGGTTATATCGGTCGTATGTGTGAGAGTACAAAAGACTTACTTTTACAGGAAACATCTCAAAGCAGGTTCATGGCACAGGGAAATGTGTTGAAGCAAATAATGAAAGACAATACTCTAACACTCATTTCTTCATTTGCTGATAATAATTGAATTTAACGTAATAATATTATTTGATCATTTAAAAAGCTGGTTGAATAATGAAAATAATTACTTGTCAGTATTTTAGTACCAATTGATGGAAAAATGTGAATAGGTCACAAAATTAAACATTATTTGACTATCTATACAACTAATTGAATAATGGAAACATTTATTCACCAGTAACATATTCATCTAGTACAGAAGAAAGGAAACAAACAATTTGCAAATCAGACCTACATTAAAAGGATCTGATGAATATGTGTAATATTGTCCAAAATTTTTGTTATTGTTACAAAGAATATGAAAGCTTACTGAAATAATGTTGTCATTTACAATGACGGAATTTCAAAAGGGAAATAATTTGGCTAGAACACACTGGTGTCATTAATCCACTGTATATTTAACTTGATGAATGGAATGACATTTCAAAGCATAGAAGGAAGAATAATCTCATATTTTAGGTACAGGACCAAGAACTAGATGACCTCTTTTCTACTACTAGTCCTATCATCAATTATTTTCACAGGATTTTCACCTCCCTAGCTGGAAATTACTTGTTTCTGAGCTAATTACTTCCACCTAAGGTGAAGCTATGAGCTTTATTCACAGTCGAATGAATAACTAAGTACCGTTAACTACCTTTGAGTTAGGGCAACTGTAGTAACACGGGTATAATTAACTGAGGCTCAGAAGAATAGAATACTTGAAAGAAACAATATTCTTACAAGGTATCTCACTTCAGATTCCTCAAGGGTTCCTGTGAGGGGATCTTTCACCAGTAAGTGAAAGCAATGATTAAGTGTGAATAACTTCAGCAGTTGTTGATGTTACTTGACACTTTAAAAAATAATCTGCCTGAAACACGTGAAACCAAAGTGGTTGGAAGTACAAATGTAAAACTGTGGAAACCATCTGCAACTGGTGATTAATGCAATCTTCAAGTTCACTTAACCAGTGCAGGGTGATGAATAAATCCCTTTCGTCAGGAATCTCTGTGTATCGAAAATGTCAAGTTCCCAACATCTTTATCTATGAGAAAACACCAGTCCTTGGCAGATGCAGTGTGCTTTCATTACAGTGTCATTAGGGGCTTGGAAAGCTGTGAGTAACTTCACCCTGGACAAGCAGCATTCAGATCTTCTCTCTGAGCTTTGTTTCTAATTGTTGTTAGCCAGGCTGTGAACAAGAAAGACTTTCTAGGGCACAGCACTGGGTGAATTTTATAAAGGGTCTTTGCCCGATTCTCTTCATCAACTTCAATTTATTGTCTGTGTTCTCTGCTCCTGAGTAGAAAGCAAACTTAAAAGATGTGAGATATATGTTCTTAGCAGAAACAGGATACTGGGACCACAGCAGGAAACCAGAATTAAGAAAAGGGCAATGTTACTGTAAAATACTAAAAATAAAAGAAATTGTTTCTCAGGATTTGAGAAAGGGACCAGTTTCATCCTTGGAGGATCAGATGTCTGTTTATTTTAATCTGAAAAGGACTCCAAAATGTGTGAACAAACTTAAGACTCTAAGCATAGCTCTTTCCCAAACCAAAGCAAAGGCTAACACAACAAAAACCTCAAATGATAATTTTTGATTATTCAGAATTCAGTAGCAACTGTGTTGTTTTGTATTAAGGCACAATACCAAATGTCAACAAGAAAAATCAGCTTGAAGTTAATGTTTTAACCTTTTTTGTTCTGACGGAATTGGATTTCCCCCCACACCTTCCCTTTTCAAAGAGAATTCATGCAAAACTGGCCACTTCAGTGGAACATTTTGACTTTGACAGAACTGCACATTCTCTGAGCAGCAACACCAGTCAGCCCTTAGCTATAAAGCTGCATATAAATTAATGACTTCAACAAGCTTGCAAAGCCAAAAACTGAATTTTAATATGGACCTGTACTTTTTTCTGTATCTTCCTCTTCAGAGTACAGTATAATATAATACAGGTGATGAATATTTATTCAACCCTGATTATACTTGAGCCGCATTAGTGTACTTTAGATTAAAGCTCTGTTGTTTCTACTGCCAATTCTCGTGAATGGTAATATTTTACATTTTAGATCTTTTGATTTACACATAAAGATATACTTATTATAATGTCTGACATATTAACCCTCTTTCCTCTTCTACCTACTATTCATGGTAGTATTGTATTCATTCTGTGAGTTATTATATTTAAAAACTTCCTTATTTACTGCAAATGTAGAAATTGATATAATTAACTATGCATTCAGTACAAAATTTAACTATTCAGACTTAAAGTAGGATCTTAGTCTTCTAAAAATATTTAATTGCCAAGCACCTGGACATATTTATTTTTAATTTTGAATTAGTATAAAGTTGAAGCTACTGTGTAGTAAAAAGTGGTGGTGTCTCCACAAACAACACAGAATCCTACAAGGTACGAGCAACAGGAAGCCTGACCATGCAGCACCTTTAGATGCCAAGAATGTGGCTTACTGAAGCCATAAATTTAGTAAGGCACCTGTGAAAGCCACCAAGATGTCATCTGTACCCTCCAAGACACTATTTCTTTAACCAGTCCTCTCAGAGTACATTGGACTTACGGACTTGGTTTATAAGATATTGGAGAGAGAGGAATTTCTGACTTAGATGCAGGTTGGTATGACTAGGTGGGAGGCATGAAGTACACAGCTAGGTGGTTGCTATACCAGATAGTGCCCCATGAGCTGGTGCTACAGGGAAGGTTTGCTATGGTTTTTTGTGTGTTTTTTTCATTGTTTGTTTGTTTGTTTGTTTGTTTTTAATAGACCAATAGAGAGAGGATCAAGCATCTTGCCTAATCATTGTCACCTGGCATTCTGAGCCTAACTTCATCATTTACACAGCTAAGCCTTACAGACAAGTGGAGACTCATCTACATCTATGAGTTCATCAGTGAGGGAAACATTTCTTCCCAGCCCCAAACAACTGGTGCACTTGCAAAGAGTAAGCATAAAGCTCACTGTAAACTGGCTAAGATTAGAGCAGAGAAAAAGTACTGTTATCACCCAAGTACACTGTAAATCAACTATTTTCCATCCATTTCAAACACTTTACCAGGTAAGTGGTAACATTTATCACTATAACCAAAATCTTGGGAAATCAGAAAAAAAAAAAACAGAGAAGATATAAAGGAGAAAAAACTCCATACTAAAAATTTATTTCTCCTCCTGGCATTATATGTGCTTTACTTTTCTTCATTCCATTTCTCTTTCTTACTCCTCACATAAGCAGGTTACCCAGACTTTTAAAATGTAAGAACAACGAAAAGAAAATTGGACATATATAGAGAAAAGTCCAGGCAAGCATCCTGCAGCCAGACAATAAATATCATGCCAGAATCGGATACTCCTGCAAGATCTTACTTGCAGTACATGCAATGAAGTGCTTTCAAGGTACAAGCACATCTCAGCCTATTGAAAAAAATATGTTTGCTATACTGCCACTGCAAATACAGAACGTTTTCTTACGTTTGTGCATCTGTCAGCATCTGCTCCTCTGAACAATTATCATGGTGCACTACAGTGCAAATGAAGGAAAGTAACGGTGTTAAAAGTCGTGATATCTGAAAATGCAACTATGTGAGAAATTAAATACTGTATGAAATAATGAAAAAAGTGGATTGAAGAGAGAAATCGGGTAGGTCACTAGTCATTATTTAGACTTCTATATTGATAACAGCTATTTGTCTCTTTCTGAGAACATCTTATAGTGTCAGTGAATCTGTGTACAACATAATTTCCTGATCTAAGTAACTAGGAGACAGTCAAAGCAAGAGAAAGAACATAACAGTGCCAAAAAAAATTATGCAGCAAAACAAAGGCAGACACTAGCAATAATACAGCCACCTAAATAAAACTTAGGTGGAACGTTTGCAAGCTATTTTTACCTAGACATTTGTAGAAGGCAATCACGTTTTCAGTTATATTTCCTAATGAGCTGGTCTAGAGACAAACTGAGCAAGTATCCTCCCTACCAAAAGTTGTGTTTCAGAACAGTGGGTTTCAGCATTCCCTCAAGAGGGCTGTCACCTCACTGCAGCTGAGCAACTTAAGCGTGCTGGTCCATTTGGACGCTCAGCTTGTCTTAGAAGGCCGAAAATTACAGACACAAATGGCACTTATGAAGAATCTAGAAGACCTTCAACATCCTCTGAGACCAACCCAAGCAGTCAATTTTCATCCCCAGGAGACAATTTCCCTTATGGGAAAAAAATGCGGAGTAACCAGCTTCATGATGTAACAGCTACAAAGAACTTCAGAAACTCATCACAAATGAAATATTAATGAGGCAGTGGATGCTAAAGAACTCAAACTGTATGCACTACCAGAAATTAAACTGTTAAATATTTTGGCTAACTGCCATTTCAGTGATCATTAGACTGAGATTTTTGGCTAGTAAATTCAATATCTTTAATTTTAATCAGATTTGAGTGTTTGCAAATGATGCAGCTGTTGCTATAAGATAATTAAATAACCAAATAGCCAACAACTTTAATTTTAGGGGTTTTTTTTGAGAGATTTGAAGATTAGAGCTATTTGCAAACTCCTCAGACCCCACTGCTCTCATCACAGAGAAAGAAATAATCTCAATTCATGAGCTGTGTGCAATTTATTTGCTGTCTTAGGTCAGTTCCGAAGAAAGTATGACAGACTTCACAAATCTTACCATCATAACAGGCACCTTTGTTCTCAATCTCAGCAAAAAGCCAAAGGAAACCACAGAGATGTAATTGCGCACATCTGCTCTTACAATTGGTCCCACTGAAAACTCAAGCCGATGGCCTGGATCGATAGGAAGGAATTCACAGTTCTCACTATTTGCACTGACTCATTTTGTTTGTTTGTTAGTGGTCCCTCTACACCGAGTTGTGGAGTTAAAAATAGGATTACATTTCTTATTTTGAATATGATACTTTTACTGAGTAACACCACTGGAAATCAATATATATTCAAAGAAAATCAACTGGCTCCAATAGAGTTACCCAAGATTTGTCTGGGCATAGAAGTTATGATAACTGGCTGTACAGGTTGCTGCTGATCTTTGGCTTGGTAGGCAAATTTAGGCTTAGTCTGTAGTATCAGAAGCAGCAAAAGATTTATAAGAAAATAATGCAAAGTACAGCTCTCTCCTCAAGTTTGCAGTATGTTGCTTTGATTATACTTAAATATAGTCTCTTGAAATAACAGTACCAGAATGACTGTAGCTTACAGGGACTACCCTGAAGGATATTCTATCAGGGAGAACTCCAGCAAGCATTAAATCCTAGGGAAAACAAGTGTTGCTTTCGCAACTCTGCATAATGTTTCTATTCTCCAAGTACATGTGACTTCAACAGGTATCCACGTTCAGAAACACAGCACAGCAGCCCAGAAAAGGTCAAATACCTAAAATTCTTTGGCGTGTCCATAAAGCAGCACAAGGTACAGCATGAAATATTACAGGAAGTGTAGACATAACTTGACTCCGTAGTGACGATATTTAGATTCAAGAAAAACAAGAGGCTTTAATTAAAGACTCGCCTTCAAAATCATACAGAATCTCTTAGTAACACTGTTATGAAAGTCAAAAACCCATCCTAGGTGTCATCAGAGTAGCCACATTTTTTTTGCTGCATTTGTATGCTAATCACATAAGAAGCAAAAATAGGCTTAGATTGGAAATCAAAGATTGGTTGTACACAGGTAATAGAGTGCTCGAATGCTTTATTTTAAGATAGAAGGCTCTTGAACCAGGCTTTATTATTGAACTAAGACTATCTATCCTTTTTGACACTTTTTAAATTAAGTTCTTCCTCTAATTTATGTTTTTGTCAGCTTTTCTCCTTTACCTGGCTTTAAACTGATTTTTTTCTCTCAAAGTAATAAACCACTTCGGAGAGGAGAGAAAAAAATTTTAACGACCCTAGGAATTCAGATTAACAAAATGGATCATTTGTATACAGCTGCAGAATTATGAAACCTTTTGAAGTAGAGAGAGAGAGTCTTCAGCAATACTCTGGTTCTACATATTGCCACAAAATTCCTGTTAGTGCTCCCTACATTCTCAATTCTTGACATGTTTTAGCAATACCTCATCCTTTTGGTGCAAAATTAGGAGGTCAGAGTTAAATCAAAGGGATAGTGTTAAGGTCAAGACCATCAATATACTCTTTTATTTTTAATGCTGTGATGGATAAACCCCACTATGCCTTGTACCAAAGCACCAAACAAAAGTCTGGGTGAGCCTGGATTTGCACCACCAGTCATATTTGACTCTTTACTGGCTGCACAGTCTGCCTCCTTATTATTGCTAGTCCAACCTGTTTTCAAGCATGGTCTGCATCCCATCTGACTTCAGCAGAGATACAGGGAGCTGGCGCAGGCAAACAGAGCAGGGTAACAGCTGCAGCCTGATGAGTGATGGCAGCCAGATAATCTACTGTGATGTCTTGTTGGAGAAAATTTGGGACAATGTAATTTCCCCAGTTTGACATGGAACCCTTGTCAGAGTAACATGAGGCTCTACACAGTACACCCAGCCTCCGGATGCTGTAAGCAATATTTCTTTCTCTACTACAAAAATTAATATTGCATGTGCATGCTCCTAAGGTGGCTTCACTTTTTCAGTAGTTTACACATTAAAGATATGAATACAGATTGCAAAAAGAACTATCTATTCAAGAGGAAAATGATAGCAGCTCACACTTCTTCCCTGCTTCCCTTGTCTCTCTTTCCCTGTCTCCAATGTGATCTTAATTCTTCCTATCAGTGGGTCATGCTGTAGGCTTTTTTGAAGCTCTTTTTAAAGTAGATAAAGGGAAAATAATTTTTTTAAAAGGAGTCACTGATGTGAAAAATGATCTGGTTTTCCTCCATTAAATAGAGTCATATTCAAAAAATTGTGCAAATATCCACTTCTCATAATCCTGTTTCAAAATGGTATCTTACTTTGGCGTGTCTTGCAGGGTTCCTGGTTTAGCATGAGAAAGAATTACAGGTTTGAAGGGCTCTGAATTCTTACAGAATAAGGCTTCATTAAGGCAGTTTCACTCAGAGAAACATCCAATAACAATTTTAATGGAAATACTCTTTCCAACCAGGTCCCTCTGTGAACATTTTCTTTATATATTACAATATACTTTCAGTACAGAAACTAAGCATACTCAACTAAAATTAAAATAGCAATTAGGCAGGATCTTAACTTGCCTTCAGAACCTCAGTGTGTCCTTTTAGCTTTTTATAAAGTTTCTATGACTCTTTGAAACTCAAACTCCCTCCATGGATTTTTCAGCAGATCTTTATTCAAGCACATTTTTCAGATTTATTTTGTACTGAGAGCTGTATGCCGATTTTTGTACACCTTTTCATCAATGTTGGCTGTGAGAATTTAGATAAATGTAAAACAAAACCTCAAGTAAAGAATATGAATGTCCTGTGTGATTCACTACCACAAATTGCATTTACATTCCAGATTATTTCTTAAAGTTTCTGTGTGAGTACACATCCTAGGATGCAATTCCAGTACCAGTATTTACTAACTTTCTAATGTGGGAACGACACGATCTGAGTCTGGTATGGCCTCCTACAGAAGCTGAGCCATGAGGATGGATGGTAGAGCTGAACCCCACTTTGATTGCACAAGTACTACCAGATCTGATGATATGAAAGTAGTCTAAATTCACCATTCTGATTTCTCTGTCCAAACCCACATAAAAATATAGGCCTAAGTATCCAGAGAAAGATCCTTAAATTCCAGACACCCAAATAAAGTAACCTGTGTGAATAGCTTAATTTGAAAAAATAAAAAAATTCTGAAAGCGTGCCATGTCCATTACAACTAATGAAAATTCAATGAATGAAAATTCAATGTAGTTTAGGCACTTTGATCTAAAAATTAAGTAAGTAACATTAATTTGTGAAAATTGTGCAAGCTAAAAAAGAATACAATCAAGTTCTCTATTTATCTGTATAGCAGACAAATATTGTTTGCAGAAACTGCCTAAGCTTTTCCAGCCTAGATGTGTTTTCCAGCCTAGATGTGTTTTACAAGCATGTTGCTCAGATCTTCCCTGGTTTCGATTTGATGATTGATAATTCTCAATATATGGATGACATCATTTTGGAAGAAACAGGGACATAGAAGTAAACTAATATTGAGTGTGACTGTATTTGCAGTGGTGAACAAAAAGTAAAAAGCATTGTACATTCCCAGTGGTCATTACAGTGGATAGAGAGAGTAGAGAGAAAAATGAACAAATGCAACTTACTTTGTTACTATATAGCTACTAGTATCATAGCTCTGTTGTCTAAACTTAGTTAATTAACTTTTAATTAAATTTGTCACTAGATTCTCCCTAAAATACTCAAGTATGGAGTCAAGCCAAGGGTAGTGCTGACTTAAAATTGGATTTCTGCTGAAGAAAAGGTTATCATTGAGAAGAAAAGATTGGAACACACTATGGATTCATCAGTTATAACAGCAATTTATATAACTAAGTATTTAAGAAGAAAGGACTATGAAACATATTTATGCATGATAGATGCCGCTCTCAGTCTCCCCATGAGTGCTGATTTTGGAATGAAATCAAAGAGTCTGATGCTACTGAAGCAATTGAATTAATACTTTTGGGGCTGAACAGATCTGTCAGGAAGAGAGACAATGCCATAGAGTGTCATTGTCTTTTCCACTTCATTATTGATTCTCTGTCAGCATACAGTGTGCCTGCCTCACTGCATGGTGCGTACCGGTGTCATGTGCCATGTTTAACACCTGGGCTCACGATAACTGAAGAAATGTAGCTCGACAGTCCTTGTCACTGCATTAACTGAACCAGAAATACCATCTATTCTTCCCTTAAAAAAAAAAAAGGAGTAGGGAGGAATAAAATGATTTCTCTAACATGGCTGATAGTAAATTCTACTACGAACAACATGCTATGCTTTGTGCTGTATTATGTTGTACTGAAACTATATTATCTCCTGTGCAGAAAAGAAAACTCTCCGTTGAATTTTTGAGGCAGATTGTGTGTCATGCTCACAAAGTGCAAAGGTATTATTACTGAACAGCGAACATAGTATTTTGCCATGGCCGGAAAAGTTACATCAAGTGTCATGCATACAGAATGCCCAGTGGGGTCAAGAGAAATTACATGTTTGATTGTAAACAACAAAGTGTGTGCTCTTGCATTATAACATCTAGGCAGCCTTGTTGTGTGACTTGGGATGTTTGCTACTATGCATGCAAGTGCTTTTACAATAGGTGATAGCATATTTTCAGAGTAGTGTGACGTGCAGTTAATATACGTACTGGGGTAGATGTTTTAAAAATGTTAACATTTTTTCCTAGCTAGATAGGCATCCATCCTACATCACTAAATACCACATACCTGAAAATTATCACAGTCAGCTCCATTCACATCTGGGTTGCTGGGCAAAGCACGTTTGAAAATAAAAGGGCATTTTATTCAGATCGTGTGCAAGTCATCACAGAGGACATCCTCATAGGCTTGTGAAGGAGCTGTGCTTATGTCACTGAGCTCTTGATTTGTATTCTGTTCAATATGTTTTCTCAGTTCCACAGTTATGCTTCATGTTGGTAGTATTGTGGTGTTTGGAATGTAGAAAAGCTAGGGTCTCATTTTTCTTTCATATATAGTAGAATGGGAACGGTAAGGGAAAAGTAATTATGCTTTTGGGTTGCTATCTAGGTATCAATCATTAGTATTAGTAACAGAGATGCAATGTGTAAAGCTGCTGAGGTATTTAAGGCCATCTCTAGTGATAGCAAAACAGCAGTACAGTTGCATTCAATTTGTTCACACACCCAATTATTCCAATGTAGTGTTTGTCACAGTACATTAAAGTAGTTAAGGCTTTTCATTGAAGTTTTTCTTTTCAGTATGTTGCAAGGTGATCTTAATGATTTTCTTTGTTCTCAAAGCAGATACATGAAATCTCAATTTAAGTCTGGATTTCATTTGTGTGTGAGAGTGCTTGCCAGAATAATAACAAAATAAAAATGGTAGATGCCACTTGCTTTCCTTCATTAATAGCTGTCTTTAAGAACATTTGTTCAGTGAATCTTCCAATGTGAGATCACCTAAGGCAAATTTGGATGTGAGGAGCTGTACCAGAAAGGAGGTTTGACCCAAAAGAATCACAATTTCCTGTCCAGCTATGCATTTATGGGGGCAAAAAAAGGCTTGTAATTTGTAAAGGCCTGTTGCTGTACAATTTTGGTCAACTCTGCCATATGGAGGAGAATTCAATCACAGACCTATGTACTTACAGGTAAGCATCTCTAGGTGGAAAAAGGTGTAGGCTGGAGGGAAAACATATGGTGCAGAGTACACTATTTGCTCTTCCTACGGTTCTCAAGACACGGTCTGACATCTGCAACATGAATCAGGAAGTTAGAAGAGCTTTGGATTTTGCAATCCCTCAGTTTAACTAGGTGGCTTGCCAAGATTTAGCGCAATGAGACTGGAAGGGTTTGAAGGAAACTCCTTACAGAATCCACACCCACATTTTTAATCACCAATTAGAAACACAACTTGTGGAGCTTTTACATTTTAATATGTGTTTTTCCTAGATTTTTCATTTGTGAATAAGTTAATAAAAGCGGTCACTTTGATTAAAGCTATCTTGATTTCCTCGTGGTCACTGATTAGGGCTACCTTGATTTCCTTAAAAGTAAGAACTGCAGTTTTGACTCACAAAATAGACATTTATTATAGACAGACTTGTTTGAAAAAAACCAAACAAACCAAACCCAACCCTGAAATATTAGTGAAATCACTTAAGTGGCTTGAAAGCTTTTGAATGATTTTGAACAAATACTTCCTTTAATCTCTTGTCTTTTTTTAAAGGGGAAATTAATCATTCTGCTGGTTAAAAAGAAGGAAAAATGATTGCACATACATGCCTTGTTCATCCACCTGTAGGTAGCTGCTTCTTTAAATAGGCTCAAACTAATTTTGCAGTGAACCATCTTTTATACACCGAAAGTGTAAGATAACTTGTTGCTTGCTGTTAGATGAGTTTTTAAATGTATGTTATAAAATGTGGTACATTGATTTTTAATAAGGCAGTAACTACTTTAGATGTGATTTTTGAAGGGTTTTTTTTTTTTTTCAGTTGGCATTAATTTAAAAATCCTTAAAAATTTTAACCATTAAAATCCATTTGCATTAAAATCCAAAATTGTACGAGAAATGAAGCCATAATAAAATATATGTTAGAAATCTCTGGAGAATTTTCATTCTAAGGGAGTTTACAAGAAATTATTTGGCAAGGTTTATGCAATTTTTTGCAGAATCATTTGTTCTTAAGAGTTGAAAATAGCATGAGATATGTGTGACTTATTATATAAGACTAATTGATCCGCATGATACCCTGCTTTATCTATGACCTACAACTACTACATCTAAAAGGACTCAAAGTTTTCTATATTTTTTTTCTGGAAACTGTAAAATATATACTCAAGGAAAATCTTTTAGAACCCTAATAAAGTACCTAACAGGGCCCTGAAGGATAAGAAACTATTAAGTCCAAGTCACTATACTACCTTTCACAGCAAAGAATGTCATTAAATCTCTATGAATTCTTATAGCTCAGTGTTCTCTTAGAATGCTTTCTCAGAACATATACCATGTGAGGGTTTCACAACAGATTTTGTAGGAATCTTAGTCCTGTTTACAGTAAAACCATACAATCATAAAATCATAGTACCATTAAGATTGGAAAAGACCTCCAGGATCATCAAGTCCAACCTTTGACTGAACATCACCATGCCAACTAAACCACAGCACTAAGTGTCATGGGCAGTCATTTCTTGAACACTTCCAGGGATGGTGACTTTACCACCTCCCTGGGCAGTCTGTTCCAATGCTTCACCACACTTACAGTAAAAAAATTCTTCCTGATGTCCAGCTGGAAACTCCCCTGGCACAGCTTGAGGCCATTTCCTCGTATCCTGTTGCTAGTTGACAGAAATATAGAACATCCTGAGGTGGAAGGGACCCAAAAGGATCACCAAAATCCAAATCCTGGCCTGCACTGGACACCCCAAGAATCACTCGTGTGCCTGAGATCATTGTCCAAATGTTTCTTGAACTCTGTCAGGCTTGGTGCTGTGACCAATTCCTTGGGGAGGCCAAACACCCTCTGGGTAAATATTCTTTTCTTGATATCCAACCTAAACCTCCCCTGGCGCAACTGCAGGCCATTCCCTTGGGTCTTGCCACAGAGAAGAGATCAGCGTTTGCCCCTCCTCTTCCCCTCATGAGGAAGCTGTAGACTGTAATGAGGTCTCCCCTCAGTCTCCTCTTCTCCAGGCTGAGCAGACCAAGTGACCTAAGTTTCTCCTTGTATGGCTTCCCCTCTAGGTGCTTCACCACCTTCATAGCTCTTCTTTGGACACCCTCTAATACATCTTTTTGATACTGTGCTGCCCAAAACTGCACACAGGGCAAAGCACAGTGGGATAATCACCTCCCTCGGAGAACAAGGGTGATGCTGCGCCTGATGCACCCCAGGAGACAGTTGGTCTTCCTGGTTGCCTGGAGAAAAGACCAACCCCCATCCTGCTACAAGCTCCTTTCAGATGGTTGTAGAGATAAAATGTCTCCCCTTGAGCTTCCTTTTCTCCAGGCTAAACAACTGCAGCTCCCTCAACTGCTCCTCAATAGGACTTGTGCTCCAGACCCTTCACCATCTCCACTGCCCTTCTCTGAACATGCTCCAGCACCTCAATGTCCTTGTGGTGAGGGGCCCAGAACTGGACACAGGATTCCAGGTGTGGCCTCTCCAGTGACAAGTACAGGGGGACAATCACTGAATCACCACCCTGGTCCTGCTGGCCACGCTATTTCTGTTACAGGCCTTTGGCCTTCTTGGCCACCTGGGTACAAGGCTGGCTCGTATTCAGTGGGCTGTTGACCAGCACCCCCAGGTCATTTTCCACTGGGCAGCCTTCCAGCCACTCTGCCCCCAGCCTGCAGCTGAAATTAAATTTCTTCAGAAAAAAAAGCTAAATAAGTGCAAGATAGTCATTACTTAACTCAATATTTCACTGCAAAAAGTAGCGTAAAAATTAAGTGCAAAAATATGCTGTATACAAAGTGGAGCATGCTGCCATTTGTAGCCAGGAGACATTTGAAGGTAATAGGTAAAATGAGAAACAAAGGTTTAGGTAAAATAGATGTTATCATTATCATCATCTTTGATTAAAATCTGTTTAGCATTAACACAAACACAAAAACCTGGACTTTGTATTTAGATTTTCTTGGCATTCACATGAATATTAAAGGAGAAAAAATGGTGTAAAAGATACAACACAAAACCTCTATTGAATCAGTAAAACCTAACATGAAAAGAGACCTCAGGATATGCTTGCACAAGAGTCCAACAGACAAAAACCATATTTTGCCCTGTTTTAAAAAGAGGGGAAAAATGATTTACTAGAGGTAGAATATATGCATTATCTTTGTTTAACAGGTTAGAATATTCTCCTGGCTGGAAGCTCCCTGGCATATGTGAGGGTGAATCAGGACATGTAATTCTCAGCAGTTTCACAACTTGATGGCATGCTGCCAGAAGAGCCAGCAGGTCATTGATTGTTATTGGGAAATCCCCTGACAGTTCCAACCCCCAGGAAAAGAGAGGGAAGGCTGGGCAGCCAGCCAGGGCTTCACTCCTGAAAAAATCCTAAATGCCGCTCCCTGACTAGTTATGCAAGAACTATATAAACCTTTGGTACTGCTGGCACCCATGAAATTCGTGATGAAACATTGAGACAACACAGAGTTTACTTAAATTGTGGGCTGGTGTTGATGTCTTTACTTGACTAACAGCAATGCTACCTACCTAAAAGGGGCACCTTTTAGTACACACCTTCTATAGCATGAGTATTCACTGTTATATGTTATCTGAACCCCAGAACCAAATTATTCAATAATCTGAGCACGTTCATGTGACAGTAGTACAAATGATATAGCCAGTGGTTGTCACTCTGATCACTTCAGTGCTACGTGATGCACCCAATGGGCATGTGAAACGTATTCCACTGATGCAGGTGGATGTATAGGTTACTGTACATTTTGATATTCCATCCAAATGAATGAACTATTTATTCAAAGCTGTTGCTACACTGGACTGGCTTTCTATCTTCACAGCACTGAAGAGGTTGACAGTGATTTTTCAGGAAAACAACCTATACACCATAGAAATACAGTGCCACACAGTACAGAAAATAGTCTCCACCTAAACATCAGCAAGGACAAAAGTCAATAATTATTTCAAAGTATGACTGAGTGAAAAGAGCATTTCCTGGTTTGCATAACACTTTGTTTGCTCAGTGACTGCAAAGTAACAAAGAATTAACCTGTCAAGTTGGGTTCTTCAGTCTAATTTCTTCTTTGTCTTGTCCTTTTAACACATTTTCTTTTCTGAACATGTTCAGGTTTCCAGAGGTACTGAGTTCTCCATGCAGGACTCAGAATATATTGCTAAAAAGATTCCATATAGCAAGTTTTCTAGATGCTTCTTCTAGAGCACAGGTGGGAATTATAAGAAAATAAATCAGCTATATATTTATGAAATCAACATTCAGGATTTTTTTTTGAAAAAAAATCCCTGGAGAATCTTGAGAGAGATTGTCTTCTCATGAGGTGTTTAATACCATTATCTAAACAAGCCACTTGATGGGGTCTTTCTTTGGACTTCTAAAACACCTAGTGATTAATGATCTGGAAACACTGAACTGTGCTCAGCAGTTAAATCTTCAGGGAAATATAGAAATACAAAGGACAACAGTTACTAACTGTTATCTAACACTTATCCGTTACTGTTGCATATTGCTGGGAAACAGACTAATTAACAATTTCTTGCAGTTAAAAATCAATACTCGGCATAAGAACATATGTTTCAGCTCAACAATTCATTTTATTCAACTGCCTACTGTAAGTAAGTTAATACAGATTTCATTTGAGGTGATTTAACTATATTCACCTCCAAGGCTGGTGATAGGCAACCAGAGGTAAGAGAACAGCAGCAGTTTCTTCACCTGCAGGCAGCCACAGCCAGTAGAGCACAGCTAGACCTTTGGCTATTCAGAATCATGGAACCATGGAGTTTTTAGGTTGGAAAAACCTCTAAAATCACTGAGTCCAACCACTAATCCAGCACAGTCAAGTCTTCCACTAAACCCTGTCCCTAGGTGCCACATCAACATGTCTTTTAAATATGTTTAGGGATAGTGACCCCACCACTTCCTCGGGCAGCCTATTCCAGTTCTTCAAAACCCTTTCCGTGAAGCAATTTTTCCTGAGATCTAATCTAAGCCTCCCATGGCACACCTTGAGGCCATTTCCTCTTGCCCTATTGCTGGTTGCCTGGAGAATAGACTGACTGTCACCTGGCTACAACCTCCTTTCAGGTAGTTGTATAGAGCGATAAAGTTTCTGCTGAGCTTCCTATTCTCCAGGCTAAACACCCCCAGCTCTCTCAGCTGTTCATCATCACAGCTGCACTACAAACTCTTCACCAACTCCATTGCCCTTCTCTTGACATTTTCCAGCGCGTCAATATCTTTCTTGTAATGAGGAGCCTGAACACAGCACACGAGGTGAGGCCTCACCAGTGCCAAGTACAGGGGGACCATCGCTGCCCTGGTCCTGCTGGCCACACTATTGCTGATACAGACCAGGATGCCATTGGCCTTCTTGGCCACCTGGGCACAGGCTGGCTCATGTTCAGCCACTGTCGACCAGCACCTCCAAGTCGGGCAGCTTTCCAGCTACTCCGCCCCCAGACTGTGGCACTGCCTGGAGTTGTTGCGACCCAGTACAGAAATCAGCACTTTATGCTGTTGAACCTCATATCACTGGCCTCAGCCCATCAATTCAGCCTGTCCAGATCCCTCTGCAGAGCCTTCCTACACTCCAGCAGGTCAACATTCCCACCCAACTTGGTGTCGGCTGTGAACTGTCTGAGAGTGCTCTTCATCCCCTCATCCATACTGTCAATAAAGATATTAAACAGGACTGTCCCCAATACTGAGCTGGTCACCACTTGTGACCATCTGCCAACTGGATGTATCTCCATTCACCGCCACTCTGGGCCCAGCCATCCAGCCAGGTTTTTACCCAGTCAACTGTGTGCCCAGTGAAACCATAAGCAGCCAGTTCCTCCAGGAAATTGCTGTGCCAAAGACTTTACTAAAGTCCGGGTTAACAACATCCACAGCCTTTCCCTCATCCACTAGAACAGTCACCTGGTCATAAATGGAGATCAGGCTGGTCAAGCAGGACCTGCCTTACATACAGCTGTGCTGGCTGGGCCTGATTCCCTGGTTGTTCTGTGCATGGTGTGGGATGGCATCCAAGATGATCTGCTCCATGACCTTCTCCCGCACCAAGGTCAGGCTGACAGGCCTGTAGTGATTTCAGGGTAATGGAATCAGAAAACTTTTGAATAAACAAGTCTTGCATTTAAACTTTATATAAGCTAGTTTCTTGAATTTTTGCTGTTAGATCAGCATCCAAATAAATCCCCCATCATTTTATTACAGTTGTGTATAATATGGAAAGAGTCACCACTGTCTCTACTTTTCTAAAAATGGCTGGAAATAATTCTATTTCAGGTCTTTACCCTGATGATCTATTAAGTGCTTATTATAAGCAAATGCAAACTCTATCTTTGAACTCATCTTCAACATCAATATCAGAATCTGCAGGTCTACTTTTTCTCCACATAAACTATAACAGCAAGATATTTACTCTCCTTACTGCTTTAGAAATGTGCCAGAGAAAAATCACAGTAACACACTTTATGTCAGTGTTGGTACTAAGTCACCAAAAAGAAAAAGATACATACCTAGTTCTCACAGCTGTCCCATTCAGAAGTCAGTACACACACAAATGCCCCACCCCCCTCCCCCTTCTTGAACCCCTTGGGTTTGCATTGAAGTGGTACCAAAACTGCTGTTGGCATCCCCTTAGCAGCTGATTTCAGGCCTGAGCACACACAGTGAAGAAGTCAGACCAAAATTCCAGGTACAGCTGTGGATGGTGAATCAGTCCCATTCTATAAGAGCATTTGGTCAACTAACATTATCCACCAAGTGCCAGTGAAACATCACAATAAAGAACTAGAACTTCTGCATATTTTCTGAGAATTGTCTGTATTCCTTGATAAAGTGAAAAAATTAGTGTTCTCTGAGATGCAAAACCAAGCACAAACTAAACTCTCTGGGTGAAATATGAGGGAGATACCTAGAAAGCCATCTTATGAAGAGATGAGCACAAAGTGATCCCCCAGAAAAAAATGAGAACATTGAAATGCAAAATATCCTACCGACAGCTCCATGTAGCTAGCCCTATTTACAATGGTGTGCAAGCACAAAAAAAACCATGTAGCCCACTTATGCAATTAAGGCTTGGCAATTTGATGAAAATATCATGGAACAGAATTGATGTGAATTTGAGCACCCTGCCAGCTCATTGGGATGGAATTGGCAGTCAGGAAAAGAGACGGGTGGTGTGATGTGCACGCATGAGCCTGCAAAGGCAAACTCTGGGCTCCAGGGCAATTGCCAGGAGTTGGTTATCCTGCAGGAAAACAGGGATTTTAACAATAGTTAAGCTCTCAAGGGAGATAGCTTCTTCCAGCCTTTGGATAATTGAGGGAAAAAATAGTGGGGGATGGATGTATTACCAACCTCAAACAGCCACAATCCCCCCAAAAAATTAAAAACACTGCCATCACAGAAGTAGCGGCAAAATGATTCTTCTCCTAAATGAAATTGCATTTAATTGTAAAACTATGCATTTCACAGCAATGTTTACTTCTATGGTAGTTAAATTCTTCTTTAGATTAAATCACTTAATGCTAAATAAAACCAAAATGCATCACACAGCAGTTCACATATGCCAGATTTTCTTCAGTGATTTCAAATTTATGTTAGATGCTAAAGAACTACTGCATGTCTAAACATCTGCAGAAATTTAAGCACATAAAGAAAAAGAAATATTACATGACAATAGACCACCAGGATTTATGAAATCCTACTTCAGGATTTAAAGTTATAGCATTGTGTTTCAGAAAGAACAAGGAAGTCTCCCCAAATACAGAATAATTATTATAGTTATATAATAGTGTTTTCTAAAAAAATCCCTCCTCCACTAGGAAGTTTTTACTCCTCCATGGAGCATCAACTGACCATTCCTGTAACAGATTTGGCGCAGAACAGAAAGACAATGAAAAGTTAATTATATGCCAATGTAATAAATGTTTAAGCACCCTGAAAAATAGTCTTGTATACTACATTTCATTTCAAAAAGGGGTCTATTTTATAAGGATATTTTTTACTTGTATTCATTACTTACTGTCAGACAGCAAGCACTTACTGTCAGATCTCACATTGCGCATATTACTGTATGATAGCAGAATGGTCACAATTCTGCAAAAGCTTATAAATTGTGCCAATAACTGGACTTGCTAGTCAAACCCAATTAACTTCTAACACCAGTTTGCCTAGCAAAGCATCCACTTAGTCAGAATTCATTGGTGCTTTAAAAATGATGCATTATGCATTTTTTGAAAAGTACTATTTTTTCAGCATGTCATTGGAATTAAAAAAATATATATACAGATGATTAGAAAATCTAAAGTTACAAATAAAATTAGGCTGAATATTTACGGTTTACAACATTTGAGTGTGTTGTAAGTACACGGTATTTTGAAGCTTCAAGCAGTTCTCAGCTTCCTGCTGTGTCCCATATAGAGTCTCCATCACTATCATCAGTCATGCATAAAATAATTGTTTTTCTGCTCTTACAATAGGACCAAGAAAACCCTGCATTCTGGTTGAAATGAAAATGAAGGCAACATGAGTAATCACATCATGATGGGTCAGCTGTTGTGTACCGAGCATCCTTAAAAGCAGTTCAATAATGGTACCTTTAACTAAACGTTTATTTACATAATCACATAGGTAAAAATGTACAAATAATTTTCTTTTAAGAAGCAATATAATTTTAAAGACATTTTTGATTAAATATTCAGAAAATCAGTGATGACAAGAAAAGCTTCTTGACAGTGTCTATAAAAATGGTAATAAAATATTTACAAAGAAGAAAAAAGCAGCCCAAATTTACATATCTGAGGTGCATGAATGAAGAAATTACCAATTAGAATTAAACTCTCTATTAACTACTGAATTGTGTTGTGACAAAATAGAAGTAAACTGAACACCAGGTATTATTTTGATGTTTTTTCTGAAGTACATTTGAAATAAGCACATTTTATTATTAACAGTAATCTACTGTTGCTTAATCCATTAACAGAATATGATAAGCGTTTATGTAAATTTTTTAATTGGTAGACTGTTTTCATTCTGGCTAGTATCTTAAAAAAACCTTGAAAGTCAGTGAGTTAAAATATACTCTATTTACTTAAAAAGTAAACTGAAGTTCAATTAGAAAGAAGATAATTTTTCTTCCTTTCCATAAGCAATGGCAGATCTGGGATGCAGAATACTGTTATTACAGTATTTAGTTCTTCATACAATGGCACACTTGGATCCCATGTAAGTGCAGATCAGAAAATATTTAATTACATTAGAGAACTCTGTCATTGGCTTAGTGTGTTTGACTCTGGTTGGCTCTTCAGTTTTCTTTTTGTAACAAATCCTTGACAGGAATATTTGGCCTTGACCCTTGAAATGCTTAAATATGTACATTACTTTACACACCTTAATTGCCCCCTCTAACTCATGCCTGTTTAAGCATGTGAGTAAGTGTTTGGAGGATAAGAGATGGACAGGTTTTTAAAAGCACCTCAGTGGTGTGAAGAAAAAAGCAAACATCATACTGTGATATATAAATACAACGATGGAGAGGCAGTGTACAAATAGGAGTGTCATGTTAGATTCGTGAAGTCATCCTTCCACTCTACTTGGTTCTGGCTGTATCACATGGAGTTTTTGGCAGGGAGATGTAGATCAACTGGAAACAGTCCAGAGGAAAGCAACAGCAATGAATTAGGTTTGGAAAACAAGATTTGGAAAAAAAGACTGAAGAAACCGAGTTTGTTTATCTAGACAAGTGAGAAATTTCAGAGGATGCAGGTTGTTTGTTGGAGTTTGCAGTCATTATGTGAGAAAATACCCTCAGAACTTCTGCGCAGGTCAGTGGTGTATAGGTTCACAGCTACAAGGTTACATGTCATGTCTTCTAAACCCTTCTCTATATATTTTATATGTGTGAGGTTCCCCACAAAAATCCCACTTAGATACTCAATAGATGAGAATAAAAGTGCCCAAACCGTTTTTGATTTTGTTTCTGACTGGTTGAAATTTTATAACCTATTGATTTCTCCTTTGTGGTGGAATTAATTTAAATCCCCAAATAACGTCTAGAACTGTACTTAATTTTTTGTTACAAATACCTGTTTTTCAGAAAGACTGTGGGGGGCCAGAGGGGATACAAACCAGTTATTTTATTTTCCTTTTCTTTTTTCCTGTTTTTGTCATTTGTAGGAAAAAAAGTGCCTCTGAGGTAAGTAATTTGATCACAGTACACAACTGTGGTGAGTCACTCCCACCATATTATCTACGGATTACTGGAGTTTAATATTCTTACTTACAGAGATTAGGAGGAGATCAAAAATGAACAGAATGAGGATGCTCATCCCTAATTATCTGTATTATGACAGAGAATCATTGTTTTAAGTTGCAAGGTTATTGCTTATGAAATCGTTGTGTATAAAATATTGATATTACAGTAATACTGTATTTTGACTGTTAGCATGGTGCATGCCGTCTGTATGAAACATAAGATCTGGCAAAACAAAAATGTTTTTCTAGGAGATTTAAAAAGTGACAAGTTTTTTTATTATTTAAGCAATCCTAAAGATTGAATAAATACATATTTTTCTTGTAACTGTATTCCAAGAGTGAATGCCTCAGTAGCAACATTAATCAGGAAAAAAAATCTGTAATCTGTAGCATTTGTCATGTAATTAAAATGATAAAAAGCCGGTAAATAGGAGGGAAATGGCTGTCTGAAAGGAGTTACAAGTAGGCAGATATCCAACACATGCTCCTACAGTGGAAATCGTAAAGCAAAGCTAATGTGTTTAATAATTTGTAAAATTCTAAAAGCAATAGCTCCTCAAATAATAAACGTATATGAAAATATCCCAAGAGTTCCAACTCTTTATTTTTCCTTTTGAAATTCCTACAGTGTGTTTGGATCCTACCTGGGTTTTGTTCAAGCCCCTATAAAATCATGGTGCTCCGTGTATCTCTCTTCTGTTGTTGTGTTCCTCCTTTAGCCCAGTCTACATTGTAGGACATCCCATTATCCTATAGCAGCTCACATTTCACCTTTCACACTTTGTGGTAGGCAGGTGCTCAGATTCAACCTTGATTCATAAATGCTCTGAACTTCAACACAGAGTTATCCTTCCTCAGGCAGGTACTGGAGAGTCGTCAGACTCCAGAAGGGGACTTGGAGCAGTTCATATGCCTTGCATGATGTAATATGAGGACTATATTTGGCATTGACTGCCTGGAAAATAAAAATTCTCTTTCATATATAATGATGTTATGTTCTTGCTTTCAACTAGACAAAGAATCAAAGGAAAAAAAAAACATTTTGAGAGGAGACAAACAGAGAGAACAGGAAAATATTTAGGGAAACCTGATGCTTCTGAGTTGAGACAACAACTTGAAACTATGTCTTTAACAAGCCAAGAGTTAAACAAACTTCCTAGAAAGTTTCCCTCTAAGCAACTGAATATTTAACTATTTATACCACATTTATGACTCTAGCATGGTGGTGATGGGTGGGAGGGTGGCAGAGTAGATGTTCCTGAAACAGGCAGACAGAATATTTCTACACCAAAGTATGCAGACAAATTTTTGTCTTCACAGTTTCAGGTCTACCATAGCACTCTGCAGAGCTGGAATGGCTATATCTTCCCTCCTACATTAGCAAACAAGCAGAGGAACCCCCTTTTTTTTATACCTTTTCAAGTAGATGTACTATCCCTGTTAACGATATGCTCAAATTACCCAGAATTACCCAGGTTCTAGTCCCCAGTCAAAGCCAGCCAGAAGGGCAGCCTGAATCTGGTACTACACACTCATAAGGAACTCCCTAATTTTGGGGATGTTAGGTGTTTCACGTTGAGGGTCTGCTGCACCTCCACTTTCAATTCCTGATAAAGGTAATTATGAATTTAGCTCTCAAATCCCTGGTTTTGAGCTAATGCATTCTTGAGAAGTCCTGCTGGTCTCTAGGTATGGTCCTGCTCGTACTCAATGAAGATTGTGGTGGGAGATTGTTGTTCACATGGAGGCCCAGTATAGTCTGTTATCGATATTGCCCCAATATGGCCAATGACAGAACTCCTGTTTCAAATGCTACATAGTCACTTTTCAAGAGCATAATTATGAGCCATGTCATATTGAGCCGTGGGCGTATTCAACACAGACACATTTCAAACATTTTCTTCTCAAAGTTCTGAAATTCCTTGAAAAAGTTTCTATTAATATCTCATTATTAATTTCCTTTCTTCCGCTTAAATCCAAATGGTTTATTTGAACTTGACTTTTGAAAATCTAACTGTAGGGAACCCTATATATCAAGGAAACATTCGATATTTCCTTAAGATTATATTGCAAATTACAAGGCAAATTACAATATAAATGCAAACAACATATGCTGTAAGCAAACAGGAAGCTGTCAGAATTATAGTAATTTAGGAAAATAACAGCCTATTGATCTGTTGAATCTAATCAAAGGGACTAACAATTGACTAAACATTTGGTATTGCATTTAATCTTTTTATGAACAGAGCTTCCATTACAACTTATTTGCATGTACTCCATTTCAATACATACTCTATAGTTATATAAGAATGAAACTTTTTTAGGGAGAAAATCGAAAAAAATATATGTTTCATGCTCACTTAAATGGAATAAAGTAGAAATACAAAGTGGGAAACACAGATCTTTGTGGGTATGTTGTCATTATTGCAAAAGACTTCCCTCTTCAGATTGTACCAGAGATTTTTCTTGGGGTTTTTTTTTTTTTTAATGGAATAAAGTAGAAATACAAAGTGGGAAACACAGATCTTTGTGGGTATGTTGTCATTATTGCAAAAGACTTCCCTCTTCAGATTGTACCAGAGATTTTTCTTGGGGTTTTTTTGTTTTTTTTTTTTTTTTTTGGTTTGGGATTGTTTTTGGGTGTGGTAAGATTTTTTTAGGAGAGAGAAAAAGAAAAATGATAGGCACCAAAGAATTATAGAATTATAGCCAAGATATAAACCACAAGAAACATCACTCATTCTCAAGCTGTATGTTAAAGGAAGCATTAGGTTAAATGGATGATCCAGTTTTGCTGATCTGCTCATGACCAAAAAGACAAAGTCACTGCCTAATTATGAATTTAAAAGGTTAAAGCAATATAAAGGCACCAGTTGTGTACAGTAGGAGTAAAACACGGTGCTTTTTTTTTAAATAAGTAGATATCTACTTGATCATGCACCTACCAATGTTCTTCTAAGATAAAAGTTATTGTAAGAATCTCAAACTGTTTTCAATTAATTAAGTCCCTCCATCTAGCATTGGCCTAGGGATATATATGATGTGGATATACATGAAGAAATAAAACAGGCTTTTTTTAAAAAACTGCCAAATAAAGCTTCAGGGAAGTCTAGTTTTACTATCACATTTTACAAAGCACTGTTCCTTAAACTAGCCCCAGATGCACAGTTCAGGTCCATGCACCTCATCTCTCTTTCCTACTTTATATGAGGTGATAATATCTTTTATTCACAAAGCTGCGAAAGATGTCCTTGAATGTACCAACCATAGACATTTATCTCGTTAAGCCTTGATTATAAAATTCTCCCCCAAGATCTGATAGACAGGGACCAATCCAGCTTTTAAAAAGTTTCATTATCTCTGGAGGAAGTGTCTCCATCTTAGCAGACAAAATAAGTTGTTTAGAACCTCTGTGCTGGGATACTATTTATTAACCATAATGTAAAGGGTAGATTTGATCTATAGACTGCTATTAAAGATAAATTAAAACCAGGAACATGTCTGAGCTGAATACAGTTATTTTTGGATTGTGGTAAAGATTAGACACCTCAGCAGTGGGTGGTGAGTCTGGGAGAAGCCCATTTGATGAGGCACTGTGAACACCATCAAAAGACAATCCCTGTCTCTAAAAGCTTGTTGCAAAACAACTCCATCAACAGCACATTGTACTCTGTTGGACCTCTGCCCTCCATTTTCTATAAAGTCTTTCTGGGTGCCTTTCTAACTACATATCTGGAGAAGGAACTACACTTACACTTAGAGCAAGAGATATTGTGGAGATGAGACAGACAGATGGGGGAGCACAGTGCACCACGGAGATTTATGACAAGTGTAACAAGAAGTAATTAATCACTTGAACATACATTTCTGGGAAAAAAATTGTTAATGGCAAATTTTCAGCAGTACAGTCCAGCTTTTCCAACCTGTTTATATACTTATCATTTAAAATTAGCAATCTGGTTGCATTCATAAAGGTCACAAAAATATTTATAGTTCAGGCCTCTTCACATTAACTGCAAAGCAAGCTGGCACTGCTGTCAGGAATTCTTTCATACCAATAAGGGACTCTTAGGTGCTACTACTAGAGAAGTATGATTGTGCTAATGAAGTATCTGCAGGAGGGAGAAAACTGCCATTTCATATAGATTATACTATAATGTTTCTGCTTAAGCCAGTGAAATCATTTCCTCATTTATTACAATAGCTGTAATTATAATAGCTGTATCACCATTAATAGCCGTATAATGGCTCTGCAGTTATTAATACTGAGGTACAAAATCAATTTAAATTGTCAGAATTTTTGTTATTATCCAGCAGCTATTAAGATGCCTTTTACCTACAACTTTTATTTGCCCCCTAGGAATACCAGAGTTGGGCTTGAGGATACAGAATGAAAGATGATAAAATCACTGAAGTAAATTCTAATTTTTCAGAAAACTTAAGAATAACTTCAGCAAGTAATTTTCCTTACAAACTTTGTATTACAAGTGCACATCAGTTCAGAAAACCTGCTCATCTAGTCATTCCCGAAGAAAGAATGAATTGCTCTGGTGTCCTGATGGCCATACCAATGCTCTGCTGTGCTCCACTATTCTCCCTTCTCCCTTTGCATTTTTCTCCTTCCCTGGAGCTCTTAGGGTGCTTTATTATGATAAATGGAATCTAATGAGCAATATACAATCTGATTTTCTCAATGACTCAGTTTACCATGTACGACCTGGTGCTTTATGCTTCTTGCAGAGGAGGAACTGTGCTGAACAGTCCATCTATCCCCTCAAGCAGATTGGCTTCACCATCTCCTGTGAAAACACTGGATCCTCAAGTTTTTCACCTGTCACATGAATTCATTAGTCTGTGCACAAAATGTTGTTTCTCAGTGTAACTGAAAGAGAATATGTCCAGTGACTGTAAAAAGGGTCTTTATTTTGGTGAAATGAAGGTTACGTTCAGTTTCATATGAAAAAATGTGGTTCCAGCCATGAAAACAGACCACCATTATTACATATTAGGAACTCGTCTTTGAATGAAGAGCATTTAGCTGGGTCACTTGAGGAACATGTCATATATTTATGTGTAGGGGAAGGCTTAAAGAATTTTGGGAAAAGGAGACCAGGAGCAAACAGCCATCTAGACAAGAATTTACTCTCTGTCCCTATCTGAAGAGATCCAAGGAAAGAGAATGATTATAAATACGCTCTGAGTCAAATGACTTTTTTTCTATTGGGCATGTACATTTTATGTACATGTATCCACTACATGAGGGACTTTCTCCCGGGAAAGAAATCAGACACCTTCATACAGACAGTCCTTTCAATATCAGAACTGTCTCAAAGGACATAAATATTTCCTATCATTGTCTCATATTTAGATTTTACTTTCAGACCATGACTCTGATCAAAATTGACAAATAGGATTTTTGTATGAATCAGAAGTCAGGATTGCTGCATTTATATTAATTCCTATTCTAAGACAGTGAAGTAAGTATATCTTGGAAAAAATGCTATCTTAACCACATCTCAAGGACAGTACAATCTTATGCTCATATGTATTAAAGCAGGAGCAGACAAGTGCCATGAATTATGGGACCTAAATTGAAGGGAAAGATTATCACCAAGCAGTGCTACCTCACACCAGAAGAAGCAAGAAAGAGTAGTGCAGATCAGAAAGTTTTGCACAGGGTACAGAAATTTGCTATGTTGGGGGCTGCTATCCTGGCAATTTAATCTGTGTTTTATTTAATTCACTCTAGTTGCCTTGTCTTTTGCCTTTTGACATCCAAGATTCACAGGCCCATAATGACATGCATTAGTTAATTACTTAATGTTTCTAAAGCACTTTGAAAATGTAAAGCATTGTGTTGAGAACAACACATGAGAAATTGATACGAAGATACATTTAACTGTGGGAGTGGGAAATACACTTTTCATATATGGTATTAGGGGAGATAAATATTTTTGCATAATTAAACTAGGCTATTCTGCTCCCTGTAAATATACACATGATATATTTGTGTCATACCATGCAGCTACAGCATGACTGAGATTACATAGGCAGAAAACCACTATTCACATGTTCATTGGAAAGAACACCACAGATCTATGGTAAAAGGTACAGAATTTTCTGCAATATGAGCACAGAACATTTTCAGAGACTATAGCCCATATACTAGGCATGTGTTATATGGGCATGATATTGCCCGTATAACTTTTTCTCTTTAGTGCTATGAAATAGTATTTACTCCTTTTGTGGTGCAGAGAGAGCTAAAGGGGAGGAAGAAGAAAAAGGAAGTTTTGTATAGGAGGAATTTTGTGTTACCTGACTGCAGTAGTCTTTGTTACAGAGACATTTTAGGGGCATCTAAAATTAACACCTTAGCCAAGGTGCTCCAAGGTGCAGCATTTAAGATGTAGGTACCTGTGTGCTGGCAGCTTGTGCAGGAACGTGCTCTGTGCAGCAATGTGGACTTGCACATATTGCGCAGTGCACTGATGTGCCTGACTTAGCTATGGAAATTGTAAAGGAGGATGTGACCAGCAGGTACTTGAAAAAACATGAACATGGTCTCAGCTGGCATCAGTCATGCTGATACAGGGCAGTTCATAGTTAGTCCAGATTCTAGTACTAGAAAGTTTTGGCATTTCTGTGCAGGATAGCAGCATGTCAGGTGTTTTACAAAAAGATTTAAGGGACCCACTAAACATTTATGTGTGTTTCTAGTACAGAAGCCATCCCATTGTCATACATTCTTCCCAACCAACAGTCTCTGTGTTCTAGATACATCAGGTAGTGATGGACCAAATAAGAATTCTTTTTCATGTTATCACAAAAGATAAAAAATTCAACTGTTAGGAAAGTGGCAAACAATTTTTAGCATTTGCAGTAACAACACACACTCTGTGTCAAAACCACTTAGGTTACCCAATCTCACAGTCCAGCTGAAAGTCCATGAAGAAAAACAAAGATGTGTGTCTGCATCCATGGAAAGTAGGTTCAATGCAGTCTCATAAGGGAAACTCTGAGCACTCTTAAAACTAATAGAAAGTAATTTATCAGAAAACTTATAGTTTCCTTTTAAGTCCACACTGCAAGGAGCGAGAGATATTCATTTATGAGCAATTAAAAGAGAAAGAAGAAGCAAAGTCACAACAAGTAATATCTGGGAAATGTCAAAGATATTAAAATAATCTTTTTCGTTACAGTGAATTATTTTGCTTTATTTGTGTGAAGCAGTATCTAGCAATTTGGAAAAGAAAATACTGTGTAGGTGCAGATCAATGTCTCAATTTAGACAAATTTAGCTGGCATGTGTCTGTCCATCCCCCAATATGCCTCAATTTTATTAGATGAGAATTTTCTGCTGAAAAAACTTTTGAATGTTTTCTAACAGATCATCTCATCAAACTATTTTATATTGGCAAAAGATGAAAGTATATCACAGAGAATTGTATTTGCAATTATTAAGTATAAAAATGCTAGGTTTATTAAATATGCTTCATCATCAAAGTGGATGTACAAACTATCCTTACTCATACTACACCCTGCTGTCTATCATTAGTTTTGCCATCTCATTTTCAGCTCCTTTCATGGTTAAGAATTGATTTTTATGGCAAAAAAGTGTATGCAGTCCTCAACTGAGGATGAAAGCTGAAGATGGACCTGGTCTTTGTTAAGAAGTGAATCAAGTTCTGTCTATTTTTCCAGTTGACTTTTTGCTAATTAGAGAGAAAAATCAGACTCTACAGCTGCCGGTGGGTAGGTTTCCATGTCCTTCAGTGGGGTCAGGATTTTTCAGATGAAGTTTTATTACTTTTCCAGAAGCATCTAAGCCTTCCTGTGGGCATTGACAGAACTTTATTTTTACATCTGGTAGAGGGCAGGATGTCTTCAGCTGGTGGGAACAATGAAGGGCGTATTCTAGGAGCTATAGATGCCCCTTTGTACACAGTCTACCCCAGACTTGCCACACTTCTGGAAAACAGTTTTACTCATTTTGCCATACATGTATTTTTTCAGATGTAACAAAACTACTTTGCAATTTTAGGAGCCTCTCTTGATAGTCTTTTCTTTCCAGGTCTCTTCATAATAGGAATGAATGTAGCACTTTTTATTTCCTCCTATGCTGTTTAAGAACAGGCTGTTGCCTGCTACCCTTTCCTACAAGTGCTATTTGCTCAGTGCCTCACCCACTCAACAAGAATATTCAATCTTCCCTCAAACTAAGAAGAAATAGATTAACAAAGCTGCTAATACTGAAGGATACAGTTATGGAAAATAAATTCTTGACTGAGGAAAACAAGTGCAAACCTTCTAAAACTGTTAATATTTTTTGTCATAGTTTTTCCTAGTGCAAAGGAACATTAGTCGATAGGTTGAAATGTTTAAATAACAGACACTTCTGAAAATAAATGGTAGATGTTTCTTTCCCAGTGTTTTTATAGCAACCATAAAATACAGGGACAACAAAAGCTACACTGTATCATTTTCTTTCAAAAAAATTTTTAAACAGATGACTGTGATCACCTAAACCACAGCAACAAATGTTATGTCCAGGGAGGGAAAGGTAGGCAAGACCTGCAGTTTTCTTCTGTCTCTATCACTAGAACTGCTTTATTCCAAGCCCAGCAAAGCTCCTTTGGAATCATCCTTTTGAAGTGAAGCCATGTTTACCTTTCTTTACTTGCTGTGAATTGCTACATGCAGTCAATCTGTATATCTGTGAAAAGAAAGACATTAGCCTTCCAGCTGTGATATATCATATTTTATCCTGTGCTTTTCTTGCAACACTCACTTCAACCGTTCACCCACAATTGGAGATTGTAATATATCTGTTAGCTACCCTTAGGCAGATATCTACCTTAAATATGCTTCCAGATTTTAAAATGATATTCTGTAAACATATCTGAAACAAATGAAAGATCTTTTTCCTGGAGGCAACCACTTTCTCTGTCTTAAAAAAGGCTACCCAAGCTCAGTTTTATTCTTAACTTTCCTAGAAGCTATTAGAGTGCAAAGCACTGTCCTAAACATTTTTTATGTACCTTTTTGATGTGAGGCTGACCCAGGGTATTAGCAGGTCACTTAACAGTGGCAAACACTTCAGCATGTACATGTGCAATAATGGGGAAGAAGGTTAGGGTAAAAGAATAATAATAGAGGGGTATCACAAACTAGTGATGTTAAAGCCTGTAATGTACAAGAATGATACTGCCATTATGAATTATGAGAATCTGTGACACTTATGACATAGGTTTAAGTGATAGCCACTGTAACAGTTGCTCTTTAGTACAGCATTACAGACAATGGTGAAGAAAAAGATCTTAAAAACACCCCAGTGATCAACTAGTTGTAAAATAAATAACATTTTGGGGTCTATATTATCAGATAAGCAGCAATACACAGGCAATGTACTACCAGTAAAGTAAAATCTACTCATCTGTCTTCTAGCCAGTTCCTCACTCACTCTAGAATACCCTATTAATCCCCATTTTTTCTCAATGTAACCCTTGATTGCCCATAGTTCTCTGACTGACTTTTACTTCTTTTAACCAAAACAAAAAAAATTACTTGAGATTCAGCTAATAGTATCTATGAGCCCTTCGTTTTATGCTGTTTACTTCCATCTCTTTCATATTGTCAACATTTGCTAACTTTTTTCCTGATGGGGTCACCCTTATAAATCCATATTAGTCTGGTCCCTACTTTCTTTCTTGTCTTAAATGTAGCTAGAATTTATATTACTCCACAGTTTTATGGTGCCATTCATATTTATTAACACTGACAGTCTGATTATTTTATATTCCAATATTTTGGGAAGGATGTAATCTTTTTCTCTCCCATCTCCTTCACATACACATGCATGAAGCTTAGTGAGATTTGCTTTAGTAAGCCTGCCTTTGCTTTTGTACTTAGCATTGGTCCCATTAGTAAGTGAAACAGATATAATTTGGATCTGTTTTGGGTAAAAGATAATTTTAAATACATCTGCCTTCTTTGTGTACTATTAAGAAATTAAGAATCTTCTTTCTAAAGCAAAGACACAGGCTGATTCTGTCTTCCTTTAGCCCACTGGTTTCTGTTCAACAAAGGACAAGATTCTTTCTTGTTTTCTCCTTTCCACATTTTTTATAGTTCTCTGCTTAAGGTAAATGTTCTTTTAAAAGTCATTATTCAGAAAAGAATTTGAGAGCATTTGTCTTGGACTGGAGTGTGAATTCAAGGGAGTTTTTGCACCTCTGACTGAGAAGAATTTCACTTCTTTAAGACTTGACTTCCCAAACTCTTGATTCCAGTTGGTTTATCTTAATTTCTCAAAGTCTTCTCTTTTTAACTGAAAACATGTGCATAATAAGCTAAGCTAAAATTTCAAGGTCTATTCCAAATTCCTGAATAGTTATTTTGAAAGTTTTTTCTTTTAATATTTAATATTTATCATAAAAAATATATTAGCTGTAGCCTTCCATGTTTACAAGAAATTGGAAGTATTTATAGTACTTTTTTTTTCTGCTGTATCTTTCCCCAAGAACTCCTTAAGGGGAGTATCTTGCTGTCACAGCTGACTCATAATGAACACAGGTGTGTTTTGTCTTTGAGTCAGTCACAGATGTCATAGAAATCAAAATCTTTCAGTTGCAACTTGATCTAATAAAATACAATTACAGTATCATCAGCAGGGAGAAATCTCCCACACAGGCTGGTGAGCACCCTGGGGGGAATGTTTTTAGTATGGTGCACAGTAAATTAACCACTAAGCACCCATTAATGCTAATGAGAGCTCCATGGTTAATTTCCTGAGCACTGTGCTGAACAGATACCTGTAGGTATTGGTTTTAAGCCTGTCTACCGTACATTTAGTCTAATAAAATGTACTGTAAAAAGCAAGCAGACCATCTAATTCAACTATTAAAACTGTCCTTACAGTGTAACTTGCATAGAGCAAGTTAGTCAATCTGCTAAAGAAAATAAGGTCAATGAAGATTGAGACACTTTACAAATGTAGAGCAAATATATTTGCATACCAGAGACAGATCAAGTATGCAAAAGGAAGTGCAAAATATACTTTTAGACTGTGATCAAAGACCTTCTGTCCTGCCCTGATAGCTGTAGTCATCAGACACAAGGGGGCAAATTTCTAATGCACAGCACAAATCTGTTATACCTGAGCCTGTTTGTTGTATATACACCAGTATTTTTATTGTTAATTTAATTTCAGTGGTGAAAGTCACTTAGCTGAAGGTTCTATATTCTTTTGAACTGTATTTTGAATGTTTATACTTCAAGATATAATGACAAATTTTAAGCGGAAGTTGCAGCTGTTACATTCTTAATGATGTATTTCCAACTCATGCTACAACAGCCATCTCTGATTACACCAGCATTAGCTAAGTTGTCCATAAGATGAGACAATTCTATTAAGCTACAGGATCAGATCTCGAGGAAATGTTTTATAATTCCATTAAAAGGGGATATAATTTTTCTTCCTATGCATTGGTCAGGATATGTGGGACACCAGTCTCACAAACCCTTACAATTTAAATAGCTTTAAATTAATAAAAAAACCCCACATTTTAAAATATACATGCTGGTTGTGTTTATCTTTGGAAATCATGTGACTGTAGTACCTTTGCCAGCTTGTCCTCATCTCTCCATAATTAAGCTGTGATTCCTTAATCCTTAGTTCTGAATGTATAAGGATAGAAACCCTGAAATGTGATGCACCTTTCCGTGGACAATTCTACCACTGCTGAACACTTGTAGTGATTTGGAATTGGCACTCCCATCCTTTAGGTCCTAAAGAGAGAAGGAAGATTTTTAACATCTTAACATCTTTCATTCTTCCATTCTATTCTGTATTTCTTCAGTAACACACTTTACAAACAGGCTGGTTTTGTTTTCTTCTGTCTTATCATTTTTAGATATCACATTTTTAGTATCTAAGGTTCTCTCAGTGCAGAAAAATATAACTACTAGGGAACCTTCGGCAATTGCCCAAATTACAAACAAATCCATAAATTTTATTATTTATTTCTTATAGCATAGCACTAATCAATAATCAGAACCACCGAGCAGGTAGAGTATAAATAAAGAGTCTCCCCTAAAAACTAACAACATAACCTCAAATAAATAGCTCAGTGGAAGGTTTTTGTTACAAGCTTTGACATAGCTTCACTAGTAGGCTTCATCTATTACACACAGCATTCTGTGCTCCCTGAAACAGTGAGAGTTCTGCAGCCTGCACAAAGTCAGGAGGAAAAGTACCAAAGAGACAGATTCATTCAGATATAAACTTGGAGAATTAAGTCACCGCCTCAAAACAGTTTCAAAACATCTAATTATGTTTGAATACACTTAACACTGTACAACTTCTCTATTAGGTACTAAGATGTCATTTCAATGTTATGCTGATGCACGGGTTTTGGCAGGGAGAGAATTCATTGACTTCACAGTAGCTGGTATGGGGTGTTGGATTTGTGCTGAGAACGGTGTTGATGACAGAGGGGTGTTTTTGTCATTGCTGAGCAGGGCTTGCACAGTGTCAAGGCTGCTTCTCACCCCACCCCACCCCACCAGCTAGTGGGCAGGGGGTGTGCAAGGAGTTGGGAGGGGACACAGCCAGGACAGCTGACCCCAACTGACCAAATGGATATCCCACACCATATGGCTCTGCCTACAGAGGGAGAAAAAGGAGTAAGAGAAGGGACATTCGAGTGTTGGCGTCATCCCCCCAAGTCACTGTTACACATGATGGAGCCTGGCTTTCCCGGGGATGGCTGAACACCTGTCTGTTCATGGGAAGTGGTAAATTAATTCTTTGTTTCGCTTTTCTTGCATGTATGGCTTTTATTTTACTTATTTCCCCATCTTTAACTCAACCAATGAGTTTTCTCACTTTTACTGTTCTGATTAACTCCCGAGTCCTCTTCAAGGGGAGTGAATAAGTGGCTGTGTGGGGCTTAGCTGCAGGCTGGGGTCAAACTGTTTTAGTGAGATATACATTAATATCCTCCTGAGTCCCAAAGAAGCATTTACATTACCCGTTAACATGTATTTGGAGGTGCCCTATTTTTGAAAATTCAGTGTACAAATCCTGCAGTGAGAATGTAAGCTCTTGATTTTCAGTGTTGTCTCCAAAAGGCTTTTTAAAAGGCTTGTTGGCTAGCAGCTGTTCATGGAATGAACCATCATGGTTTTATGCACATAAAGAATCCTTAGACTTCACATTAATGTCACCCCTTTTAAACTCAGTCATGCTATTCAGTTTCTCTAATGCGCAAACTTAGGGAAGCATACAAACCTACAGGTCTTTCTGTCATGGTAGAAGAAATATACATACAAATATTGAGCATGCAATTCTCCTTACCAGTTCCACCCCCTGCCCCCAGTCACATCTCTACTTAAGCTATTTCAATTGCAAATGAATGTTTGCTAAATAATTGGCTGGTGAAACGCTGGCTTGAGACATCTTTACCTATACTATCATCTAATTGCTTACAGAATTTTCAATTAGGTTCTCTTCACTTTTTTAGATGTTCCCTCTGCCATATTTTTTCTCATACCTGCTTCCTAGTAAGTCAAGCACAAATTTTCCTTCCCTTAAGCACACACACACCAGTTCTGTAATGTACCAGTGTGTAATTCAACTTGTCTTAAAATGATTTAAACTATGGATTCAAGGCAATCATCAAAGCTTTACTAAGTTTACCTTTAAAACACTCAAAGAAGTGTTAATCAGATTTTTGCTTTCAGATCAAAGTGATCGAGCACACAAAGCATTTCAGCTACAATAATGCAAAGGTGCCCTCTGGGAAAAAGAGCCTAGATTTTCCATGTTAATGCTCATCCATTCCCTAGATTATGTTGCAAAGCAAAAATTCAGGATGTTAGTCACACTTCAGGTTTCTCACACCAGGTTGGATTTTTCCATGCCTGCATGAAGCAAATGTCAGTTATATACCTAATCCACATGTAAAGCTGATTCTCTAGATTTGCAATAACAAGTATATGTGATCAAATAGAATTCTTGGAGAATAAACACCGAGAAAAGTCAATGTTTCTTCTCTGAAGCCCTATCTGTTTCTCAAGACTCTCCAGACCTGTAAAATCAAAGTGTAACTATTTTAATAAAATACTGCAAACAGATGTGGAAGCACAAGGTTTGAAAAAGGTATATTTGGGTGAAAGGAGTAAAACATAGATTACTCTTCCTAAAACAATCTATTTCCAGGATTCTCCATAAAGAACACAAAATAGTTTATTATATTTCAGAAGAATAAAAGGCAAAATAAAGATGTAGCAGTTCTTCTGCGGGAGACATAAACTCAGTGAAGGCTTGACTATTTCTTCATGCTATGCCATTTGATAGCAAAATGGAAAAAAAATGCTGGCACTTCAAACTGGCAGTGTAGCTATCCATTTAAAACCCTGTATCAGATTACCAATACCATGTGATGTCTTATATAAAGCTGGATAACATTCATGATCAGTTTGTATCCAGTACAAAGCTCCTCATAAATAAATAGGGCTAGAGGCATGTTTTGATGGCAGAGGGCATCATACTGTTCTGTTCTTATTGAAAGATGGCCCTGGTTTAGTAAAGATATGTTTTGTTGGCAAAAAGTCTGCTATCATCTGGTTAAGTGGAAGGATGTTCAGATGTGAAGCTGAAGCAAACATTTAAGCTTAATCTTGAAGGCAAGTGATTTACTTTGTAGCATTTCAAGGCTATTTATTTTACAGTACAGCAGCTTGTTTGCCTGGAATCAGTGTGACTCACAAAATCTTGTTAAAATGCAGTATTAGGAGGAAAGAGAAAAAAATAAAAAAAAAAGGAAGAAGAAACAGAGCAAGAGCTAGGAGTTAGAAATATAAGTAGAAGAAGAAATAAGGATTTAAACAAAAAGAACATTAGAGAACGAGAATATATCAAGCAAACATACATTTTACTTTATCTTCCATTTGAACCTCTTAATAGAGCCCTTGCTTACTCTGGCCAGCAATTTCTCTTGCAAATAGCTTCATAGGCATCAGTGGGACAATTTCTGAGAATTACTGCATTTTTATGTCACTTAGAAGTGGACTACATAGTGTTTCAGATGATAATTAACAGAAATGACTACAGAGAAGTCAGAAGGAAGAGAATATATATTCTATAAACTCAAATATCAGAGTACCAAAAATAGAGGCTAGTATTAACCACTGGGAACTTAGAATTAATCAGTTTTTTAATACATTTGGACTTATTCCACACACAAACACGTAAATATTATTTTGCTTGCTATTTCACCCATTATTTTTCTATAGCAAAGTTGATTAATTAATTGAAATTCTTAGCCTTCGTTGGTCCCTTCCTCCTGTTCCCCACAAGTACACCTCTTTTTTTTTTTCACTAGCACATGGAAAACATAATGCAGCTACTATTTTAAATGGAAACAACCATGAATCTATGAAGATACCACTTAACATAAATACAAGAAATCAATGCAGCAGATTTATCTATGCTTTGAGCTGTCAGTTCCCACAGTGACCTGATCAGCTACATTTTTTTAATGTTACACAAACATGGTTAAGTCTTGATCTATAAATTTAGCCTATCAGTACCATTTTTGTGAAGACATTTTCACTGAATTATCTAGATCCTCATAAAATTTGTCAGTAATGTTACAAAGAATCTAGCCTTGATATCAACTTCAATTAAGGAGATATTATGTAGTCATTTATTCTCAAATTCAGATTTCTGGTAATACATACATGCAGTAATGACCACCTTAAAACTTATCTCGTTTGAAAGGTACATTCCATGTCAGATTTCTGTGTTGATATTAGATGTTACAAGACCTTTTCAATAGCACTGAGCACCTCCCTAGTCTCTCACATTTTCCTTGGCTTAGCTTTATCTAGGTGAGAGTTTTGCTGTGTAAATGGCTTGCTGTTGCAATGTTGTGAATCCACGACAGAGTACGTGAGAGCTGAGGACCTGTTTTTACATTTTCAGCAACCAGTGATGGTCACAGGATCCTTAAAAGGGGCTCCTTTGAGGTACAAGTTAAAGATGCATCTGCCACTGCAAGTCAATGGCCAACAGCCATCATCTCTTCATCATTTGTATGTGGATGTGACAACCTCCATCTGTCTCTGTTGCTTGAGCCCAAGCAATCACAGGATTTGGGGAAAACGTGTAGGTAGATGGAAGACTTAAGACTTGTACAAAGGACAAATCACTCTCACATCTGAATTGATCTCAGTATTAACTGGTGGAATGGAAATACAACTAATAGACAAAAGAAAGAGATTGAAAGCGGAGAGGGTGACAAGTGAAGTAATCCCACTCAGAGTCCATTGCTGGCCATATCAGTCTCAGTCCCATGCAGAAGTTGTGCTGTGAGGTTCACATGTGGGCTGTCAAACACGGGAAAAACTGCTTTTCCTAGAACTGAACACTACCACAAGAACAGATTTTAAATTAAGTTGTTGGACTGCCTACTGGCTTTGGCTAAAGCAACTAATCACACCCTGTCTTTGAGTCCCTATACAGAGAAATAACTGATTCCAACAAGTTCACAGTCTCCCCCTCCACTTTAATTCCCCACCACTAGGGAAGAAAATAAACATAGGAGGGTTTTATGTGCACAGGGCCCTTTTTATTTTTTAGTCAGGACCAGATAATATCTAATAAAGTGAGAAACACAACCAATGAAAACTTGAGGTCTTTATGCAAAAAGACCTTTAATTAAAACAAGACAATATTATACAGATCTCTCACAAAAACTGTCTACAAACACATTCATTTTACTCTCTTAACATTTTTTATTCCAGTATTTGCAGGTTTTGACATTTCTTTTTTTTTATTTTTTCAAGCAGTTTTAAAATGATGTGAATATTTTTTATACATTGTCATTTGTATATATAAGTCTACAAGAAAAAAGAAGAAGAAAAAATATATTATTTCTAAAATAGTAAAAAGAGGCACAAATCTCATTGTATTACACTCTTTACTCATAAATGAAATGCAATTTTTTTCTTTCTGTTTCAAGTAGGAGCAGTTATTCAGAATTTAAGTATGCTTCCTGAGTGCACAAAGTGAGATTAACTTTTAGAAGAAAGCAGCTGCTGCTATATTATATATTTGTAAAAAAAAATCCTTTGGGCTTTATTCTGCCTACCATATTTGATGAATTTATCACCACATCCTTTTATTTAGTGTTCAACATTGGAGAAATTCTTTGATTTTGTAAGGAGCAGATATGAAGAATGATTCAATTGCATCACAAATGAGACCAGGTTGCTCCTAACATCTAGGTATAATGCATCAGAAAAGTATTAACAATAAAAATAACTTGCAGGACAGGACAAAGCAATGGCATTAAATAGCATGTGCAGACATACTAAAAAAGAAAATTGGTGGAGAAGCAAAAAGCTGCACATCTTCCATCAGTCAATGCTCAGAACCACCCCAGGACGTGCCAGGTGTGGCTCACAGTAACCTGTCTGCAGGACCTTCTGAAGTCACTGGTGATCTAGCAGCAACCAATGGTGTTTCAGCAGGCAAAAGTAGCAGCTGGTTTCCCTGATGGATCTTACAGTGAACAACATCAGTGGAATCCCCCAGCAGGTTAGAGGTGGGGATATTGGTCTTTCTAAAGATCAGACTCAAACAAGCCCAGAGACATCAGGACTAAGTGGCTTAATCCACTGGTCAGTTCCTGGAAAGTCATGGATGGGGACAGCCAATCTATCTGCTTTGCAGATGACCACAATCTCCTGTCTCCTGTCCTCAGTGACATGCAGGTGGTTATTGGCCAGTTTGAAAGTTCTGCAAAGTTTTTTAGATTTACAGTTCCTCTAACAGAAATGTGAATTCAGTCAAGACCAGATAAGGCTGACTCTCTAATGTGCAAGGTAATGAAAAATCCCCTTGGTTGGGCCCAAATGGTTGCATTTCAGATGCAACCCTGCAGATGCCAGGGTAGATGAATACAGCCTGATATATTGGCTTGGCTGGTAACCAGGTACTGTCTAGGGAAGGGGTATGATGATGATCCACAAGGGAGGGCTGTCACATAACACTTGTCTCTACATTGCCTCACAGCTGGGAGATTTAGGCTGCATATCCTTGATAGGCATAACCTTGCTATTATGTGCTTCCATCAGCTCAGTCCCCGGGCTCTTCCATGATTAACAGAATAATTCCATTTGCAGGACATGATACCTAGCTCCACAGTTCTGGGGCACAGTATATTACTGGCACTGAAGTTAGGATAATCACAGTTGAATGGCCATGTAGCTTGTCTACATGATGGCACAACCCCTCAGGTCATTATTTGCAGAGGGCTCAAATCAAAAACTCAAACACTGCAATAACCTTAAAGCTAATCTTGTCATGTAACCAACAGACTTTAGTGGGAGAAGATTACTGCTCTGTTCTGGCAAACTTGGATAATATCTCTGTTGTTGTCCTGAACTTCAACTATGAATTCTAGAAAGCAAAAGAAAGAAAAGCAAATAAAAAAATAAACACTCAATAATATCCTGTCTCCTCTCCACTGTACCAGCCTCTGCTCTCACCTTAACATTTATAAATTGTCTTTTACAAATAAGGAGTTACTTCAGCTTTTACAGTACTTTTGAGGAGATACTTCATCCTCACACAGACTGGCAGCAGAGAAAAGCAACTTAGAAAACTGCTTTTTCATAGAGTAGGTGAGCAATAATTTATCAGAAACAAATTGTGATACTGCCACAGCAAACAGAGGGAAAAAAACACAAGCGTCACACAGCTAATTCAAATTGAAGCGTATTATACAGGATTTGCCCACAACTAGCTTGCACATTTTTTACACTGCATTCTTAAAAATATTCCTTCAAGATGTGCAACTATGAGGCTAAATTGATGAAACTCTTCCAGATATCACGAAAAGAAAGAAACATAAATTGCTTGGGGTGTAAAAGATGATTTCAAAACATACACGCATGAGATTTTCAAATTTCAACCATGTATTTTAATATTAAATTCAGGGTTGAAAATATACCCATTCCTTCTCAAAAATTGCCTATATGGAATTTCACCATTGCAGTTTGAGTACCTGATCTTCAAAAGTACTAAGTATTCAAGAGTGTTAAAGGTGAATGAAAAAGGCAGATATACAAACCACACATGAGTATTTGTACATGGACTTCTACGTAGTTTCTTCTCAAGGCCAGGATCACAGGTAATATATTCTAGACATATATTTGATAGTTTGAGTTCTACTACAAAGTAGAAATGCCAAATTTAAAATGGCTGAATGAAAAAATAAATTTTTTTCCTACTTTCCAGTCATGAATATGCCATCATATCTTTTGTTTTTTACTACACAGCTTTATTTCAGTAGCACAAGAAATAATAAAAGAAGACTTTTCTAGACGCGAAACTGTTACTGATAATTGCTTTTTTATTTATGAAATTATAAATTCTCCCTCACAGGTCTTCATTCTCATCCTGCAGAAATCTGATTGGCAGGTATACCCACACCAGAAACTATCCCTGTTTTCCCAGGTGTGTGATGCAGAGTATGTTTCCTCTTCTCGTGATCATGATAATATGAGCACAAGCTACATAGTCTTGCTATGCAATATGAGAAGTTTATAGGTGCTCTCTCTCACCATAGAGGGTTTACAGAGGCATGATTACTTTCTGTAGAAATATTTTTTTAAAGTCCTTTTTAAATATTAGAATATATATGTTGAAAAATTTTGTTTTTAGAGAAGGGTGGGTTTGATTCTAAATTGTCTCTGTGAAATTTGCCACTGATTTGATGTGACTACAACTAAACTGTGAGGTTCATTTTGTGCTTTACTGTAACAGGCCCAAAAACTAGAGGGGCAACCTCATGATATCATGAGATAAATGATCAATAATGAATTGCTCTTTGTTTTCCTGATATCACATCTGTGGACTTTTAGGTTCACAAATAGTCAAAGAACTTAAAAAACTGCAAGTTCCCAAGTGTTGCATTTGTTTTGCTGTTCAGATCCAGAAGGCAACATTTCTTTTTTGATAGTAGCCCATCCTTTTTCCCACATCACACAGTGCTGATGAAGTCAGCAGGGATGGGATGTGCCACCCAGCTCCAGGCTGCAGGCCATGGGCCAGCCAGCAAGCTACTGCAGCCAAGGTTATTCTTATTGCACCCTCTTGTACAGGGGCCATTGCCTTACTGGGAACAGCTTCTGCTTCCAGTAGAACAGGAGCTCAGGTAGTGAGAGGTGACATTTTTCAGTAGAAATGCTTCCCCTGTTTTTATCAAGTATCTTGGTACCAGCAAACAAAGCTAGCAAGCTTGTTCAAAAATGAAGCTTGCAGGCTGAGAGGAGAGGAAGAGCATTTACAATATGGAATTGATCCATTTTAAGCGTTCTAGTTGGCAAATGTGTTAGAGAAAAAAAAATTCAGTCTGCAATAGATAATCTGGCACGAATCAGAAACAATATTTTGTAGGTGGGCCCAGCACAAAGCAAGGTCCATTAGGCTCAAAGGACACTGCAACAGAACAATGGAAGCAGACAGGAAGTCTGCACTAATAAATATGCCCATTGGGTCAGTGCCACAGCCTAGCATGGCATAGATACATACAGAAGGATTATACACTAAATGGTGCAAACACAGTCCAGTCCATCTGTCATAAACATTAAGTCCAAAGGCCACAGGTGCAGATGGCACTAAAAAGTAAAAATTACACCCAGACAGAGACCACTTCGTGTAATATGGAGAAGAAAAAAAAAAATCCAACAAAACAAAACAAAACAAAAAAATTCACTGATTTGTTTCCAATCAATAAATGTTCTCAGAATGTCCTTGGCAATCTCTGCTTCTTCCTTTCCCGCTGTCATTGTACATGCATAACATACATTTTGTTTCACAAAAGTACTTTGAGCATTCAGGATCACTTTTTAACCAGTTAAGTAGATCTACCAGATATTTTGGCAAAAGACAAATAATTTAAAGTAAGATTCAGTCCTTCATGCTAGTATGTTGAGAATAGAATGTGTTTTGCCTTTGGAGATGGAATGTTCGACTCCAGGTATATTTTGTTTGAGGAATGTTGCCATAATAAAAAGCTTAATAAAAAGGAGGACAGTGTGCTTCTCTCTCTCATAGTCCAGATAAACAGAAAGTTGCATGTTTTAAAGTTCTAAAAAACAAAGAATTTCTGCTTTTTAATCATTTTACATAACACTTGCACATGACATTGATTTCTCATACTGAAGTATCTTTAATACATATTCTATATATCTGCAGATTTTGTACAAAAAGGTGGCTAAACACCACACTTTATTATAGTAGCATTTAATTCACCATAGTTTTTTTCTTTCACAATCACCACAGGCTAGTAACCAAATATCCAGAGCTAAATGGGAACAGATCACCCAAAAAGGGTTTTCAGAATTGTTCCTCCAAGTGAAATAAATCCTAGAATAAACACTGACCCTTCAAGATTTTGTCTTGTCTACCAAATCAACTGTGTCTCAAGCCTGTGGTAGTCAGAACCCCAAGTGTGTCTTTTTCCAGCCATTCTTTGATGCAGTTGTAGAACTTGCACAAGTACCGGTCAATTTTTCAGCTGACTAAAGGAACGATGCCAATTCTACAGCAGGACTTACAAGAGAGTTTTAAAATTATAACAAAATTCTTATATCTTTGATGGGGTGTTGGATAGCATTTAACAAAGAAACAAAAGGCACCCAAGACTATAATTATATTCCAACTGTATAATCCCACTGAAATTCCCAGTGGCAACCCCAATGTTGTTTCAGAAAGAGTAGTTTTATTGATACCAATCTCCTCAACTTTTTTTTGCTACAAGAATAAGCATTATCTTTCCATCTTAGTCAGCATTGCCCAGTGTGCCTCATTCATTTTGCTCTTGAAATCTGACCTCCATAAATCAATGAAGGAAACCTGATGCCTTTGCACTAGCAATATCTGTAAGATTGCATAAGCAGGTGTATAGGATGGGATGTCTTTTCCTTCTGGACTGAGCTTTTGTAACTGGGCAGCAGACTCTAATCACAGAAATGATTATGCATGCTGTTTCTTTGTTGTACTTGCAGCCGAGTACTGTAAAGATCTAATAATACAGAAATGAATCAACTGACATTTCCGAAATATTGAAGCATTGTTAAAAAACCCCAAGTTGCACAGTTTTTAATTTTTAAGAGGTACATACCCGTTAAGCAAGGGTTGGAGTATGGTCTGTACAAGAGATAACAATGGGCAGCATCAATGCCATTTTTCTAGAGTCTCAAATATAAATCATTTCAGAAAGGTTTTTTGGTTTCTTTTTTAAATCAAAAGGTATGAACAGTGATTCTGAAGGCCTGTGGATTGTAATATTTCAGTTTTCCCTTACAGCTATGGCAGGATCCAGTGTCTCATAACCAGGGCACATTCCCATTTAACAGCTGACTACCTGAAGTTATCTGGCTTAACCATGGATTATAGCTAGGGACTTTTCCAGTATCCAGTTTCTAAGTGTTTATTCCCACACTGATGCTGCAATGACAGCTGTGACTACAGCTACGCATACTTGTTCTGCTCCCACTGTCCTCTGTGACCAGGAATGACGGGACCCTCGGCCCGGTCAGTGGAGCAGTTCCTGAGCACAGCCCCGGCCATGCGGCTGGAGAAATAAACATCTCTGAAACAGCTATCAAGAATCTGTCTGTCCATATATATTTCCTTTCCACGGGACTCCTGGTTTGATATATGCGTGTTGCAGGATCCCCACTGCAACAATGAATCAACTGACATTTCCGAAATATTGAAGCATTGTTAAAAAACCCCAAGTTGCACAGTTTTTAATTTTTAAGAGGTACATACCCGTTAAGCAAGGGTTGGAGTATGGTCTGTACAAGAGATAACAATGGGCAGCATCAATGCCATTTTTCTAGAGTCTCAAATATAAATCATTTCAGAAAGGTTTTTTGGTTTCTTTTTTAAATCAAAAGGTATGAACAGTGATTCTGAAGGCCTGTGGATTGTAATATTTCAGTTTTCCCTTACAGCTATGGCAGGATCCAGTGTCTCATAACCAGGGCACATTCCCATTTAACAGCTGACTACCTGAAGTTATCTGGCTTAACCATGGATTATAGCTAGGGACTTTTCCAGTATCCAGTTTCTAAGTGTTTATTCCCACACTGATGCTGCAATGACAGCTGTGACTACAGCTACGCATACTTGTTCTGCTCCCACTGTCCTCTGTGACCAGGAATGACAAGAAAAAAATTCCTGTCTCATTGACAAGGTCTGTTGGTGCAAGTGTGAGTAGATGAGACCTCACACTGCCATATATTAAATCTGCCAACTCTCATATTGCTACCACAAGAGTTAAGAAATGTGATGCCATATCCAGCCTTCCAACAAGGCTTACTTATCATGGCCACTGTGGTGACACCTAGACACACAATATTAGATTTCTCATTTCCTATTAGCTCAGAACTTAGGCAGAGTTTGCTCCCATTCCCATTCACACACTGTGACTCCCATGTAGCCCTGGCAGGTGGGTTCTTGTGCCAGGATGTATGGAAGGAACCTGAAGAGGTTTCAACCATCCATCACCAGCCATTCGTGCCTAAGCCCTTATTTCCTCATCTCCCTTGGTGCTGCTGTACACCAACAGCAATAACTACGGATGACGCTATTGGTGTTAGGGCTCAGGAAAGCAACAAGGCTGCTCCACCTGGAGTTAAATCAACTGAACAGGACATGCTAAAACTATCTATGCAATGTAAATGAGAAACTATTGAGAGATTACAAAGGGAGAAGCTAATAAGCTATATAGACAGTGCAGTGAAGAATGGCTGGATTTCACAGGCAGCTGAGAGACAGTCACATAATCACTGGCCAGACTTCACAGAGAGTTGAAGGGGGTCACTGGGGACCTTCTTGTGAGTGCAGTCATGCAAGATCAACAGTGCACAGGGAACTGTAGCATAAATTCCATGCAAGGCCATGAGCACACCAGCAATGGTTTCAAAAATACTGACCTGGCAAAGTGATACAGCAAATCTGGGGTAACTGGGGAAAATAAAATTGGGGCAGGCTATTTTTTGGGAGAAGGCTAAAGCAGGAAAGAGTTAACCAGAGCGGTGAAAAAGAACATCTAAAAATAGTTATTAGAAGCTTTGCAAGTGCTGTGAGCAGTGCTGCCTGCTGGGTAGTCCTGCATTTGATGAGCCCAGCCTGAGTCAGGACTAAAAACCAAACTTGCAAATATGCAATGCAAATATCAAGCTTGCTTCTGCAATAAGGAGGAAGTGAGTTGGGCAGAGGTATTTTCCTTGGCCTAAAAGGACAACATCTGGACAGGACAGATTGAACATTCTGGCACAACTCCAGGACCAATTATATCGGTATCTTCCCGGCCACTTCCTAATATCTTTCACAGTATAAATCCATAGAGTAAAAGATTGATTACAATGTATTCTACATTCCCACATAGAGTATTTTCTACCAATGACACAAGAGGTTTCATTTCTTTCCTTCTACTTTTAGCTCCCAGTCCTTACTGTTAGTCATGTTGATTTGGCATAAGGAAAAGGTAGACTTACAAATATCTGTTGATCACTCTCTTTGTTCTACCATTTTCACTTCCAAGCAAAAATGCGTCAGATGTCTTTTGATTTCTTTGACACAGTACTTTCTTCCTTAGCAAAAATATTCACATCAAATTTCAGGGAAAAAAAACAGAGGATAAGCACCATCAAATCAAACCAAGGCACAGTTAGAATACATAGGCCATTGCTTCCCTAGCAAGAGCATTCAACACCCTGGGCAAATAGCTGTACTCTGTAAATTTACAACATTCCATGAACAATAGCAAGAACTACTCTACAGGAAGAATCTTTCCAGCAGATATAGGAGATTCAAAGACCTGGATAAGCCTTTGGTTTACATCTAGAATGAAATTTTTTGGTATTTTTCTTTACTGCGTATGTGAAAACAACACTTTACACTTACAAATTAGTAAACTACTACTTAACTATTACTGCCTAACGTGAAGGAAATCTCTTGCAATGTTTAATGTTTCATTGGAACTGCTTAAGAGCCCAAGCTCACCTGATGCTTATGAATGGTGAGCTTCTTTAGGAGGCAGGAGCTACTATCTACTGACAAGGAAAACATTATTTCAGAAGTTGCCACACTATTATTTTCTCAGGAGTTCTCTGCCTAAAAATGATTTTTTTTTACTTGCAGGTATCTCTTTTCTAGATTAAACAAGCCCTGCTTTCACAGAGTTTATTCGCAGGACATATGCTGCTGCCTCCAACCATCTTGATAGTTCCCCGCTGAATGTGCTCTAGTTGATCAAGTTCTGTCTTGATTGGAGGTACCCTGAACTGGATGCATTGTTCTAGATGTGCCCTAGTTAGTACCAATTATAAGGAAATCACAACTTTCTCTGATCTACTGGTAGTCTGCTTTGACACAACCCCATGCTTTGTTACCCTTCATCACAGTCAGCATACAAAGTTCAGCTCACTGTCCACTGAGGAAGTTACTGAACCAGGGTGGGCTTCTGGACAGTCCCCTAAGGAACTCAGGTAACAAGGTGGAGTATGAACCATTAGCCACTACCCCTGGAATTCAATGATCCATCTGTTTCCTACTCATGTACCTGTCCATCTACCCAGTCCATAATTACATTGCATCAATATTAGGATGTAATGGGAGACTGTGCTAAAAAACTTGCTTAAGTCAAAGCAGATGACATCCCCTGCTCCCCTTAAACATGAATCCAGTCAACCGTGTGATCTCATTGCAGATGCTACTGTGTTGGTTAACAATTACAATCTGTGCTACTCCAGAACCCTTTTTTATAAGAGAACGGGGTATAAGCATACCAGGTATAAACATTCATATTCTCCATGGTCATCTTTACCACCAACATTAAGCTGCCAGAAAATCTTTACTCATATATTTTCTCTGAAGTAGCATAAATCTGCTAGCAAAATGGAATATTTTTGACACATGCGATCACATGATTAACACTTCTATAGGAGCACTACTAATAAAATTATTTCCGAGAAAAATAGAAAAAATATTTCTGTGGGTCAAGTTCATGGGAAATGTGTTTCAGTTTCATGCTGTTTAAAGCTGCAGTTAGTATTTTTTCAGACTTTTATCCATATTTCATCTAATATTAATGAAGTGTTTTCTTAAGTTTAACATCTTAATTCCTGGAAAAAAATAATGTCCATATTAACTTGTTGAGATCATAAAATATATTAGTGAGCTCCTAAGTATCATTTCCCTGCAGAAATTTCAAAATGTTCTGCACAGATTCATATACATATATAGATCTAAAATATGAGTGTAGTGATAAAAATATAATATATATAAACATAGATTAAAAGTTTTCAGAAGAGCGTACTTCTTTTTCTGGGCCAACATAAAATCCCCAAAGAATAGTAAAATAACATATTCAAATAACATTGTTATTCATTGTATTTTTACAGTGTTGGGAAAACCTAGGGCATAAAATTGAAACTGAGATGGGCCACCAAAGTAAAAAAGGAAAAATAAAGCATGGAAAAGTAAGAAAAAGAAAAAGTAAGCATACTTGTTGAATATTTTCTATTCTGTGAAGCCTATTCTTAATAACCCCTTGCACTATATTGACTAATCACAATCATCTTCTACAGAAGACCTTCATGTGTTACAGAGTATTGATAGAAGAGTTATTCTGTACAGTAGAGCGAAATATAGGATTCAATTTTTGGAAGAGACTTGTTAAAAACATAAATATCTTTTGAAGTCACTTTGCTTGTAAACATAAACATGAATATGTATTACAAAAAGAGAATTCACACTTATTTTGTTGACAGCAGTGTGAGTATTAAACTCTTAGAAATACATAAGTGTAAGAGAAATAACAGAAATTTTCTAGGAAAGAGGAGTGATTTACAGAGTTTCTAGAAAGGTTTAGTACCACATATCCTCAGATTTAATGTTGAGTTCATAAAGGCTACAGTTCCTCAGCTCTAGGTCACCACACACCATAAGTTGGTTGCTTTTTTTTTTTGTTCCCAGGATGTGTGAGACACTCAAGACTTGTATCAGCTTTGTATGGATTTCAGTGGGAGTCAAAGAATATCAAGAGACTGGCATCTGAAGTTTGCTCTTGACATATGAGAAAGTGAAGCAATGAAAAAAAAAAGCCTAGTATTGATTTGAGATACACAGTGAAAAGGGCAGGTAACAAACTCCCAACAGAAATCCAGGATAAAGTGAAAACCACCCAAACCCAGCTACATGATCCAATCTAATATAATCGGGGAAAATCACCATTTCTGATTCTTAAAGCACATTAGAAATAAAGATGCCTCCGTAGATATGTTTCAGTAAAATGATAGAACCACCAAAAACAAAACTGCAATATTGACATTTTCTTGTGATATATGTCTACATTTCCCAGAATTACACCAATTGCTTAGGCTGTCCATTTATTCATGAAATGGGTGAAAAATCTATATCTTTTTCCTCCGTATTGAATTTTTGAAATTACGGTTTATTTGCCTACATTTATCATTCTAATTTACTGGCTCTAATTTATTTAAGTTTATTTTGCAATCTGCAGATTGATAATGTAATTACCCATAAGGAGCCTGAATTTATTCAATTGCTGGTGCAAATGCCACAGTTTCCTTGTTTACATGAGGAGATTTTCGCTAGCACTGCTATCTTGGTCACTGATCACCACTGAATCAGGGCTACTCCCAGCTGGACACAAGCACACATTTTCTTTGATACATGCCTAAACAGAACACAAAGCTTTATCTGAATGACAGATACCTTCATTTCAGGTACCATAAAGATTTTGGTAGTCACCCCCACCCCCTTATGAACTAAGAATGAAGAAATACATCCCTGAGTTAAACAAATGTAAAACGTAGCTGTATAGTGGCAAGATAATTTTACTATGCACAACTACTTTGCAGAGTAAAACTTCTACAAAGCAGCAAAAAAAAGAATAGATCAAAGACATCAAAAGGGAGGGGAAAAAAAATGAGAACATGATATTACCATACCTGTATGTATGAATAATACCACAATCAAGAAAATATCAAACATTGATCTATGACAGACTGGGAACTTCAGCAATAAGATAGACCTTCTGTTTCTTGGTCATGAGCTGCTAGGTTGCAATCTTCTATCTTTGGTCAGCATACAGATAAGAACACCAAACTTCTAGCATAGCTTTACACTTGACTAAACTACACGTTTTCAGCAACATTATTTTGGTCTCTGAATTTTGGGGTTTTGTATTCAGGATGTTACAGAAAAGAAAAAGTCAAAAAAAAAAAGCAGGCCAGCTGCTAATGAAATTTAACAAACAAGCAAACTTAATTGAATCAAGAGTCCACTTGGACTTGTGGACTTCAACACTGACTGGCTAAAACCAGAGCACTGAGGGTTATAAATAGTACCTTAATTTCAACCTCTGCACTAATTTGCGGGAAAAGCATTTGAGGAGGAACAAATAACTAATAACTAATGAAGAGAATCAGCTACTGTAATCGAGCACTTCCACTGTGGCTCAGCTAAACACAACTTCTCACACCCTTTTTAACCAACAAAAAATGAGAGAGATATGTAAAAGCCAACTGGAATATATTGCTTGTCAAAATGCTACGGATGACAGAAGCTTATGTGGGGAGAGAAGGGGGATTTGACTTTTGGACTCAAGACTATTTTTTCAAAACACAATCAAATCCAGGAGTGAAATCAGTACTTAAAGTTGTTTCTTCAATTTTAAAGAAGAACTGAATTGAGAGGAATTGAGTGCAAGGTTTTGGTAAAAATTGTGACTCCTACTTGAAATTGTCATTTGACATACTATCACTTGTATGCCACTATATTAGATGGGATCCTGTGTTATGAAAAAAATGAGATTATTTCTAAGTTTTCTTTGCCCTAGGGAAAAAAATTTGGTGAAACAAGCCTGTAGAGATTCTGGTCTCTCTGCTGATTCAAACACGAGCACTTCATTGGCTTCACAAATCCAGCACTTTATGCTACATGTATAAATGGAGATATTGACATGAAACCCATGGATTGGAAGACCTGTATGTGACGTTACACAGAGAATTGCAGCAAAAACATATCACAGGTCAGATATGCAACAGCAGTTTATAGCATCTCTCTCTCCTTCCCACCTCAATTTATACAGCTGATAGCTGCTACAGTTACCAGGGAATCCCTCCCTTGCTGTAATCCTCCCTTTAAAGCCCTTGGAGCTTCCTTCCCACTCATGCTACACAGAACAAGTGCCTGTGAGGAAGGGCTGCAGAGTCTCTGTCTGGCTCATGACACTTTTAAGAGCATGATAAAGGAAATGAAAAGAAAGTATGATTTTCAAAGGTGTTGGATTCTTTCCAATGCCTCCATAATCAAATTAAAGAAGGACATGAAAGGTAAGCAGAACAAGTGAAGAGGATTTTCAAGAATATTTACTGTTTGTGTGGCTCTACTCTCTTTAAAGGTACGGGAAATTTCCCCCTAACATCATAGACAGCAGATGTAAGTTGGCATTTGAATCAAAGTAGAACAAGACCTCTTTTATCTGGTGATAATTTTTTTGCAATTCCTTGATATTCAACAATCACAATTTAATAGCAAGCTCATTTTCTAAGTACTTAGTTAAAGTGTAAGGAAACAGAATGGGGACAGGCAGGTTGCTCTTTCTAGATTCACAGAAAGCAGCTTGAATAGAAGCCTTTTCAGAGAGGAGATTTTGCAGCTAATATATATTGAAGGATCTTTTCATGCACTGACTATAGTCAGTGATTTTTTTCCTTGCTTTAAATCACAAAAGGGAACCACAAGCAAACAATGGCTTTAAAAAGTGAAACAAAAGATAATTCAACTTTATATACAGAGTCTGTTTGCCTCACCCCACTCCCCTGCATATCTATGTATATACACAAAGAAAAGACTTTTAAAACACCACATAACGATAATTTTACAAACTTTTTACCAAAAATGAGAAAAATTCTGTTGTTACTCTAACTTCAAATATTTGAAAACTTGTTCCCTAAAAATTATCCTTTCTCCTACTTTTTTTTTTTTTTGCTACATAGCCATCAACTAGATGTATTATCACTGCAATGTATGTAATAAGTATTACACATTGGTTTCAGTAATGCTTCCACCAAATAAGGCTTCCAGCATCTGTCTGCAAGCTATAACATGCAACAAAATGTGGTTTGTTGCTTAAATTGATCTGTTTAAGCAGTGTGACATTATCATATTGTCACAAGTATGTTTAGTCTATCTTTCGAAGAGGATAGGAATATTGGCTGTAAGCCACTGTAAGCCTTTACCCTATTTTAAAGGAAAAGTTAAAGATCAAAAGTAGAGAGCACAAATGCACAAAGCCTTGGCACTCTCCTTCCATTTCAGCACTCTGCACTGACCTCTACTGGTTTCTCCACTGTAGCTTTCATCAATATGAAACGATCCACTTTTATTGAACTTTTGCACTCTTTTCTTCAAATTCCAGGATGAAGTAAATTGTATCCCACCCTGCTAACATCTCCCTGACTGAAGGTCATGAAAAGATCAAGCTTACGACTATTGGTGGCAGTTTATCTGTAGTGAATGAGACACTATGAAAAATCATCTGTTAAAAACCACCTCACAGTACATATACAGCTGTAGATAGATATTCAATATGAAAACTCTATCTTAACACATTTATTATTACTAATTTGTTACATTTTTAAATTTAACTGCTATCTCAGGTCTCATATCATCATTAGATGTTTGCTTTATAAAATCTTGGGGTTTATTATACAATTCCAAACATCTGACCCATGATGAAGACCAGAAGTACTACTGCAACACAAATACCTAAGTTGTGAATATAAATTTAACATCTTTAATCATCCCCGTTTGACATACTTCTGCTTCACATAACATGCTTCTCTCTAGAAGGTTCTTCAGTATAAATATTTGCCTTAATTAGGGCAGAGCTTGCATCTTTTTTGACCACACACCAACGGATCAAAGTACTGTAACAGGCTTGGCAACGTAAAAGTATCACTGTAAAAGCTTTGTCAAACCAAAGTCATCACCCTGTCTTACTGGGAGGAGTGATGCACTCACCACATCTTTCATACAGCTAAATGAAGTTCAAACTATACGTTTTTTAACTGATCACAAGCAAAAACAAAGACATAGTTCTTTATGTTCCTTACTGTAAAAAGCAACTCTAGTTAGTCATAAGTAAATGAGCAAACTTTTCCATCCTCATTTACCAAAGGACACTTTCGTTGTCAGCAAAACCCAAAACTTTCCAATTTTAAAAGCATAATTTTAGTTTTCTTTTTTATGAAAGTGTTCAAGTATGAATAACAGTTTTACATATCATGAGAACATTTCCTCTCACTGCTCCACCAGCGACTCCAAACAAACTTTTTAACTTTTCAAGTCACCTATACTGGCTGGAAAAAACCTCTACAATTGTTGACCACAAAAACAATGAAGTTTTGTTGTTCTGTTGGTGTAGATAGTAAAGCAGATCACATATTGTTAATTCAATTTCAGAACAGCAAAATCCCTCTTATTCATGAAGCTATTTTGTGTAATAATGCATTTTTCTTTCATTTTCCATAAAAACCTCTTTAGATCCTGAATGTAAACAGATGTTCAGCATGAATCTATAATATTTTATACTGTATAAATATCTGAATCTGACATCCTTTTTTTTTTTTTTTTTTATTTTTGGTAAATCATCTTCTCCGAGTTGTGGAACACTCTTATTCCTCTCCCTTCTTTTATGGCAGCTGAAGCTCGCACCACTCCA
>NW_008236767.1:4258057-4266652 GCF_000691975.1 Corvus brachyrhynchos
CAGCCTCAGCTTCGCTGTCCGTGATGCAAACCCGCACCTGGTCCTACCCGGAGAGAGCAATGATACTACTTTGTGTCACTTTTCCTTCTTACCTTCACCCAGTGACTGAGGATGGGTATCCACAAGGTTGCTGTTGCCTGGTCTTGCTGGGTTTGCCACCGCTCCGATACTCACACTGCTGCTTCTAGGACTTGGATGAACAACTGGATCTGATCTGCTTATTCTGTGCTGTGTTAGAAAGAAAACATTTTGATGTTCTGTCACTAGAACTGGGCCTTTGCTCAATGAGCAAGTACGTAACTGTTCTGAGATTTGCAAATCAGCCTCTTTTTCCGTACGTGGGAAATAGAAAATCTTGTTAAGACATCCTATAACTTACGAAGGAGTGAAAGACATTGATTTTCACTGAACAAGGTGTTGACTGGATCACCATGAGACCATCTTCTTTCCAAAAGGCATTTTAAAGCAGTACTTTCTGTCAGCTCTGTGCAAAATATTCCACAACAGCCCCAATAACTTTTTCCTTACCTCTGGTATCCCAGTGAGGTCACATTCTGTTAAAAACATCCTGTCAAGCTTGGTACAAAAGGGCTCCAAAGAATCAGAATGCAGAAGCTATGCAACTTGCTGACTAACTTTGCTCTGTGTTATTTACCAACCACACAAAGAAAATGCTGTCTATTCAAAACACAGTTCAAAACTCTCTTCACAGAAAGTGAGTGAACAAACAGTCCCATGTCCAGTGCTGTAGTGACATCTCCCATGAGGCCCGGTGATAGCTCTGGGGCATGGGACGGAGTGACACCACCAGCAGTCACTACAAGGCACTTTTGTAAACAAGTTGTGTGTGTGTGTGCAGAGGAGGAGGAGGCGGGTGTTACTCTTTCTCTATCTTAACATTACACTTTATTCACTTTATCAGGTCAAAGAAGAACTTCAGTCTTGCTTAGTCTACTGGGTGCATTCGCTATAGTCTTGCACAGGATTTTCTTCATGATAGTCTTTACTTTCTTCCAGAAGGAATCTAAAAGGAACATATGGAATTTGTGCAGGATCTAGGTTTGGAACCCCAGCACCCAGTTAAGCAGCAGAAATTAGTTCAGAATCTTCCAGACTTATCAAAGAAACTGACAGAAACTCAGTGACTTACTCTACTTCACGCCCAGAAAAACAAAACAAAACAAAACCAAAGCAGTCTAACTATTATTTTAAACTTACCTATTCTTTGTAAACTCTTACTCCACTAGTCACAAAGCCACATCTTGGCAGAGAAGCAGAAATGTCTTTTTCAGCTCCCTATAGGAAAAGAATTACCATACAGACCCAGCACTTCCAGTACTGACCACTGGCCCCTACTCACACCAAGACTTTCCAGTGCCTTTCCTCATACTTGCAATAAATGACAAACAACTGTTTCCAGGTTTGGAAGGACAAATAATTGTTCTCATTGATCCCTTTGTAGTTTCATTCTTTAACGGTCACACCAGCACTGGAATCCTATTTTGCCACACAATCCAAACCATCCTCACTTCTTATCTCCAAGACATCCCCTCCCATGCTCGATTTTTTTCCTTAACAGTTCTCTAGTAAGTACTTTTTGATGTGTTTTCAAAGGTCTAAAAAGGCATTATAAAAAACCTGTGATATATATTTGTGAGAGAAAAATATGAGACACAGTGACATTATGTTGTAAAATAAACTCAAGTCTGAATTTTCTTTTTGGGGTCTTGATCTACACCTTTATAAACTTTTACAGGTTTGTGACCTAAGTTCTTCCAAATCTATATTCTAGGAGTAAGGATCCTTCCAGGTATGACATGAAGCACATTCAACTGCTGATATTCTTCAGCAGCTGAATGGTCCACAACCAATAACTGGATAACACAAGCATAGCTTTTAAAATGTAAAGGTTTTCTAGAAATACACAAACCCTTAAGACACCTAGATATATTTCTTTCATGCAAACTTGAAAACAATGTCTCTAAAATATGAATGGTGAATGATCTTACAAGTAAAATTGTCGAAGTAACTCAGGATTTTTAACACAAATGTGATTGTTTCTCAGTATCCAACAATCTATCAGTTTTTCTTCAGAGTTGTGCCTTGTCGACCAGTACCATTCTCCAAAAGCAATTACCTACAGATGTCAAGTGAACCTTCACTTGTCCATAATAACTGAAGATACTACACCTGTTGTTATTGCTTTTTAGTCTAGATTTTAAAAAGTGCTGGAGCCAATAGGAAGTTTTCCACTGATATTTTTATTTTTTTTTTGATTTCAAGTTTACAGTATAAGTTCTTGTCATCTTTTTAAAATTAGTAATGTACTATAGAAAAGTACACATATAATCTTCCCCTTTCCCAAAAACCTCAATTTTCCACTTAATTATCTATTTCTCAGGAACACATACTCAGCCTACCAAAACACTGCAGAATGCAGTAAGATGATTATTTTCACATATCATTCCAAGGTCAGAAAGTTTATAATCCCTTTTATGGACTGGGAAAAGCTCAGCTAAGTCTACCTCTTAAGCTTTTTCTGAGCCCCAGTACCCATTTTCGAATAGGTCGGAACCAGCATGCAGAAGGCTGTACACAAGAGCCAGGCCCATGAAACATTAAGCTTCCCAAGTCCAAGCATCTGATGACTTTTTCTTCTCTGTTCCTGATCCTGTAACAGAATTTTGAAAGGTACACTTTGCTTTTATAGGAAACCCTACCAAACTATGTGAGTTAAAGGAATCTAGCAATTAAAATTGTGTTCAGATCATACTCCTTCATATAATTCCAAGAGATTTTTTCTACTTTGGTGATCCTTGTGCGTCCCATCCAACTCAGGATATTCTATGATTCTATAAAAATAAGCAACATTGTTGCAAGAGAGCAAAAAGTGGAGATGTCACTGTGTCAGAGAGACAGTTTCATGCTCTCTAGTTTTGTTTTGTGGATTTCTGTTCTTTGATGTACCTGAGGTTCTGTGTGCCAGAAGCTCTTTTTGTCATTTGCAACCTGACATTCTATGTCCCACACACAAAATGGCACTCATTGAAGGGTGCCCTTTGGCATTTTCCTTCCTTTGGATCCTGTCTGGGGATGAACACCTGTTCCCTAAATTTTGGGGTCTGGATTGTCAGGGACTCCATTCAACTTCACAAGGATTATCAGGTTGTTTTATTCATGAGGCTCAAAACTGAGACAGTGAAGTCAGGCTCAGATTAGAAGTTCCTCCTACCTCTTGCAATCTATTAATTTAAGAAGACCAGCTGTAGTCTGTATATGTGCTTTTCAAGAATTGCCATATACCTCAGTCTCATGGAGAAAGAGGGTTAGGAAGTTTAAGTTTTGATGTTGATTTGCCAAATATAGGTCACATGGGAGCTAAGTTGTGAACCTAATAACGTGTTTAATGCCAAAAACTCTTCCCTTTCTCCCAAATAGCTCCACCAGGGAACTGAGGAAGCAAGATTGATACTAATTAGGCACAGAGAGGAGACCTAGCTGCAGTCACCAGCCTGATACAGAATTCTCTGGGGATTACAGGCAAAGCTGGCAAACAAAAACAGAAGGGGGTAGAAAGAAAAAAAGAAACAAAATGCTTTTTCTGGCTATTCACAAAATATACCCATCACTTTCAAAAATAAATCAAAATACACACACACACGCAAAAAATCAGGCAGGTCATGGAAAAAACAGTTAGGCATCTAATAACTCCAGGAGCAATGTCAGATACCAACCAGTCACACGGTCCCATCAGGTGGTTTAAAAAATAAAAAAAGATTTTAAAAAATCCCATGCTTCCTCCTGTTCCATGTAATTATCATGAATTACAGTCTGGAGTGATTCTGTAGAGAGGGTTGGGGGGACTGAGGTGAATTTGAAATAGATAAAATCTGGGTAAACCACTCCAGTAGTCAGGCTCATGCAAAAGTACTTAACCAGAAACAAATGCTGCTGATGCTTTTGTTCTGGTCTTTTACTGAAGCTTATTCTGGCCTTCTGATATGCCTCCTATAGGTTGCCTCTGCCAGGCAACTGTGCATGTGCTCACAGTCCCAACTGCTAGCATCACATTTATTTATTTATTTTCAACCCAAATAAACTCTTAATGGCTTAACATAAAACATTTGGATTTTTTTTTGAAGCACACTAAATAATAAAAAAGCCAGAAGCATAAAAGGCCATAAGGGAATGAAAGGGATGATTGTACAAAGCCCTATTAAAAGGTTTGTTGCTTTATTTATATATTTTTTTAACAACACAATTTCAGAGCCTTTTAAAGAAGACTCCTCCTCCCCAGTTGCCTGCCAAGATACTACTTAGCTGAGGCAGGGAGCGCCTGCTCTTTAAAAGATGATGGTATCTATTAGAGAGAGAAGGGAGAGATACATAAAAAGGCTTTCCCAAAAACTGTTGTGCAGAAGGGTCAATGAAAAGAAACAAAAGGTATGAGATGAGAATTAAATGGAAAGAAGATGAGAACATTAAAACAGAGCGCACCAAGAGGAGAGGTTTTTACAGCAAGAATGGTTCTGCAAAGGTCATTTTAGTTACTCTATTATACTAACCATGGCCCATATTTAGGCATCTGTCAGGTAATAATTGCAAAGCACTTCACAAAAATTAAGAGTGAAATCCCTCTTTCATGAGGTAGGTGAGGGACAGAGACCCTCTTGCAGGCAGGCAGAGACCAGATTGCTTCCACAGAAGACCAGAAGACCCATTTGACAGCATACCATGTTACAGAGCAACAGCCACAGAAAGGTTAGTCCTCCTCTTGGTGTGCTGCATTATTTCATTGCAGGTATTAGGCAATTTGTTTTGGTGGGAGACATTTCAAGTGCAGTTAAAATATCTGGAGATGAGGCTGAGGTCCATGAACACTCTCCTTTCCTTTAGAAGCAAATATTATAGTCTGGGTCTCACTCTTAAAGAGGGTCCTCCAAATTGCCACTGGTGACATGTCCATGGTGACCTCTGCTGACGGGGGATGTGGTTTGTCTGTGGTTTGTTCTGGATGGATTTTTTGTGACACCACTCCTAGGGATTAGGAATGATATATCTCTGTTTTGAGTATGAGAAACCTCCTGTGCAGTTAAGGAGTGAGTGTGAAGAACTTTACCTTTCCTGGTGGGCTACAATCAGCCACATCAGCTCGCTCTATCAGAGCCATTGGATCCTGGGGCAGCTTACATCCAAAAGTGATGCAGGAGCCTTTGATACTTCCTGTCTTTTAAGAGCAATAAAGAAACTAATGCAAGAGGATATTTCCATTTTATCTTGGACAAAACAAAAAAAAAATCATCCAATTCCCAAAGACAGTTTTATTAGAAATACCTCTGCTTTAGGACTGAAATTTCACCCTGTGAAATTAAAGATAGCTTTCATTTACTTTCATGTGTTTTCTGATATGAAACACCCATTTCAGTGATAATCTCCAAACTCTGCTGGAAACATTTAAAGGAAAACTCTACTGAAAACTTTTCAAGGTTTCTTTTGGTTTTCAAACTGAGTCCCTAAACTTAATGTAATGTAAGGGCTGTAGATTAATGTGCAGATAAATTCTTCAGAGATTATCCTTTTCCTTAATAGGTTATTCTTGCCTGGGTTTGACTTCCTAAATCTTACTGGTCTCCTGAGTTGGAGATTAGGATATGCAAAAGACTTTGAAAAGTCATATACAATATGTCTTTCTGTATGACACAGCTCTGAAGCTGCTAGCACACTGACTTGTGACTCTGAGATCAACTCAGGGCAAACTCCAAGCTAGGGTCTTTTTTTCTGTGTTACCCAGTTTACTGGGCCTGTCCATGGAAAAAGAAAGGATCCATTACCTTATTTATTTACTGAAGGAAAACAGTGCAATCTTTCCTAAAGGAATCTTTGAAAGTATCTGAAATAATCCAAGGTTACATATCTTAGATTAAACTAACAGACACCCATTACGGTGTACAAGCCAAAAGAATATGGCTTGTACACCAGAGTCATATAAAATTTTCTTTCTTGTATTATACTGTTTTTAGTGAAACAGTGACTAAACTATGATATATGCTGTGAGGCCAAGCAACTCCTTGTAAAATCCATTAAAATTAGTGAAAAGAGAGAAAAGTGAAACTGTATCCAGCAGAAAGTACAGAAAGACTTCCAACACATAAGGAAATTTACTTTTTATGTGACATGGCAATTCCTCTTTATCATCCTGAGAAGACAGTGGGATCCTTGAAGCTGTTGTGGCCTCGGTTTCTTGCTGGCTGAAGGAATCTTAGCAATGCCTCCCCCACCAGTGTCACAGGAGGCAGAGCCAGAGAGGCTCACTGCTTGTGAGGCTTAAAAAGACTACAGCTGAACAGACAGCAGTGACGACTGCAGTCACAGGCATGAGCCTCCTAGGACAGCAGATCAAAAGTGCTGTCTCTCACTGATGTAAAGATTCCCTTTGGTCAGGGGTGCTTCGTTGTGTTTTAAAGTACAAGGCTGTGTGGGGACACAGCCCGTGGTTTTCCCCTCCGTTCCCAGATAAGCTCCTTAAGCCCATTAGATATCTCCAGGGAACTCTGTGAGTAGAGTGTTCGTGGCGAAGGTGTTCATTTCAGAATCCTCACTTTAAAAACAGCTTGTGTGAAGTAATCACAATCTAATTAAGTACCAATACTGGAACTGCCTTTTTGAGGAGCCATTAGTAGAAGAGAGGCCATCTTGCTATGAGTCCCTGAGGGCGAAGGGGCGGACACTTGACTCACCAGATATACAGAAAAGTTTCAAGAGCTTTACAAAGTGCAGATATGAGGGTGATGCTGGTTTTTTCAGCTGTTGCTTTTGAGTTTGAGAAGAGCTTGGGCTGCCACCCAGTGGAGACAGGTACCAATTTTGTACCAATTTAGCTTCCCAGTCACAGTAGGACAGTCGGCTCTCCAGTAGCAGGAAAGGGAACACCTTAATGATTTTATTGCTTAGTGCCCACCAGTTATTCTGGATCACTATATTCCACCTAAAAATTCAAATATAGCTTTTTTGAGTGCTAACCTAGAATCTTAAGAGTTAGACTGAAATTTTACCTTGCATATCTGCAGTGGTACTTTCTGTATGACAAAATTAGACTGACTGTTGAATAAATTTCCTAAAGATGTAATGCTAAATACTTGTTATATTACTGTTTCAGCCATAAAATAACTTTTATTCTACATTTCATTCAGCATTCTCCTTGCTATTTATGACCAAATATAGGCTTTTGTACAGATGGTATCACTTGCACTGTAATTTTACTACCAAAAAATGCGCTGTGGAAATACACAGCAAGAACAAAGGACATTCCTATAAAACATCCAAATCAGACTTTAATTACTGTCAGGATAGATAAGACAGAAATCTTAATCCCATGTATTGACAAGAAAAATTAGGCACAATTCAACATTACACTGATTAAAATAGGTGCTATATAATTTTTCTTTTTATTAACTCATATCTGGCTTACTGCTGCTCTAGCATAAACCTAATTTCTGACTGGTTTTCCTTTTAAGCATTTAAAATAGTATTTCAAGGAGTATTTCAAACATCTTTGTTGTGTACAAAAATGAGAAAGTGGAACTTACCAGGGACAAAATCAAAGGATCTAGTCCCTTACCAAGTTGTGAATGGGGAATTCTCCAACCAGATATGTCAGATTTTACACAAAGCTTCTGGTAACTTGGAAATTTTTTCACCCTCTTTGTCTGACAGGTGTGCAAATGCTTTATGTCTGATTGCAAATAAGATCATTTGCCTTGTAGGTATTACTCTTATTTTCAAATCTGCACTTCATCACACTTGGAGAAAGTGTAGCTTCAATTTCTGGAATGCCAGTAACTACCAGACCAGGAATCCTGTACTTGCTTATTAGCAACCTCTTCTGTTAAAAGCTCTTCTACTTATGATATTTATTCACTAGACAAGATGACATTTATCTGCTTTAAAGCTCTGTGATTAAGGCATTCACCTGGGACACATAAACTTCAGATTCTTGCTTCTGTTGTAACAAGACAGAGAGTTTTGAAGCCCATCTCTCATTCCTTCAGGGGTTGCTGTATATCTCATGTAGTCAAAAATCCCCTACATTGCCACATAGCCAGAACAGATTGCCAGGACCATCCCTTCTGGGTCAGATTACAGAATATAAGAATACATCTTTTCTCAGGTTGTAAGAGAACAAGTAAGTTTGTAGGACTGCAGTTAGAGAAACAGAGATAGAAAACCCTTTGGCTCAAAGTCAAAGGGCATTTTCCCTTGTTTGCTGTACTGTGTCTAAAGTCTGGAACAAAACAGCACCTCAAACACTTTGTTTTCTGTTTTGAAGTGGGAGACTAAAACTCTGTGACTGCACTGATTGCTCTGGGCATGTGCTTATTCTGTCTAAATCAGTCCCTTACAAGGACAGACATAATTTAGTGGTCTAAGAGTTTGCTGCTGATAAATTCTGCATGCTTATTAGCCCATGTTTGAAGGACAGCTTTGTGCCTTCACTTGCCTCTGAACTACACTCCCTGTTACACAACAGCTTCAATAGGTTCAGCACTTATAAAAAAGATATTATCTTTGGGCACTCTTTACATTCTGCCGAGTAGC
>NW_008236767.1:4266795-4285338 GCF_000691975.1 Corvus brachyrhynchos
CTCTAGGAGAATTATCAACAGTTCAATTAAAAGAGCACAAAAAATTTAGAACAGAAACATTATAGAATTTATAGCAATGAACAAATCTGAAACCATGAAGCTCTGTGCTCTTTTCCAGTGGTTCTGTTACGATTAACAATTTCTGGTCAATGTATTTTCATGCCACAAGAGGGAGACACGAGAACATAATTTCTTCACTTAAAATGAGTCAGTGCCTTTACATCCTGTAAATTACATTTATCAGGAAAGTTGTTGAAACCATTTGCTCTCTCATGACCACAATACTGGGTCTGGAAACGAATGGTCTGGCGTAGAGGAGTTTCTCCTCCATACGTCATCCTAGAAAGCAGACTTAAAATTCAGGGATATTAGGCTTCCACTGATGTACATGGAAGGAAATATGCAAGAAAATCCCAAGTAACCTCCCAAGGAGATAATACAAATGCTGAGCTTCTAAGCTTCCCTCTCAGAAGAAGAGTTTGTTCTAGGAATTTATATGTGGGAAAGATTAATTAGTTCCCATTTAATTTATCTTGTTGTTACATAAAATTGTTATGGGACCAGCATTTTATTTTAGCCATTTATAGCTGCCATGAAAAGAAAGAATGCTGCTATGATTTTAAGACAAAAGAAGTTCAGCTAGATGGGTGATGCTGTTTTGTGTTAGTACAGGTATCAAATTTCATAATTAGTCATTTGTACCTAAAATTCTGGTAATGGAAAAACTTACAACCCTCATGGATAAAGAATATCTACTCAGCACATGGATGCTTCTAAATTTGATTTGGTTTAGAGAAATGCCTCAAAATTCATTTCTCCACCACTTTTGTAGCTGTGTTGCTCTGAGTTGCCAGTCAAATAAAATTTAGCATTATTTTTTCTCCAGCACTGCAGTACAGTTCAGTTTTGTTAAATACATCGCAGAATGGACTAAAAGCTGCACTACATCTTGAAGCATTTGCAAGCCAGTACCAATAGTGATATAAACCAAGGTAAGGAAACACTGCAGTGTTGAACAGCTGTGTTGACAGCAATACATGAATTCAAACAATTAATTCAGCACTGGGACTTGACCCAGGTAAAATAGAGATAGTAGTTGTTCTGGCAGCTGCTGAGACTCATATCTCTGTAATTTCTAAAACCCTAAACTTAACAACACAGGAAAGAAAGAAGAATGCAAGACAGAAAGCAGAAAAAGTAGAAAGCAAAACAAGCCCTCTTATTGTGAGTTATTCAGAAACTTCCCTGTAGTCATGACATTGAGCTTACTAATCTAAAATCATTTTGTATTCCCCTGTTCTTCAAGAGAGTTCTATTCTCTATAAAAATCAGTACACTGATAACACTGGAAAATAGTCAATAATTTCATGTTTGAAGACATAACAAAATCAGTTTTTCTTGTATGTTATTTCAATACAGAAAACCCCCTTCATTTTATGGGTCAAATGGAACAGATCTGTATTTCCTTAAAAAAGGGGTGAAAACTCTGGAACTATTCAACTTGTTTTCAAAGGTCCTTAACATAGTATGTTGCTCTGCCTTACAAAAGCATTTGTTAACAGTCAAATAAATTAACCTCTTGAAAGAAATCCTTGCAGAATTTTGAGATACTTATACACCAGGATATGTAGTATTTTTTGCAATGCATTTTGAATTGGCCAATAATTGCTCAAAGCTGAATTTAAGTTGCTCAGAGGTCTGAATTAGAATATGCTTTGTCTTGATAGAGATATGTTAAGGGGAATGGGAGAAAAAAAACCAAGCAATGCATCCCCATCAGGACCAGCTTTTGTTTAATGAGAATGGCTGGTTTTGAAACTAATGAAACACTTAATTTTGAAATTGAAGCCAGTGATGTTAGAAGAGTGCAGAGAAAATAGCTCAATTTAATGAAATTTTTTTTAAGTTTTTATTTGTAATGAAGACTTTTTGGCATTATAAACTTGAAATACTGATATTATGAGAAAAATTATTTCAGAATATCTCTACAATGTTTTTGGCATACGCTTATTATATTATTGTGTCAGAGAATTTGACAAATAAGGTCAAACCCTGAAATACAAGCAATAAGATGTTTATGAAAGTTCCATAAAAAAAGTTTTGCTTCCAAACACTACAGTAGAAGCTACTAGTAGTGTTTAAAGTAGTGTAAACAATAGAGTAGAAACACTAAAAGGTATGTATTTCAATGATAATCATAAAAATAGAAAATTAACTTAAAAGGAGAAGATAGATGGATTACAACAAAAACCCCCATGTTGTTCAAAACTTAAATGTGAGTGTGAGTTTCATAAATGTATACTACCTCTTAAAAGGTAAAATAAAAAAAATTAGAACAATATAATCTGAGAAAAGCAATTAATTTAAATGTGGGTTTGTGGTCTATAAATAGACATTTCAGGCAAATTGTATCTGTAATTCTTAATGACTACTCCATTCATTTCAATATTTTTTATGAGTTTACTACCATAGAATATTGATACTGCAAATGTCAAACACAATGTCTCTAAGATGTGATAGAAAGCAGTGAAAAACTGTGAATAGATAAAAAGGCAGCATTTTTATTGAAAGAAAAGTTTCATAAAAGGCATCATACCCTTTTTGTATAACATCAATCCCTTACCTATCCTAGAAAGCCCTTTTATTTTTTTATGAGGAACATAAATATCTTGGATCTGACTGCGTTTTCTACAGTGAATTTAGCTTAGTTTCCATAAAATACTTCCAAATCCATGGATCACCCTTAAATATACCAGTGGATATTTCACTAGAAAGAGTCACTTCATATTCCTCTCCAACTTCCTTCCAACCTACTTTACTTCTACATAAAATCTCTGGGCCTTTCCTCACCACCTGAAGATGCACAAAGGTAGGCATCATTCAAGCTGCAATTAGGAGCTGATGACCCGTAAGCTTTCCTTAGCACACCAACAGCACGTGTGGAGCTAAACATTAAATTATTACCAAGAAGCTTCAGGATATATGTGCTCATCTGAACAGAAAAAATGGATTTAAAAGGTAGAAGCATTTTGAATGCTGAAAAAAGCCTTTACAAAAGGTTTTGATAGCAGATTTTTCATAGTATTTGATTGTTACCCAGCTGTACCTGTATTTTAGACTGTGGATTACAGGCTTCAGCTGTACCTGCCATTGGCTTTCTTCCTCTTCCATTGAGCTTTGAGATAAATTTCCAGGGACTTCCTCAAAAAGCACCTCTTCAAAATCTGGGTCTGAGACAACACAAAAAAGAATTAAACATTTATAATGCTTGCTTTCATCACAGATTGAATAATTAAATACATTAAATTAAGTTTTCCTAAGTCATGTCTGTTTTGCTCATGACTGTAATTGTTAAGGGATCTCCCTGTCTTTATCTCATGGATCCATGGACTCATGGACTGCCATCTTACCAGTGGATGGAACAATACACTGTAGGGAACTGCAGAAAGTAGGAGCAAACCCATCTCCACCAGGGTAGGCAAACAGGGAAACGCAAGAAGTTTTTCATCTTATTTCCCCCTGCTGCCAGTCCTATTGAGTAGTGGAGAGAGAGAGAGTGGCTGGACGGGCACCTGGCTTCTGGCCAGTGTCAACCCACCACAACTTAGCATTATATTGGAATCATGTTTCTTCTTTTGGGGGAATTCACAGAGCTGTTTCTTGGTAACATAGTCCCTGTAACACCAGAAGATGCAGTAGGGATGTGAATGTGAGAGGCATCTGTGAATGGAATACCCCAAAGGGAAAACACAAAGAGAGTTGCCTGAAAGGATGTTTGCAGAAACCCTAGAAACCTTCAAGAGGGAATGAACAGTGATGAAACTTCTCAAGGTAACTATCAGATGGATTCAAGAGCAAACAGAAGGTCATCTGGGCTTTTTAGAAAAGGAGTCAGCTTGACAGGATGTATAAGAGGCAATAAGAGAAAATGTGTGACTGCAGAGAGAGATCTGGGAGTGGGAAAGCTCTGAGGGCAGCACTCAGTCTGTGCCTGACCCTGGCAGAAATCACTCTGCTGCCGTTGCAGCCCCACGTAGGTCTGACACAGCGTGGTCCCTGTCCCATGCAGTGAGCAGGCTGTGCCCAGCTGATGGGTGACAGTATGGGGTGTGGTGGAAGGAGAACCCCCAGTTCAGGATAGGGAACTGCAGAAGGGCAAACCCATCTCCTCCAGTGTAGACAAGCGGGGAAACACAAAAAATGGGCATGCCAGCAACCATTCATATAAGATGTGTTTATAGGGGGGAAAAAAACATGTGCATGATTAAAAATTTTTGGCATTACTTATGAAAATGGTACTTAGAACCTTGTAAGTTCATTAAAATTTTCTATGTTGAGTGAGGTGTTTCTGCTGTACTGTTGGCACTGGACTGGAATCAGTTAACTGATTTCCAGTTAACTGTATGTCATTAACTTGTCAGAAAATGTTTAAATCCTGATTTGATATAACCCACATGAGTTGACTCTTCTATAAAATAACTTCCTATGTGAAGAGAAGAATCTGAATGGAATTTCTGGACAAGTTCCATGTATTAAATGATTCACATGTGATTCACCTGCTCCATGTGCATATCTAAACCAATTCAGTTAGAAGGATAAAATGCTAGGAGACCTGACACCGTGGGATGAATGATGCCAGGCTGAGTCAAAAGATTGGAAAAGGAAATGCTGCAGTATTTGTCTGTTTTTCTGTGGTCAACACAAAATGTTAGACTTGGGCAGATTTACCCAGAAATTTCAGGCTGCTTGGCAGCCTTCTGTCTCAGTTCTCTTTGGCAGTCTTACCTTGTGGTGTGAAGGCAAAAGATGTTTCATTCCTTGCAAAGATCAAATATAAAACCTGAGCTTGAGCTTGACTACAGACCTCTTGCTGTGTTTTAATTTCTTATCAGAAGTCTGTCCACTCTGAACATTTACTCAGCAGAAATTTGCCATCTTTAAGACACAAAGAAAAACGATCAACCCTTTGCCCCCATAACCCCAAAGAGTCTCTTCATTACCAGTCATGGTGACCCAGTCTATTAAGAGATATTAATAAATCCATTATCACAATTTCAAAATTTACTGGTGGATCCACCACATGTATCTGCTGATGTGGGATCTCTGAGTCAGCTTAATTTCGAGCCAGCAGGTTGTGACAGTTACCAGAACCTTACTAATAACTCCCAATAAGCAAACCTACTGGCAGTGACTAATGCAACCAGACCTTTATGAAAGGGGTTAGGACTGCACCTAAGAAAAAATCCAAGGGAGAGAATTAGCATCTTTTTTATCATGACCCCCAACTGCAACTCAAGACAAATGACACCGTTTAACACAACACCTGGTGTCAAATGCAGCCACTTTAAAGTTCACCCTCAACAGAGTTAGCAATGATTTCTGTGTTTCATGACAGTCACTGTTTTCTTTTCTTCTACAGTACCTCAGGATAGTTTTCTTATTTTTTTCCTGCATTTCTGAACCTTGATTTACCTGTGAAAATTACAGATTACTTGCACAAGCAGAATCAATCCTTTAAAGAGTAAAGAGGCTGGACCTTCAGCAGAAACCTTATACGCATTTCTATGTGAAAACAGTTTGGTCACTATTTTTCACATCATATTTTATTGCTTAAAGCAAAATGTCAGGGATGGGGTTTTTTCCTGTCAGCTGAGATCCAAAATCCTATATTCTCTTATTACCCCTGGGCAGGTTGGTTGAAGACAACTAGCATATCAGACCTGTCAGTATTGAGTTCATTGCATCAGTCACGTGCTAGACCTTCTGTGTACGCACAAAGGTGTTCTGAAAGCACACAGCCAAATCATGCAAAACCATGGTTTTTCATGGCAGGAGATAGCAGATTTCCTTTGATTGTAATTACCAGACTCCAAAGGACGCTGTTTTTATGCCACAGTTTACAGTTTGTGTCACAATCACCTTGAACAACTGACTGCTGTGGTAAGAGGCCTAGTATCAAAAGCACACACAAACATGTAAATGTATCTCCCTTCACATACGCAAGCTTTCAGAAGTTTACTGTTCTTTAGCTAGCTATTTCAAAATTATTGTTATAACAATTGTTCACTTTAGAATGATGTATTATATAAAAACATACATGGTATATATTAAAACCAAATACTGAGGAAATACTCACAAAAAGGTTCTGTTTAAATCTCACTAAATTTACAGAGCAAGAAGTAATGATAAGGTCAATTGCATGCCTAAGATTAGTGATACTAGATATTGTCTGGCAATGCATTAAACTAATTACTTATGTTCACAATAAAACACTCAAAGGAAACCAATGTCTTTCATGTTCTCAGACAGGACTTAAAACTAAGTGAACAAGAAATGTCTCTAAAGAATAAGATGCAGATCCTGAAAGGGCCCAGAAAAAAAGGAACTTTGCCATATTTCAGTTGATGGCATGCAGAACACAGAAAAATTAGTTATATTCAGAAGACTGTATAGATATTTATGCTCTGCCAAGATAAGCAAGGGAGATTTAAATATCATGTGATTCTGTTTTACTTGTTCCTGTCCTTCTGATCATCTCTCTTAGTTATCATGAAGGAAGAACAATAAGCAAAGAATTGTGGACTGGAAATACGGGGTTTTGCATCTGCTAAGCCTACTCAGAGGACCAGGAGAGGAAAATGAAGCATTTGGAATGTTCAGGAAGAGAGCAGCAAAGAAAGCAGCAAAGTGCTCTTTTTTAAGGGCACAGTAAAATGTCCCTTTCCAGAGGCTGCTGAGAGCTGAACAACCATTTTAACCCAAGCAGCTTAGTTTACTTGTACAATTTTTAGATGTTCCTGAGTTTTACATGGACATTTTTTGGGGGATTGCATCTTAACAACTAAGAGATGACAAATATCTTTGTACATTTACTTTCCAGCATCTTAGAATGTTAAATTTCCTGGGAATGTCGCAGCTGGCATTTTGGAATGCATTATAGTTTGAGAAGTAGCTGAGTTGTAGCTAATTTCCTGTGTAGCAGCCCTCACAGTGCTGTACTTTGTATTGGTAGTTTTTGGGATTTTATCATCTAAAACTAACTCAAAGTACAAGGGGGCAAAAATATCTCTGGTTTACGACACTTGTGTTGTTAAAAGGTTTAAGTATCATATTTGTACTTTACTACACCACAACTTGAGTAGTATTCATTTTGTACCACGAAGATTTATGGATCACTACACATATCAGAATTCACTTTATGATTTAAAGTTAAGCTTTAATTAAAGTTATGATGATAACTTTATCTATCAAGCAAGAATTTGGACCTGAAAAACTATGTTTGAAATAATTTTTCTAACTGACAGCGTGGCTCTAAACCAAGGGGTGGGGTTGGCCCCAGTGTCTATGAACAGCAAAGTACAGAAAGAAAACCTGAATCCCCGCTATTGTGCTATCTTGAAAAAAAGAAAAAAAACAAAACCCGAAAACCTAGAAACCTTTAAATTGCTTCTCCAAAACAAATCACCCCTTTCAAATTATGACTGCTCAAAAAAAAAATTTCTAGAAGAAAATTTGATTTTTTAAGCTTTTTTCTTCTACAGAGGAAAGTGTTTGTGAGGAAGTGACTTTCACTACAGTGAAGGAAAAGGTGGCAAATCAGAAAGGAAAGAGAATCTCAGTAATTAAATACTGAAGCAATGGACATTATGGATACAAATACTTGTGTGGGTAGAAAAGCAAAGCCCAACCTTAGAAGGCAGGGGGTACTGAGGTATTACTCATTGTGGTGATCTGCAGTTGAGGCATTCCTGTTCTGAAATGCATGTTTGAATCATTCAGATATCTGATCTGGCTGATGAATCGTAATACCTCATCCTGCTGCTGCCTGATGTCAGGGGAAACTGAATTTCCTGACTGCTCCCTTCAAACACCCATTAAGAAAAATGGCACTTCATTCAACACTTGGCTGCCCACACCAATAGATGGAGGTTGTTGAAATGTGCAGCTTCACAAAGAGGCAGGGCAGATACTGATTTCTCCCAGACAAAAGATGAGTGAGTTTAATGAAACTGTTTTGGGATTCACTCTCAGGTGGAAAAGGTGGATCCACCCATAGGATGGCAGGCTACTGTCTCAAGACTGTATATCCCAGAACACAGAGGTGAAGTCTTCTAGGATGAAACTGATTCCAACTGACTCAACTGCACATTAAAAGACAGAAGACACTACTTTCAGCAGAGTGGATGTTCAGAGAGAGACCATCAACAAGAAAGGCCTTATTAATAAGACTGCAAATAGAATGGAATTGTACATATGCTATTTTTGTGAATTTTCATGGTTTATGGGATTACAAAAAGCTAAACTTTTTAGAGGTGCTGATTTTGAGCTCAGATATTAGTTACCTTATCAGTACTTAGCATAAATTGTGTTCATTAACATTATGTTGTCACATACATTAAGAGAGAAAAAGCAAAAACAGAATGTGAAGCAGAGAGAAGACTGAATAAATGGGTGAGTGGTGTGAGTGGGGTCATGTCATGAGAGACATGGTAAGAGAGTTAAAAATTTTGCCTAAGAGTATAATTATAAAGACAGGAATTCCCCCACTTCTCAAACACATCAGAATGGATGGGGAAGACGCTTTTATTTCAGCCACTTTCTCATTTTATTTTGTACCTAAAGTAATAAAAGGAGTATCTCAGGGATCTGTTGGGAGAGGGAAAAAGTACGTCATTATCATCACTATTTTTTAAATCATAAAGCAGTACCCACTGTTCTTCTTTAAGGATCCCGAATATTTTTTAATCTGGAGGTAAAATGAAAACTTTTGATGATTCTGCTCTATGTGATGAGGAATATTTTCTCAACAAAATGTGCAGATGACAGAGTATGGCGAAGTTTCTATCTTTATAGGACTGCTAGTTTCTCTTTAGCCCCTCACTTCATTTAACCCAAATACTGCCTCTCTGGGCACTAATAGCACAAATTGACACCTGGGCTATTTCCATAAAGTCAGCTTGAACAACAGAGAAGGAAAAATACTGAGCACCTGTCTAACAGTGCTGCAGTTGGGGTTTTTTTAAATGATGTAAAATGTGTAAAGTAGCCTTTTTCAAAATAATGAATATAGTTTTATCCCTGATTATAGTGCAGAGAGGAGAATCAATAAGTCAGAAATGATTGGGAAAAACAACAGCAACAACAACAAAAAGGCAACAAACGAGAAAAAGCCTCAAGGGAAAGTTTGTTTTGCAAAGTATTTCTGCCATGCCAACCACCGATCAGATATCTCCGATCTAGTTTTTTTTTTGGACTTGAAGTTTTGGACTCCCCTGTGCAACTGTCCTCTGCACAAGATTGGAGAAAACTGAATACAAACCACAGCTACCTCTTCATGATCCTCAGTGGTCACCGAGGCCAAGAATTGACAGGAGTGGCATCTTCAACCAGTCATGAAACTACGAATGTTTTGGACACATCCTTGTAGAAGAAAAGTATTAAAAAACTATTTTTAAGGCAAGCATCTAAGTCATTCCTAGGAAAGTTAATCATCTTCTTGTTTTGTACATGTGATAATAAGAATGAACTTAGTAGCTCAAATCATTTGCCTATTATCATATATTTCAAAAAAATAATTTTGACAACTCCACTGAAGGCTGATTAAAGTTCTAGCAGAACACAATCTACAAATACTCTTTATGACAAAGGATTTGACAATAGAATAGTTTTCTCTAAGAGACATTCTGGACATTTTTCTGAAGGTATCTACAAATGAAAGTTGTACTTTGAGTGTGAGAAAAATCCTTTTAATTTCTCAAAGTATTTGAAAGAATTGTAGATGGGGGGGCAACTCATCTGCCTCAAGTGTTCACAAATTTTTATGGGGGACTACAGCATATTGACAAAAACAAAAGACATTCATTTCAGTTTTGAAAATATTTTTGTAGTTTAATTCGTGCTATCTGAATCACTACCTCAATTCCAGGAGAAAGGTTTCTGCTGTTACCCATCAAACTTAAACATGAAAACAAGTAAAGCTTTCCTTCATTGATAGCCAAGGAGGATGTTACCACTCCAGCAGCACAGGTCATGTGTTCATGTTTTATCATCTAAGAAAAAACATTCATTTTGAAAACATAAAATTTCCTATCTGGATCTACATAACACCTTTTAGTTTCAATTGCCTACAAAACCCAAGGACAGTGTTAAAGTTTCTGTCATGTAGTTATAAAATCACCAGCTGGCTCTGCTTCACATTAACTTTTCCTCTTCTTTCTTTAGCATTTTCCCCTTCTTTCTTTAGCATTTTCCCTCAGCTCCCACCTTCTTTAAAACACCCATAATAATATCCTTTCACACAAAATTTATTTTCCTTTAAATAGAAAAAAAGAGACTCTTACTTGTTAGAAGTTAGAAAAACAGTTCCAAGGGCATGGTGACACTATGCAAAAGGGAAGCTCATAATGACAAACTTTTGAAGAACTCTCAACTTAAAACCTAACCCTTACATGCACACACAAGTTTCCACAAACTTTGAGCTCATGTGACCAACTTTATCCTCAGCAGCAGCTTCTTCTTTTCTCATGTATTCATATTCAAAACTTCCACTCCAGTGTACACGGATTTACTTACTGCCTGCAGGTTACTTTGCATTTACTTCCTCCTTGTGATCTTTTTTGTTTACTTCCAGTCCTTTGGCCCTGCAAATTCTTCTCTACCTCAGTGCAGTGCCTAAGAATTTTCTCCCAAATAACTGTAACCTTTTGGGGAGTACATCTTCGGAAAGTAGAGGCAACACCAGTAAACTTATATTACTTAATTAAAAATTGGGTTTCTATTGGATTCTATGAGCTTAACAGTCTTTTCCTAAACTAAATTATTTTTGATTATATGATTTTATTAAAATATTCCAGGAAAAATAGAAGATAAAATTCATTACTTCTATTTGGGATAATATCCTTGGAAACTGCCTTAAAAGTGGATTTTGAAATCTGAAAGCCAAATGTAAATGTCTCCTTGATATTATCTTAAATTCAGCTTTGAATATGTTTTAGAAATTAACATTTTAATAGATCAGTTAATATTTGATTTTATAGTTAGTTTATACAAGATATAATTCTTCTTGCAGAAAACCAACCCTCTTGGTTTCTGTCCTTCAGAGCTTCCTCCCACTGTCTTTTTATTGTCATCTTGATTATTTTATAGTCTTCAGAGGAAAAGGTTAATGAACTGTGGGTTTCAAATGCTGTTGTGCAAATTTTGAGTGCATTTTTTAAACCATAGAACTACGGTCTGCTTTCATCTGCCCATTTTCAGTGTCCATGTCTGCCTACAGCAACTAGCACAAAATTCCTGTCTTACATGTTTTCCTGTGGGGAACTCTGATTATGCCCAAACTGGCCTACACCAGAACTTAACCACCAGTGTGGCATATCATATGAGAGGAAAAAGAAGGGGAAAAAAACACACTCATACATCCTTATTCATACAACACTAACTAGAATTGCCTTCATCAGATTTTTTTACTAAGCCGTGACTAAAACTAGTCTAACATAGCATTGCATTTAACAAATAAGACCAAAACCAATTTCTATATTATCTACAAATGCTCAGAAGGATTTAGAAGTGACTTATTTGTTATAGTTTAACATCAAATCTATGTCAGTTGGACTTTCTCCATTGACATTGCTTTCTCCATTCCATTGCTGGAATAGGGTCCATGTGAAGAATTTCCCTTTCCAGAAATGTGAAGAAAGAAAGGAAATGTATCTCTTTGCATAATGTAGCATTAGTAGTTAGATGTGCCACAGCCTTGGGCCACAAGCTGTGAACTTGCACCCAGATATGCTGAATTTTCACCTTACTTAAGGCTCCAGAGATGGTTCATACTGGAAGATAAGGAAGGAAGGAAGGTTGAAACTGCAACCTGAGAGATAAGAGAACCAACAGCCTGCCTAGAGACAATGAAGAGACCCAACAAATAACAGGAAGACTGCAGATCCTAACTTAATCTTTGGACCAAGCTGACACATGAGGGGCAGGAAACTTAGACTGTAAGACTAAATGTCCAATTTCTTTCTTCTGGTTCCCTCTCTGGAGGCACTTTGCTGGAATGTATTTTGTCACTGTACTCTACAAATTAATTAGTTGAATACTGCCTGAGGCTCAGCTCAGGAAAACCTAGGGTTGAGCCAGAGGGGAAAACATCTGCATTAGTGTGTGTGTGTCTGAAGTCAACACCAGCTCAGTGGAGCTGCCCACCATGGTGGTACCACAGAGTCCTGTGGGTTAAAGTCTTGGGTGGCATGGATGATTGAGTGTGTGATGACTTTCACTTTCCCTAACAAGAAAACTTCACTTCTGTGCTGAAAGTGCCCAAGCACAAGTTTCAGCACTTTGATTTTATGAATCTTAGGCACCCTCCTTATACAAATAATGCAAATGTCATAGAAGAATTAAAATTAGCATTTGCTTTCCCACTAGTGACATCTATGAAAAAACAGAACTGGAAGAGTAAAGCCTGTATTTCTGTATTAGTTCCTCCTCCATCAAGCACTCTGATTATTATTTAGTGTCTTATTAATCCTATTGAACATAGACTCTGCATACATTTTGCACATACAGAGAGCAGCAAGAAGTTATTTTTTAGTGGGGGGGGGATGTTGGAACCAATCTCAGACAAGGACAGTAAATTTAAAAGGTTTTGGACCCTCTCTTTTTCCCACCCTCAGAAGTTTTCATTTATAGTGTTCTCTTACACATAAAATATGGGAAATAATTTTTAATCTCTAAAATAATTGAAGGATCACAAACATTTAGGTGATCCTGCAGGACCAAATATAACTCCTATCAGATCTTCTGAGTATATTTTTAATGAAATGCAAAGTAAAAATAACTCATTAAAAAATAATTTTATAACTACCCCTGTTTTGGTAAAAGCTCTAAGCTGCCAGAAACTTCGAGTTTGGTGTTACCTCAGGCAAGCATCTATGTGTATGCTTATCTCAAACACAAATGAAACATGTCACAAGTTCAGGGGTAGGTTAGAGACTTTACACGGTGCTCTTGACAAAGCCATATATTATCCCACAACCACAACTTAGCCATTGCACCACTACCATTCTGTTAATTAGCCAGAAAATGCGACAAAGTTTCAGCTACTGAGAAATACCAAAGGTTAGAAAAGGCTTTTAATCTGAAGTTTTCTAATTTAATCACAGACAGGAAAGTATTAAAAGGGATTTAATATCTACTGTAATGGGGGGGGGGGAGGCGCTATTTAAAACTGGGGGAAGCAAACCTGCCCAAGGAACAGCACACTTAATTAATTCAGAACAATTCTGTCAAATGCACACTCTTGAATGCAACTGGGATGAGAACACTGGTCAAACAAACTTTCCAGTCTTCAGCACTGGGGCTCTTTGAATGGAAGATGAACCTGTGAGATAAGGATAAGAACATTTTGGAAGCCTGGTCATCAGGACTTGAGTGGGCCAGTGTAAAATGAATTTACTGAGATCCATTCACTGTGAGGTTTGTAAAATAGACTAAATGTACAATAAAATTTATGGCAATCAGCAATTAGGAAATACTCCTCTATATAGCAGCCAAAACACCTATTTGCCTTCTGGAGTATTTGCATGAAGAGTTTTGCATTGATGATTGCTGATTAAGTGTTCGGTGTTTTCTTCCACAAATCTTGTTGAAAAATCATGATTAAAGTCCTGGTGTAGTGCTGGCTATGACCAAACCATCACTGACACAACATCCCGTGGAAATGACTGTGGGGGAAAGACTCAACGTTCTGAGTAATGCTGCTGGGAAAGACTGACAGAAAAAGACATACTTGCATTACTGACAGAAGGAAACGAGTCAGATAATGTCTCTTCCAACCTTCACCCACCAAAAGTCCCAGCTTTCTGTAGATTTACACTGTGAATATTAGCGTTGGCGTGGATCACTCTGATTATCCTATGTCACATGCAACAGTTACTCTCTTGAAGTGATAAATAGGAACAAGAGTAACAGGCCTCACTGCATAATGATCACAGTGTACTGATAATCACATAATTAGCATCTTTAAAGTCACTGAAAAAGAGAGGGTGGAACTTTGAATTAAAATCTGTATTAAGTCAAAGTCCCTTAAGGGACACTTCAAAGTAGCAGTGATAGCAGCTGCAGGAATAGATGAACATAAAATACCAAGCAATCATAAATGAGTAAAATGGAAGAGTGAGAAAAAAGCAGAGACTAAGTATTATAGTGAAAGAAAAGCATTTTCATACAGTAGTGAAAGATAGAAGTGAGGAAACAAAAATAAATATAAATCAGTCATGGATTTTTCTCTTAGAAAGGACATGGGAGAAAACAAGAATTACCAGTATAAAGGAGATTAAAATTTAAACTCCAGGTATTGGCTTATAAATTCCACTTGAAGTGGAATTAAACAGACCTTTTGTTGTCTTTTTTTTTTTGTAAAAGAGGCAGCCTGTACTCATAGCAATTTTTTTAAAGATATGCACAATAAATTATTAGTTATAATAATAACAATAATAATAACAATAATAATGTGCAACTGAGGTGCGTGTTCATATAAAGAAGAATACAAGCTCCAGAGATTAAATTTTGAATTCAAAAGTGAATTTGCTGATCTACATAAACCACACATACACAAATTTCATTAAAATCTTTACTAAATTTGCTTAGGAAAAGCTCATATTTTAAAGCTGTGAGATAAACAAAAAGGCCTGCCTGCACTATCTTTTCTGTTCTCCTCTGATGTTCCTGTCTGTTTTGTTGTGGTGAACTAAAGCACTTCTGTGGAAGTAACTGACAGCTTCTGAAATGTATAAACTTTTGTGGGGGTTGGAGAGAGAAGGAAGTGAAATGCTGTTCTGGGAGGAAGTGGTTCTTTTTCAGCAACAGATTGGATTCTTACCCACACTACCTGTGATAAATCACCAAAAAAAAAAAGTGTCAGGGTCTCCAGCCTGTTACAGCTACTCCAGAACTTCTTCTCCAAAGTCCCAAAAGAAGTCATTTATCATAAGTGAGGAATAAATATGATCATTCTTTCCGGCCTCTTACAAGAAATTACTTAGGAAGCTACATCATCTTACAAAAAGAACCCTAGGATCACAGGACAGTATCCTCCACAATTCTTTAAAGTCTTTCAGATTTTGCCAGATAATTAAACAAGGATATATCAGGACCAGGAACTTCCAAGTCCTTAAATTGAAGAGAGAAGAGAATAGGAGAAATACAATGGTATAAAATTATTACGGGAAAATATTCCACATAGCAGAGAAAAAAATGGAGTCGTCTTGAACAAAGAGCCTTGGTTTTATCTTCACCAGTTTCAAAATGGTAGCCCAGAATTACAAAACCACAGTTGGAATTAAATCTGTATTATTATATTTTCTAACTGGAGCACCAGGGCACACCTTGGTAGTATTAACCATATAGAAGTTCTTCCCTTTCTTACAGCCATATTGTTTGCCTTTTGAGAGGAAACTGCCAATTTTTCATGAAAATGGTGTAATGGAAAGGTCAAATGAATGACAAAATTTTCTGAATCTTCAAATTAATTTATCTAGCCCTCCAAAATACTAATTAGTAAATTAATTAGGCATTAAAAATTCAATTTAGTCCATTAAAAAGTAATAAATTGAAAATAAAATTTACTAGAGGAGATAAAATATTCTATTTCTTGTGCCTAAAATTAGTACAAAACCCTCTTCACACTCTCTCATTATTACTGCTCTGCAAGGATGAACTCATCCTTTTGCTTACCTATCCCACAACAACACTGCAGCAGACTCTGCTGTCAGACTTACTCAAACATGTGAAAGGGAGAAGTATCCATACACCTCCCCTTTTATGTATGCACTTTGAGTTGATCCCTTCAAACGTGACCTCCACTCTACCTCCTCAAAGGCTGGTGGTTCAGCACTTAGCTCAGCTCTGCAGCCAAACAGGGCTACAAAATGATGTACCCAATGCCTCTGCCTGTGTCTCTGAGAGACCATGAAGTACACAGAAAGAAAAATGGGGATATTAGATATATGCTTATCCACCCCTTCCCCCTCACAACTACAAAATTGTACTTCAGTTAGAGCTACATGTTCAGATATTATCAAATAAGAAAAGGACAGATGCTCCTCCTTTGTCCTATTACACCAAGAGAGAAGGCAATTTTTCCAACACAATACAGATTTATCAGAGTAAAGAAAGTACAATTTTATGCCACTTTTGTCCTGATAAATTTTTTGCTTGCCTGGTGGGTCAGTGGAGGTCCTGGCCTTTGTAAGCTGTTCTTTTGCTAATCTGTGACATATTTATCTGAGTTGCTTATGGAATGCACTGCAGAGATGCAGATTTTCTCCTCTAAGACATAAATTCATATCATTCTGAATTGTTTCCCTAAGTGAAATATCACATAGAATTCCTTAGTGTAGTTTAATAGCCAAATGCTCTGAGGTTCCTGTTTTGGGGTAGAGATAAAAATAAGCAAGTCTCTCATTCTGCTGTTTTGAGGATTGAAATTTAATTTCTTCTACACTTTACAAATTATTGATTTCAGTTCAAGGATCACTATGATCAGAAGAAGCTTGGATTAAACCAGAAGAGCTGAAACAGATCTAGCATGAAGTCTACCCACTCTTAAAAATATTATTTAAGGTTAACTTTATGGGACATTGTGTACTGTTACAAACTCTACAAGTTTTCCTGGAAGACTTCTAAGATGCTTAATGTATAGTGTGGTAAGAAGAAATCTAATTTACTAAAGAGAATAGACTCCATAGAACAGTCTTCCTTTCCTACTAATGTCAGATAGAAACTAAATGCTACATATTCATCAGTAATCCAAAAGAGATATGGAAAAAAAATCAGTTTGAAAATTGACCAGGAAAATTCATAACTTGGAAATATTTGAAACATTAAAAAACACAAAAGAGAAAAGAAATGGTCTTGTATTTTCTTGATTTTAGGATGGAATGAAGCTAAGGGCTATTTGAAAAAAATACACAAGGACATATTATTCTGTGTTTACTTTTAGAATTAAGGAATTATGCATTGCCTTCTGTCTGTTAAGAAATCAGAATCATAGTCTTTATATACTGAGTACTAACTTTTTATGTCTCTATTAAGAATGAAACAAAACTCTCTAAACAGCAACTTATTGTAGCAACAGTTTATGTGGGACTAATCATAGAATTTTCCAGCAGTTCTGTTGTACATTTAAACTTTTTCTAGTTCTCAGACAGAGTATTCCATGGGGCATTTATTTCCTTTTTTCAATACAGCATTACTGAAGATTTGTCTTTTGTTCCCTGAACTCCTTCATCATAAGTAGCAGTAATACCATTTCACTCAGTTTCCACTCTGTAGGGTAGGATTTGTGGGTTTCTGAATTTTTCAAGATGACTGTTAGTGCTGACAAAGTGTGCCTGGCAGAGTCCCAACTCATTTCTTCCTCCATCAAAACCTCATTTTCTGTAATGTTTCTTCCTATTTGTTTCTGTCCCTCCAGCACTTGGATACACACAATAAAGTGTGACATTAGGTTATGCAGGCATTAGCACAATGATGCACGGAGCATGCATTTGAATAGTACAATGTTTAGGGCTGAAACTTAATGGAAGTAAGTCATATTGAGGAAAGTCAACTTTTATTTTTAATGAAGACCAACAGCTAGTGAGAAAATAAGCAACAAGACTGAAAAAATAAATACATGAATGAATATTTATAGCCTGTATCCTCTGGACTGAGCACTTCTGAAATTAAGAGTTGGACTCTTTACCTCTCTAGCAAGGTAGGGGGGATTCTTCTCTTGTGTTTGGTCATTCCCCTTTGAATGCTCAGAGTACATTTAGTTCTATTTAGTGTATTCAGGGACTGGAGTCATTAACCATCAGAGAGTTAAATAGGGTGCTGTAGGCTCATTTTCTCAGAATGTTATTGCTGAATGGCCTCTGACAAATTTCTGCAGCACTTGTGGGCCAGCATAAGCTCTTTAGGGCAGCTACAAGAAAACAGCAAGGGCATCTTGCTCCCAACATCAGCCTTCCTAGTTATAGAGTCACAGAATATTCTGAGTTGGAAGGATCATTGAGCCTGATTCTGAAGTGAATGGCCCACACAATGATCAAACCCACAACCTTGGCGTTATTAACACCATGCTCTGTTAAACACTGGCACTGCTGGCACACAGGTCGGTGTTGCAGAGGGAACTGTGGTCTGGAATAATGTTTGGGATCACAAGCGTTCAACAACTGATATATAGAGCTTCTATAAGCAAGCACCATTAAAAATAGGATTATTTCCACCTCCTGTATTCTTGTGCTACCATCAGTAATAGACAGGATACAGGTTATTTCAACATTTAAGATTACTCACTAGATGTTTGCATTCTGCAGAGGCCTGGAAATTGTCTGCAATTTCAAGCAGATCTACCATTTGTAACTCCTGCAACCTCTTCCACATTTAGATGCCACTAAGTTTCTAATTTGATGGAGTAGAAAGAAAGGACAGAAAAACCTTCTGCATTGGGGATAGGAGTCTTCTAGAGACAAATTCTCAAATAATATAAAAAAAGGCCCC
>NW_008236767.1:4285352-4293967 GCF_000691975.1 Corvus brachyrhynchos
CCCTACCCAAATTTGTTTTAGATATTACTGTTTTGGACAAAACAGATAGGTTTTTCAAAAGGAAATGAAAGCTGTTTTTATTGATGAAAATCACTTTGAAGTTATAGAAAAGTGAAGGTTAATCGCAGTTCTCATAGTCTATAAAACACTATTATTATTTCCTTAGGCTTTTTGAAGCCAAGGCACTCCTTAATGGCTTCCACAGTAAAATAAATTAAAGCCGCCATTTAAATATAAGGAAGTAATTTATGACTGACTGTGTGAACAGACCAGACCTTACAGGCAGTATAAAGATTTTGGTGCAAAGGGAAAAAAAAAAAAAATACAGCAGTAGAAAGAATCTCAGATGGAAAGTCAAAGAAAATTAAAATAACAACTTTCTAAGTGAAAGTTATTTTTTTAGTCTAACATCTCCTAAAATAGTATCTTTCATTTTCATGGGACTCATGAAGAGGTAGAGCACTTGAAATATACACGTGGGAAGGTGATGGTTTCTCCTGAAGCAGTGGCAGGATCATGGAATATCAAAATGAAATCCTCCTCTGTAAAATGATTACATAAAACAGCAAAACTTTCCAACTCTTTTGTCCTGAACCACTTAAAAATGGCTTAACAGCACATTTAGGTCATCATAAGACCAATGTTCAATTCCCTGTTAAGGATGAGAAGATTTGCATCATCTCCCAGTTCAATGCTTTTGACTGGACTCTGTTTCAATGACAAGACAATAACATAGGCAGAAGTTCTGAACCCTATGCGTCTTCTCTATGGGAACTTCTTATCCAGGAAACTTAAAAATGCTGTTCACTCTTAACAACTAAATACTTCTCAGGGTAAGTGACATTAATCTTGTCAAATCTTCTTAAAATGAACAGCTTTGCACACAAATTGAAATCACACCATGCCAGAATATTTTGTAACGGGGGAATTGTCCTGATCACAGCACAGGTGCTGATGGAAAAGTGTCTTTTCAAAGGATCAAAACCAAGAGTGGGTTGTAATTAATGATAGCAACTCCCCAGGTATTTCATTCCCAGTGGAATTTAATTTATATTCCAGTAATCTATAACTGCCTGATATGGCCTACGTTGGGTTAGCTCCTTCAGAGGCTGACTGCCTACTTTCTCCCAGCATTTGCTTAAAAAGCTAACTGCACTACCCTGCAGTTTTGATTGCCATACTGTAACAAAATGTTAGGATGAAAAAAAACTTACATGTGCATAATATATAGATTTATTTTGCAAAATGTGATATTTAAAAGTAAATGCAGATCTGCTTTTAGTCAGCTATTGCCTTTGACTTTATACAAAACATCAGATTTGGAGTTTAATTTCTTAGTGAGGCAAATTACTCCTTTGGAAATCATAAATGCATGCTTGTGACCTAACTGCTTCCACAGTAATCAATCAAAATATGGCAGTGAATATAAGCCCCACAGAAAGCATAACAACCACATTCTTCATACAGAGACTACGAGTAATAATAAGAAAGGAGAAATTAACCTAAAATATAAGAAGCCATGTCTGAATAGAACAGTCGTAATTCCCATGAACTACTAGCAGGCCTTCAACAGACTGCTAATTCATATTTCCCCAGCTAGGAAATTAGTTCAATGTTCTATTATTGGAGACCATGCATCACAATACACGGAATATCTTGATACAGAATATCCAAGTGAGGAGAGTACATATATAAGCTTGCCAGATGTAAACTGTTCTTGGTAGACTCCTTTGTGGGTTTGTCCCTTTTGAATCAATGTAAAAGTATTTCCATTGATGTCATAAACAGTTTGAGTGGAAGAAGTTAATTTAATTTATTTCTAGGGAGAAAATCCAGTATTACTTTTGTAGTTACAAACACACAGATGGAATGGTCTTTTTAATGAATTAGAGTAACTATGTAATAATTGCCATGAAGTTTTTCAGGGGTTTTTGTACATAAGCATAATTTATAACTAATATTAAGGAAATTAGATGAGTGTTTCACTTTCTAATTATCAAATGAAAATGAAACAAAATTATAACTGCAAGATGTTTCTTTTCTAATGTTCTTTGATTTTCAGTATTATACCTGGTGTGGATCAGTAAACTGTACTATGAAGGAGGTACTAGAGTTCAGTGCAAAGCTTGAGCTGATGGCAAAAATTCATCTTCATTTTCATTCCCAGTGGAATTTAATTTATATTCCAGTAATCTGCAACTGTGAATGTACAACAGAAAACACTGTTTCCATTCTCATATGATTTACTTCTCTGAGTTGTTCAAATACCACTTCAGCCACACTTACCTATCAAGACTCTCGTGAGGAGACACATGGGGAGGACATATCATATTTTTCACATAAACACAGAATTTTAATTTTTTTCAGGAAACTCCATTTGCATTTGTCCAATTGTTTGGTTTGCCTTGTAATAGTCCAGAGTTATTTTCTTCTGAATGCAGTTTTTCTTAAAGCTCTCTCAGATGCACTTTTTGCAGTTACACTCTTAGCCATAAGAATAGTAAACCAAGGATTTAAAATGTTTTACAGATGAATTCATACCTTGCAGAAAGTGTAATAGGAAGATCTAATGTCTAGCTCCACAGGTCATTTCACTCTGAGCACACAGCATTCCTTCTCATGGAAATGTTTTGTCTTTTGCCTGTATGCAAAACCTGAGGGCTCACCCTTTCTCTGCTTTTGCATATCCAGCTGCTGTTTAAGAGCCACAAACAAGAGTCACCTAGCATTTTGCTACTGCCTACCATGGACATTTTTCATAGTATCTGTAAACTCAGGGAGGGTGAAGTTCTAGTTCTAAATATGACACCTCTATAATGGAAAGCATTTATTCTGTTGTATGCTGTCAGTCCACTTTTCTTGAGAGTCATTCTTTGATGCTGTGAGTAGGCAGATACTATATTTTCCTACAAATTCCCTATATGTTTATGAAAAAAAGTGCTCATGAAAAAGTGCACATGAAAGAGACATGCAAAGTCTTTAGTGAAGGCTGTTTTGTTAGCTTTTACTATTTTGCATGCTAAAAATAGAGAAAAGCAGGGTTGTAAGCCACCACAGAACACACTGAAAAAGAACATGGCTTGAACAAACTGAAAATTGCAATTTCTTCCTAACTTTATGTTATAGTTTATCTGACTAGAAAAGGGCAGGGAACTTCAAGCAATTAGATGGCTGGTTCTGTTAATGTATATTTTTAATGTTCACTGTGATATTATTATATAAGGTTCAGTAAAAGGTGAACCTTGTATAACAATATTCTTCTGTGAGGAATATCAAACAGTTACCTAATAAAAAAGAGATTAATAAAACAATAAAAAAGTGTGATTACTAACCAGGAAAATGATTCTTACTGCAGCAGAAAATATATACCTCCCTTTGTAAACTGCAGGGATCAGTAACAATGCTGTCTAGAAGCCTTGAAAGGGAGATAGGGTATAAAAGCCAGGATATCCTCCCAGAGGCAGGAGGAATGCAGATGCTCTGAGTATTGCTGGACCAAGAAGCAAAGAAATGGATGAGAAGGTAAAAAAGTATTTAATTTGGTGCAAGCAAACTATACACAGATTGTCTTCTGTTTATCCACCTGCATCTCTTTGCAAAGGTACAAACATTTAACCATGTTGTCTCTTTTAGCTATTGTAAGTAAGTGTTTGTAGATGTATTTAGACTTCAACCTGATTTGGACAAAGTACCATTTTTCAAGTCAGGAAACAACGTGTGTCCCTCATCCAAGGCTGTGGAGAATCTTTAAAACAGGCCTGTGGCACAAGCAGTCTCCACTCCATCCGACAGGACTCCCTGTGTGAGCCAGGCAAAGTCATGGGCGGGCTCCACATGGGACAAGGCAAGCAAAAGTGTCGTCTATTGGCTCTTAGTGGCACTGAAACCTCCCTCACACTCATCAGAATTACCTGAGTGTCACAAGGAGAGTGTCCCAGGGACACCAATCTCTGTCCTAGTGTACCTAAATTCAGTTATTAGAATTTGCTAGCAATATAAATTTGATTAGATTTATGTTTGATTTATTCTATCATAATAGAAATCTAAATTCTCTGGAGGTAAATATTTCCTTACTTCTACAGGCCATAAGTACATGATATATAGCTTAGACACACAACTTTTAGACAACTGAGGTTAGCAGAATTCCCATCTCATAAAGTCCATATTAATGGAAGTAGGAACAAAGAAGTTTCAGTGGTTTTGCTGTTCATCTGTTGAACCTTTAGGTCATGTTTTAAAGCTTAAACCTGCAAATATGAGGTCTAGAAACTGATATCGGAAACTTTCCTGCTATTGCTGAAAATGCATTTTAAACAAGAAATGCACAGCTAAAAGGGATTGTTAAATCATAGATAATAAACATAGAAAAACATAAACAGCACTCAACACTCCACGTCTTTTCCCCTCACTTACAAATTAAGGCATTTTCTGTGGCACAATTCACTAATCAAAGGCCTATGTACAGTTCTGACATTTTGCCCTTTTTCATTAAATCTGAAGTTCAGCTTGCGTGTACGACATCCTCATCGATTAATAATGCAAACAAAATACATATCAAACTGCCACCTGCTGAGATGCAGATTTATTGTGTTGACACAATATAGACAGTGTTATTTCATCCTCATTTATTAAGCATGTTTCACTGTAATTACTGAAAGATACTATATCATCATGGAGCAGTTAGAAATGCTTTAAAATTGAAGTACTTGAAGTGTGTTAAAAGTACTTTTGGAGAATGAAGACGGATGTTTCCACATTTCTAATAGAAGATTATAGCAAGTGTTGATAAAATGCTCTTCCATTTTATTCAGAGCAGGTGCATATTAATCATCAGTAATTTATAGTCTGCATGACTAATACAGTCGGCCACAAAAAAGTAACATTTTATATATTCTCCCATTCAGCATTCATTTACAACTTTATTTATAATTTTCAACTACTTTAATCGGAAATAACCTTCCTATAGAAAATTTCAGAGTCTACAAAATAGATCTTTCTGTTCCATCTTCCGAACATTATTTCCTAAATTAGGATTTTTAATCATTATTTATGATATAGCACAACATGTGGGCTGTAACAGTTTCATTCCATGTCACTTTGGAAATATAATTGTCCTGGTTTTCAGCCAAGGATGGGATGAGGGTGGAGCCCGGAGCCATATGGGTGTGCCTAGCTTGTTACTCTGCAGCACTTACTTCATCACAGCGGAGGTGGAACTAAGGAATTCTAGCTTCTGTGAAAAGGGAAGTGTGGCTTTGGGTGGAAGAAAAACTTGAAATTAATTTTTGGTGAAAATTTTTGACAATTTCTAAGTTCATAAGGATTTAGAAGCCAGTAGCTGGCCTGGGAACTCTGGTTTATGGTGTAGGGATGGTCAGTTTTAGCTCCTGCAATGACTCATTCTTAATTCCTTAGGGTGACTTCAAAGAAAATAATTCATTCAAGAGGATAAAACTCAGTAATAGAATACAAAATACTTAAAAGATTTACAATAAATTTTATTGTGATTCCTTATTTAAAATACTGGTATTAAGATACGACTTCCTTGCTTTTAATATGTCAGATACATACATATTTTAAGACTGACTTTATATATGTATGTATCATCTTTCTCCCTTATATATTATAATAATGAACAGTAAAAGTACCAAACTTTACTAAAGAGGAATAACATTTTTCATTAAAGCTTTCAAAGTAGAAAAGTTGAAATCCTCAACTTCTTTGAGAAGCTTAGAAAAAATTTGGTAGTTGCCTAAACTATACAATCATCCAGTTATAAATCCTTCCTCTTCTATCTTGAGCTTCTTTTCACTCCAAGTTTGTTTACCTGCTATGGCCAAACAGAGACAGAAGTAAACAGAATTTTGTTTATTATAGAGAAGGTTTGCTGTTCAGAGAAAAAAAATAACTGTGGAGCAACGCAACAAATACATTGCCACGAAAAGTCTACATTTTCACATTAAAAAATTAACTTGGCAGCAGGAGAGTTTCTGAACTGCACAGTTCTCCATGAGGGTACAATGTTTCCACAGATTAATTTCTCTATAACTTGTTACAAAGGAGAACATTGGATAAAGGTGATCAGGTTCCTTTTATTGTTTGGTTTGGTTTGGTTTTCCCCCTTCCAAATCTGTATGAAATTGTGTGAATAAAAGTACCAAGGAAACCACCACAAGACAAATGCTGCATCAGAACCACCAGTCAAACACAGACAAGTGCCTTGCCTAACACATTCATCCTGATCAAAGCCCATGTACTGGGTACAATTCCTGGAAACTGGCAAAGCAGCTGGGGTTGCCGCTGCAAATGTGGCTGGAAAGCTGAGTTGAGTAGCTTGCCAAAATATTTTAACCTCTAATACTAATTTGCACACTAATTTTAGGGTCTGTAAATGATCTGCAGTTTCCCTTGATTCTGACCAGCCATTTTTTGGCTTGATTTCCAAAAACCCAGTCTGCCTCACCTTCAATATCTGCGCCTACCCCTTAGATATATGCTGAAGATTTAGATACACCACATATTTAAAATTAAAAAGACTGGGATAGAAAATGTGAGATCCTATCCGGGCTAATGGGAACTTGGACTTAGGAAACCCTCCCCATAAAGCTGCTCCCTTTACATTGCCTGCCTCAACCAGGAGTCACAGAGGAGTCTCTAAGTGTGATCACAGCAGCAGTAAAATGGACAACATGAATTTTGATGGGAAATGCTAAACCGGATTCCCTGTGCCTGTGGGTATCAGGCTTCACGGGCCTGAGGAGAAAAACCTCTTTCCACTAAATAAATCCCAACTGAGTGACGCCACTAGAGGGAGAGCTGACCATATTTATCAACAATATCAAACTACTGTGTGTGTCTCGATGGTACCAGTGGGTTGTTGAGCTATGTGGCAGCAAAAAAACAAACCCTTTTCATTCCAGACAAAGACTACCCCAATTTTAAAATGCTAGGTGTATGGGTAGGATAGATTATGTCAAACATTTAGGAGAATGATAGAGACAAAAGTGGAGGGACTTTAAAGAGTATTTCCACCCGATTCAAGAAAGACCAGTTTCATTCATTTCACTCCTGGCAAGTATCCATTCTATCTATTGATCTATTCCTAAGAAGCCCATAAGTGATGACTGGAGTTTCTGGATAGAACATCACTGGTTTGATGATCAAAAGAGCTTATTTCTTTGTTTAATACTCCTCTGAGATGGAATGGTGTTTTCTCCCTGCTAACCTAAACATTCCTCAGAGCAACTGAAACTCAAGACCCCTTTCCATCTCACAGTGTCTGTGGAGAATATTTCGTTTCTCTCTGTTGGTTAGCAACTTTTAAAGTTTCTAACGGTATCACCAGATGCCCCCTCAGTCTTCTCCTGTGTAAATTATTCTGATTTCTACGACTGGTCTTTACACATGACCATTTCCAGACTCCGGTTATTCTCATTGCTCCTCAACTCAACATCCTCTCAATGATCCATGCCTTTCTTAAACTACATGCCTCTGAATGCAGCCAGAAACCTTTAGATGCACCACTGATTATTGCTACCTGCATGTGCTTCTGTACACTTTTCGAATTAGACTTGCGGCTTGAATAAAAAAACCTAAAAAACCTGTTCACTGCAGAAAAGGAGTTACTTTACTCTTAAAGGGAGCTTGATTTTCTAATGCAATGATAACTGCTTGATATTCTAATGCAATGATAACTGCATATTGGATAATTACTTCCAAATCCATCTCCAAGTCAAAACTGGAAAGTACGGACCAATAGTAGAAGAGATTCTTCCAGAGTCAAATCCAATGGGTAATTTTAAAAGCATGTGCTCCCCTCTCAATTTGGTCACTTGTATAAGAGATGTCAGGCTTTATTTTTATCAGTATTTATGACAAGGTATTCAGCAACTGGGTCAAAATTCTTCTCACAGTTTAGTATTGTTTTAATTGCTTCTCCTTTATGCAAAAGGCCTATTGGTTTTGGAGAAAGGTACATTAGTGTAATCTAGCTGGTTCCTGACAAGTTCATTGTTTTATTTCCTAGGTACCCAAAATTGGTTTATTCCAACATGCTTTTTCTAGGAATTGACATTAAGCATTGTTTTTTTGAAAATACAATGATCTCATCAAGCTAAATCATTATTAATTAGATGAAGCCATTATTCTCTAATTTATTATTTTTCTATACCCACCAGTGTTTTTACCTCAGTTTTTGAAAATCTGCTTTCTACCTGATTAGAGCAAAAGATCCTTGGCAGGCAAATCCTTTTCGCATTTCCTTTGGGTATGTACCCAAGGAATACCTCTTGCTATTACTATTTTGCAGGTCAAAAGCTGGTGGCAAAAGGGGAATAGTCCCACCCCCAACAGTGAAAACTATAGCAATCAGCAACTGATTGTTGACCTTAGGGAACATTTGAAACTTCAGTGTCATGGGAAGCAAAAATTTGCTTGGATTGGAACAACTGAGTGAAGGAAAAACTCTTGATACTGCTGGAAAATCACCAGGAGAGGAAAAAAATTACAGTTCCTAATGAAGAAAGAATGATTAAATAGCCACTGACTCTCCTTAAGACCACTGAGAATTAACAGCACTGAGATTTCCAGAAGGCTGTCCAACAATTTAGGAAAGA
>NW_008236767.1:4294033-4328334 GCF_000691975.1 Corvus brachyrhynchos
AGAAGCCAACAGTTATTTCTGCTGTTCTGAATGGCAGCAATCTGTGAGTTCTCTAGAACCTCTTCTAAGAAATAAAAGCACATAAACTTTTTTCTTCATTTGTACATATTTCATGCTTTTCAAATTTGTTCTTTTTAAAAGCTGTTCTAAGAATAACAGGGTATGTCAGCACATCATTCTTTCTCTGTAACCCACTTTTAATATCAAGAGTCATATTTTAGTATAGTATTCTGAAAAGCTTTCATGGAAAGAGACTGGTTTATAATTTAAGCATGTTTTCTTTCTTTGATTTTTACATTTACAGAAATCATAATTGTGGAACTCCTCTCTTTATATTGGTTGAAATCCATTGTAAAATCATAACAACGTTTTTTCTTTTAAACCTGATTCCCCAAGAATGATGACATTTAAGAATTTTGGAAGGTAAATAATAATCTCTTTTTCATTTTGGCTATGCAAGATTGCCAAATCTCCTGAAAAGAGCTCAGAATATTTTCATCTCAGCCAAAGCCAAATCAGAATCTTGTCTGATTTAACCTGAAACCAGCAGAAATGTTAACCTAAAGCTTGTCCAAAGCAAAATGCTTTATTTGCATCTTTTTTCCTATTAAAATCCAAAACTAGTAAGAACAATTCTCTACTCATGTTACTATTGTTTCAGGGGATTTTGATCATGCCTTCTGTAATCTTATTCCACAAAAGCAAGAGTTGGTAGTATTTATATGCCTTTGAAATTTCATGTTTTATTTATGTTATTTGCGCATTATTCTTCTGGACTACTGCGATATCACCCCTTGGGAAAATTAAACCCGCTTGCTGAATGGACTCCAAAATAGGTTTGGAAAGCGCTACCACAATCCATGTTTACTGAAATATCACCCTTATTACTTTTTTTTTGTCCATTATTTGTAGGATCAGTGATAGATTTGGCTTCGTATGGAGCAAGGATTTCAATTTCTAATTTAAAGAATGATAAACAAGGGAAAAATAAACAGCTGTGCAGGAGAACAAGGTAACATTTTTTTGCCATTTTTGACAATAGTTTCACCATTGCCAATATGGTGAACAGAGGGGGTCAGACAACACTCAGCGAGGAACAGATGGAGTAAACAGCAGCACAGTATTTAAAATAGTTTAGAAGATTATTACGAAAGTCAAAGGGTCTGCAGTGTAGTATTGGGGAGCGGGAGAAAGACATGGAGAGGGAACCTACTGGCTCTTTGAAATTGCTCAGCAGGTGGTTAATGTCACCTGTGCATGTGATGTGAGAGTTACTGCATTAGAGGAAGAACTGATGCATGCCTGGCAAGAGCTGCTGGCAAAAGGAACGACTGCACAGGCTTTTTTGACCCACTTATGTTCCAGCAAAAAGTTTTCACTCATGCCTTAGTGCAGAGCTTCATGCCTGTGAGCACACAGGAGGCGACTCTTTCCTACAGGTACCCAAAATGCAGGAGCGTGGCTGATGGCTCCGCTTGTAAAAGTTCCCTTGCACTGAAAGTAGAGTGTGTTGATGCTTGTGCCACATCATCCCCTTGTGATTTAAACACTAGCAAGAGAGAACCACTTACAAACATGGTCATGTTCAACTACTGCTTTTCGGTTCCATACAATGCTGGTTTAGACCCAACGAAAGTCACAGCAACCTTTGTTTAAACACACAAACTAGATTGATCTTCTCAGTCAGTGTCTCCAAGACACAATATCCAGAATGACAAAAGAATGAATATTATAGAAAACAGGATGTTAGTCCAGAAATTCTTATGAAAAGAACACTTCTTATAATAAAAAATACACCACTGCCTGCAATTCCAGAGTGTTTCTTTTATGGGGCCTTTTGCAGCAGTTTGGAAAAAATTTATGTCCTCCAAAATTTTGATTTGAATTTCATTCGTATTTCTAACTTCCATAAGAGTTCCACAGCTTTTCAGCCCATCTTCCTATTATTGCAAGTTCTTTGAAGAAATCATTAATAATATGAAATCCCTTTTATTTTTAAAATGGGAGGTTCCTTTAAACTCTGTGGTTTTCTTATATTCACCATAACATTTCTAGAGATGGAGAGTTTTCTTCAAAAGCTTTCCTTCCAACAGCCCTATGTTTGGAACTCCTCTATAAATACTGAAGTTCTGGCTCATTCTCCATCTTTGAAAAAAAATAAAATTGGCAGAGGCTAATTATTCCAATTAACCATCATTCAGAGACTGGCAGGTAGTAAACAATAAAATAATTAGGGAGATGGAATGACACACTGGACTGAAATATTCCAGAGGGGTTTTTTTACCTGTAGGCAGGTTAGAATAATTATTTATTTCTGTTTCTGATCCATTAAAAAAAAGTAGCTACATTGTACTCTGGCAATAAAATAAAAGACTGTCAAATAGATTGGGGACAAAGCTCTCAAGGCAGTCTCACCACCAGACAGGACACCACAGCTGTTGAGTCATGGAACATGGGAAAATATAAAATAATACCTAGCTTGCTAACAGCATTACTTTCACTAATGAAGAATCATTTATTATTTGATTGACAATTGTTCTAAGCAAGTAATTAAAACAAAAACATAAAATTTAGTCAAATAAACATTATTTAAAGATTTCTTCCTATATTCACAATGTAAATGAACCTGGCCTTGGCATTTTCCATCACAAAAGTGGTGTGAGACATGGTATATAAATTACAGTTCGGAAGGTTTCTGCATTTTTAAGAGATTGTAAAAGGTAGACTTAATATCCAACATGTTTTAAAAAATAAGGTAACAGAAAATAAATTGCCTTACTGATCCACTGTCAAAGATCATTAGGTAATTTTCCTGTACAGCACCTTTCTTTCGGTAAAATTTGGTTGTTGGGCATTTTTTTAACATTAAATAAGACATGATAACAAACGAATTATTCATAATGTGATTTTACACAAGACAAAAGAAATAGAGTCTCCTCCTTTTATGTGTTTAAATATTGAATTAATTACATCAACAGCCTTTGAAATCTCACTTATGTGAGATTATATGTGAGTGATAAGACAGTGCTGAGTGTAAATGCAGAGAAGACTTGTTAAATTATCTAGTTGCATTTGGAGTATGCATCAAGGTGAGGAAGCCAACTCAGTTAAAACAAATTCACCACTTCCTCAAAGGTCTCTTTCAGAGATTCTGAGAGTATTTGGGATAGAAACTACAACAAAATTTGCAGAGTCAAAATAATTAATGGAATAAACAAGTTCAACTTAATTTAAAGCTTGAAAAGGTTCTTGTATTTGTTGACTTTATGTGGTTTTGTTGGGCTTAGGGGGATTTTTATCACTTTTTGAAAGAAAAAAAGGGCAAAATTTTCATGCTTTTGTCTAGGGAGTAGAACCCTCTTTGCACCTCAGCCTGAAGCTTTCTGATAAAGACCCCCACAGAACACAGCAGCTCAGAGTTCTGCATCTGTTGAATGATGGCAAACTAATCCACAGGAAATCCCTGTTCATCAGACAGGACAACTGAGTTCTTTCAGGTGCTGCCACTAGCTCTGTTCCAGGTATTCATAATTAAGCTTTTACAAAAACCTCTGTATAAAACTCCAAAGAATACACCATGGAATAGTCCTAACAGCAAGAATTAATGGAGGATCTTAAGAGATTCTCACCTGAGAGGCAATAAAGTGGAGTTTCAATCAAGCACGTTCATTTTCCAGGCCAGGCATCTGAATCATGACCTTCAACCTTCACACAAGGATATTACTATTCATAAGTAAAAACATCAAGCAAGCTAAAATAGCTCTCAGCCAAGCAGGTAGGAAGCTTGAGTTTAAGACCTTTGCCAGTGAATTTTGACCCAGGTCCCCTGGTTAACATCTCTACTATTTTAGAGGTGTTCTGTCTGACTAAGTGCACAAGATGTCAAAGAATTTATTTCTTGCAGGCTGACAAGTACTTGGATACATATATGGAACCTGGAAGTCTGAAAGGCAGATAAATAAAATCTTGGGAATTTATGTATGTCAGTGAAATGAATTGTAGCCCTTGCTCTCATAATTCTGGTCATTGTACATGTACAAATTATGAATCACATATTTTATTTCCTTTTGACTTGGAAGAATGCCATTTTTCCATTGAAGTTAGTCTCTTCCCAATGCCCACTTTGCCTATTTGGATAGAAGGAAAGCTTGCTGCAATTGATGTTTTGTTTAGTGTTCTGCACAGGACACATCTTGCAGAGTCTGAAATACTGAAAAACTCTAAAATAATTACTTAAAAGTATTAATTTGGAGAAGCTTGAGCATGTGTGCATAATCCAAAAGAATGTTGAACAGTGTGTCTACCTTTGTTAAAACCACTGGTCTGAATGAGCAAGGTCCCTTTGAGATTTTCAGAGGGATCTGCTGCTTGTTCCCTATGACCATATTGCTCACTAAGTCCTATTCTTACAAAACACTGTATCTCTCTCATTATTTTTATTAGAAGATACTTTTGGAACCTCACTGCTGTGATAACTCTATACTGTTGTTTAGCTTTCAGGCTAAAGTAATTCTGATGAGTTTTCATACTCTTCTTTCTGTGCCTTTTTGCACCTTCTTCCACAAATATATATTTTAGAGAGTGTTAAGAAAAATGAAATTTGATAAGGATACAGACAAACAAGAAAATTCAGATCTCTTCCCTGCTTCATACTAATAGCCCTTTCTCACATTTATTCCAAGCCAAGTTCATCTTTCTTGAATGTCACTGGCTATAATCTTGAAAAGCAATTCAGAAGGACTCATGTCCTTTCTACAATGATCCTGCATGTGCCTACCTCTGCTGAAGTAAATGAGAATTAAATTTACCAGCTCCTGGCACTATGAATGACTCATTCTCACAAGATAACTGAATCACTACTTCATGTCCTTCTCTCCAGCTGTTGAAAGCCAAAATGTGCCTACTTTACATCTGTTCCTAGTAACTTTTCAGCTTAAATACTACATTTTATACTAATCACTTTTATTCCAATCCTATTCCTTGAGGCTTCAAGATGATCTAGTTATTAGCTATCTTTGAGATCTCAAATGTCCTTTATATTGATCACACCTCCTAGCCCTGCATCCTCAGCAAATTCTCTGGCACACTCATTAACTGAAAATAGCAGAGTTAAACTCCTTGAGAATTCTGCTTCATAATGCCTTTACTTGCAATCAATACCTATCTTTGAGTACTGCCAGCTTTCCTCACCCTATTAGCTGGCTCCTAAACCATGTTACTATCAAGAATCTAATATCCTCTGTCCTAACTAGTCATTCCTCATCACAGACTGAAATTTTGGCAATAGCAGCTTAAAAATGTAGTGAGACGAGGCTTTAAGGAAAGTTAATATTTCTTAGTCAGTCAGTTCACCTGAGCATGGGTGTAACAGGAAACTCACAGAGATCACAACACACAGGGAGACCAAAAAAGCTCCTTTTCTTATTACTCAAAGAACAGGTTTTGGTGTCTCAAAATTCACCAAACAGTGTGTTTAATTGAACTCCTCTATCTTTTTCCCACACCATCAATGGTTAAAAAAAATCTACAGCTAAAATCTTCATTTAAGCTGAGATCCATGGTAAGCCCATTACAGTTCATGGCTAAGTCATCCTAATAAAGACTGGCTAAAACTCTTGCCCCACTGAGTACTAACACCCTCTTATATCAGTGCTTCAGCTCACAATTTGGGAAAAAATGTGGGAGCGGCCTTCAAAATTATCCATACCTTGGTAAAAAATCCTGAAGGATGATAAGGAATCCTTCAGCCTGGATTGGGGAAATATAAGTATCATTTGAATAATATATATTGATATTGCAAATATTTTGGGATTTTTTTAGAAAACAAATGTTACAATGATTACTGCAGTGGATCCAAAACTAAAATAACTGCAGTTAACTGTGCCTGATTTTTTTTCCTGGAGAATGCCAAAACTCAGCAGATGTTTTTGCAACTCTGTTCCAGCCAAACTGACTCGTGATTCTTGCACTCTTAACAAAGATGTTGTAGTTGCTAGTTTCATCTACAGAAGGAAATTTTCACTGAAAGTTTTTTTTCAGTAGAAAGGAGGAGAATGAAGAAAACTAAATACCAAAAATAAAACTTAAAAAAAAAAAATTCATCATAACGTCAAACTCAACTACATTCAATATCTCTCAATAAAGAAAAAAGAAAGTATTTTTTGTTAATAAGTGTTTAAAATATTTTATGTCAACCTAGCACCCCTATTTTCTTCAATTTATCTCCTTACACATTTATTCACCATGTTCTACATTCTAGACCTTAAGAAATTACTGAATGGAACCCCAAGAATCAACAGAATATTACAAATCACTCAAAGTTTGCTTGTGGTCTTAAGTTAGTTTACAACCAAGCATCTAAATGTTCATCAGGAAAGTAATTTTCTTCTTCATTTGACACTAATCTATAGCTACCATTTACTAAAGTTTTCACCAAAACTGCTATGTATGGACCCCAAGATACCATCACTGTCCTCTTCTGAATTTTTGATCCTCTTCAGAAGTCCGTTTACACCTGCTAATTAATCAGTATGAATTGATTTGGCACTTCTCTGAGGAGTGCTCACAATGCCACTTCGAAATTTTCCTTGGCTCCTCACAAACATTGGAGAACGGGTGATTCCACACAGTATTTATATCCTGAGTGCAGAGATGTCTTATTGCAAAAGAGAAACAAGACTCTCAAAAATTAATTTAAAGCCTATAAATGAATGAAGAGCAGAAAAACTCAATACAGGACACAACCAAAACCAAAAGGAAAACTTTATGATCTTTTTAAAGATGAAGTAAGTTAATTTTGCCCCGAAGAGTAAACTGTGCAGCAGTAAAGTAAGGGATTTTTATTTAAAACAACAACAACTTCTAGATGTATTGAAAGAACATTCATTGCATAAAGTCAGAGTTTGGAGAGTAGCTACAAACTATCTTAGCTTTGGCAAATTTATGATCCATTCCATCTAACCATATAGTGTACCCAACACAGAAAACAGAACTGAGCTTCTGTTTGGACAACCTGGTACAATAGGAATTGTACTCCTTCCACTGAGTCTGCAACTTGTGTAGTGCTATGAGTTAGAGCTTGAGAGTGCCTGTTTTTCTCATGTTCTTTTAATAATTTAGGAATCAAGTCAAGTTGGCACCTCAGTGCTTGGCAAGAGATTACAATAGATCTCAGAACGTTCTTGTTCAGGGGTGGTCTTCTGCTTGTCTGAACGCCTTAGCTGAGGCTGCCTGAACAGACTGTGCTGTTTGTGGAAGGTTAGTACTGCAGTAGTTTCCAGGTACAAGAAATTACCATTTTTGTCATAGTATGACATCTTGTGGACTGCTGGTAGTACTACCAAAGGACACACTGTTCTTAACCTAAATATTACTCCCGTCAAGTAAATGAGTACATAGAGTGCCTGTTTCTTTTAAAGCTGACTGGGTCATATACACAGCTGTCATCTATTTACGGATGAAAAACATTGCAGATGATAAGCTTGTGCGAAAGGAGATACATAGGCAAAACCTATTTAATGTACAGGCACTGAGCCCTGTGATGGCAATGTGCAGGGCTCAGGATAGGGGAGCGCCTTCGGTCCCTCAGCACGTTCCTGGCAGGGGAAAGCTTCCAAGACTGGCACATTCCCATCTTCAGCCTACTTTTTTTCTTAACCCAGTTTCTGGCAAGCAGTCAGAAAAAGGGATAAGGATCCCTTGACATGTTGTCTGGCAGGCAGGTGGTAGGTCTCTCTTTCCAAACCTCCGAGGAATGAAGAATGAAATAGACAGACAATATTGAAAAGGTTGAGGGTTTTTTTCCCTCCTCATGCCTAAAAATGGAGAGTATTCAGGATTATTTTAAGATTTAGAGCATGACTAAAACTTGCTTACAAGGCATGTGAGCTTGCCTGGTTGTATCACTGTCCCACATCACTACCTCCTGATTAAGAGTAATGGAAAAAATCTGTCTGATCATTAAGCTCCTGACTACATTTGAATACATCCCCACATATATTTCATTTACTTCTTTCCTGAGTGACAAATTCAAGGAAAACCTGGTGTTTTATTTCAAATAACAAGACAGCACAGAGTTATGAGCTGACAGAAGAGTTGAACAGTATGAAATCTATACAATCTTTTTTTTTCCTTCCACAGGAACTGAGGCAAATAGTTTTAGGTAAAATGTTTTTTTAGCTCTCAGATCCCTGTGTTGCTTTTTGGTTTTGCACACAGGATCTCCAAATCTATTCCCCCTGTTTCAGGCCACCTGTTAGCTCTTCATGTGTAAGAATGTATCATATACCCTTCCAAGGAGCAAGAGATTGTGGAAAAGGAAAGGAGTCTGCGCTTTACAGAAGAACAGAACCAACAAAAACAACCACTATCATTATTTAGATGACACTGTAAAATACAAGTATCATGAACAGATGCATTGCAATGAAACTGTGAAACGTACCACTATTCATGAAGGTAGGAGAACTGAGATACTACTTTTTGGACTTTTCCTCCATAGCTGAACTTACCTTGAGAGTTTTGACAGAGCAGGTAAATGTCAAAATTCTCTGAGAACTTGGCAGGTGTTTCCTGTCCTAACTGTATGTGTTTGGATGGGTATGTAACCTCTGTATCCCCAGTGTAAATGAAGGGAAATTCCAAAACTTCCTCTTCAGCAGGTTAATTTTTTCCTAGAGAAAAGATACATCAGCTTAAGAATGACTTTTAAGTTAAAGTCTCATCAAGTGCAGAGAAAATCCTTCAAACTGAGGATAATATTAGGGGTAGGATTCAGCCCAAGATTAAGACCTCATTGATAGTGACTACATCTCCACAGCACTGGCAGCCCAGACAGTTATCATGCTTTAGAAAGCTGAATTCAGCTGTCATCCTCAAGCTGATTCCCATGCTGTACTGAACACAGACAAAAGACATTGTATAACCTGTTAGGTAGCTGTCCCTGCTGTACCATTTCTGCAGACACATTAAAACATTAAAAATCAAAAAAATAAAAAAAAATTAAAAACCAAAAAATCATCAGACTAATGAAGTAAAGTAACACAGTTAGGTACCATTATGAAAGAAAAAAAAAAAGTGGTTTTTTTCAAGGACATGCCACCAGAGTAATTGTACTCAGTTGAATTTGACCCACATTGCATATTAAGCCTGGCACAAACAAGTATGAACATAAGGAGAGCTAGGAATGATGACGTAAAACACTAAATCTAGCCTTCAGTGGAATCTACCAGCCTCACAGGGTCAAAAGCTGAAGACTAGGGGAAAACTAGCCTTTTTCAAATATTTGCAAAACTAGAACGTGATAAAATCCCTTTGATCCCTCCCCTGCCCTAGCCATGCTTTCTAATTCTCAAGTGATTGTTTTAGGAAGAGAAGTAAAAAATCGTGTCCCATAGCTTATATATATTTATTAACAGTGGGCTGCTGAAGGATAAATACTTGCATCTATATAAAAAAAAGCAATAGTAATGACTTAGGCATCAGTAAAATTAAAAAAACCTAGAAATATTAAGCAAGAAGTTCATCAGAATTATTAAGAAACCGACACAATGCATTTCAGTCTCCAGTTTTCTTCTTTTCCTTCTTTTTCTATGATTTATATTTGTTCTGGTAATCATTAATCCCTCCTGTCCCTGTTCCCAACTCGTGGCTGCAGTTTGCACTGACCATTGAACTTGATCAGGCCAGTCTGCTGCCTGTGATGTAAAGAACATTATGTAAATTTTTGCTGTAATTTTGTTGCTACTCCTAGTGGTCAGCTACGTCTATTCTGTGCTTGTGTGGATCTGAACCTGTATTGCCATTTCAGAAACAGACTTCCAAAGGAATTTGAAAGGGGTGTATATAGGATATTGGTAAATGAGCAGCATGCAGTCTGTAGCTGAGTTGCTTGGGAAATCAACAAAGTGAGATATGGATACAGAGAAGAGGAGGAGTTCGGATGTAGAGAATGTTTCCACACATTTCCAACACTTAACTTTTCCAGCCACCAGGATGGAGCAGCACACAGTGTTGCAGGAGCACAACAAAGCCAAAGTAGCTTCTGGTTCACAAACAGTAGTAATTCACAGTACCAACCACTTCACTGGGCAGCATGTTCCAATGTCTGACAACTCTTTCCATGAGGAAATTTTTCTTAATATCCAACCTAAAATCTTCCCCGGCACAACTTCAGGCCATTTCCTCTCATACTGTCACTTGTTACCTGAGAGAAAAGATCAACCATCACCTCACTCTAGTCTCTTCTCAGGTAGTTGCAGAGAGAAATAAGGTCTCCCTTGAGCCTCTTTTTCTCCAGGCTAAACAACCTCAGTTCCCTCAGACACTCCTCATAACACTTCTAGACACAAGCTGCCTTAATTCAATATTTCATTCTGAACAGATATCAAATGCCAGATCAAGTTCTTAATTTGCTTTTCACTTATATCAGGTCAAAGGCAAAGTTTAACTTTGCATGACTGTGAAGCCTATGATTTTCCTGAAAATTTCTAACTGACAAATGTTTTTAGATGTTTATAATAGAATTTTAATTTTATATTTTTGAAGAGCAAAGCATAAATTTCTAGAACTCCAGTGACAGTAATTGCTGCAACAGTTGGACAATGACTGTTTCTGTCTCCACTTAAGCAGCAGATTTTAAGTATTGAAGTAGATCAGGAGTACTATATTAATCATTTTCCAAAAAAAAAGCCCTCCAAGAAATAAAATTGTGTAGACATCTTCTGTTTGACAGGGATATTCAGAAATGACAGAAGAAATGTCAGGATTTTTTCTAATTTAGCTTAATCACTCCCATATGTTACAAACCATACCTTTTTGTGTGTCTCAGTTAACAAAATTGTACCAGCATTGTTCTAGGCTGAGTAAGGAAGAGATAGCTCTCACCCAAACATGTTTTACACCTGAGTCACTTGATGATCAAACCACTTAGTCTTAACTGTTTTAAAACCAGGTCTTAACCACTTTGGGAAGAATGTGGTGCTGTTAGTGGACACAGACCAGGCTTGAATCATTACAAAAGATGTAAACAAACTGGATAGAGTCCAGAAAAGAGTAATAAAATTATAAGAGGTGCAGAGAATGACCTATGAGGAAAGGTCGAAATAATGGAGCTTGTTTAGTCTAGAAGAGCAAAGACTGAACTGGGATATGACAACAATCTTCAAGTATGCATAATGCCCTTTCTATGGAGGAAATGATCAACTGTTGTCTATGTTCACCAAGGACAGTGCAAGCAATCATTTACAAAATTTGCAACAAAGGAGATTAAAGTTTGATATTAAGGACACATCTCCTAATAGAGCTAGCTAAATAACAGGATTCCTGGTTTGGAGAAGGTTCAAAAGGATTTTCAAGAGTAAATTGAAGTTTTGGACTGTTTCAGAATACTAAAAACAGTACTGCAAAAAGTCATAACATTGAGGCAAACGACAATCAGTCAAGAAGGATTAAATATGATACTTTATTTTAAAGAGAACAGTTTCGGTTGCATTAAAATTCAATTAAACTATTAAAAAGAGTTTTAACTGCTCAGAAAACTTGGAGAGGTTCTGTATGGCCTGGGGAAGTCTTTTTAATCTTTGCTATTCTTATATGTGATGGAATTTCTCCATATGTGGCATATTTTATGTCTTATTCACATAAATATGAGGTATATAGTTACTGACACAGCAGAGTTCTCTAACATACACTTAGAAGTAGAGCCCTTTAGAACTAAAAGACAGTCTTTATTCTTTAACACTACATAATAAAACTGTAGGAAATATCCATATAGTTTGCTTATCTTATAAACTAAGCAACTATAGATATAAAGCAAACTTCTTCATAAAAAAAGAAAACAGCAAAATGATGCTGGAAGTCTAATTCCATCCGCTCGTTATCAGGACTTGTGTGTATAAATCATAAATAGCCTACAAAATGCTTATTTAAACAAAAATTAGTTTTGCAGTTTATTCCAGAGCACATTGAACTTAACTGGCTTCTCTCCTCTGTAAGTAGCTGGGATAGATAATGTATACATATACAACTTTAAAAGCCATACATACACATTTCCAATAAATATGAAAATAGCAGGTGGTATGTCTTATATGAACATTTCCTGTCTTTTCCTGAGAAACCATTGATATTCATTGCAGTTGAAAGGGTAAAATGGGTACTTGATGGAATTCTAAAGATTAGCTACAGTCCTATATAGACACTTCATAAATCTTTTATTGCTTTTAAAATACCATCTAAAAGTTAAAAAAAAGCATTTTCAACACAATTGTACAATGTACAATTCATAACTATTAACCAATTCAAACATCTTTTCATCCTGTCAAGGATGGGAAAAAAAAATAATTTTACCATCCAACTTAAGTGTTGACAGTAAATTTCTTTTACTTAAGATGGATATTATTCTTGGAAGGAGACTAGCACCTGAAAGATTTTAAAACACAGAACATGGCTGTTAGGATAAAAGTTATGAAAAATAAATAGCATATGGAGATGTGCCAAACAAACAGTCCTGTACACAAATTGCCACTACAGTTGGTTGCCCTCAGAAGGAATAAGGAATATTTGGAATTGAAAAGCTTCCATTTTGATAACAAACACAGAAGCTAGAGTTAGGATTGATCATTTATGATAAATAGTGGAAGTGCAAAGTAGCATCACCCAATCCAATTGTCCCAAGTAAGGGAACACTCAATATGTGAGAAAATCTTCTCCATAAACCTGAAGCAAAGTTGAGCTTGGACTTGTTTCCACAAGCTACATTAAAACTGGGAAATCTACTTAGCAGAAGCAGGAGCTGTTTTGAGATACACTGTTGGCACACGCAGCCACAGCAGACATCAGACAGTTAAACTAAGAACTTTCCTCAGGTACAGCCACAAGGTGTTCTACCCTACATATGGTCTGTTGGGAGAGGTTACCTGTGTTCTCCTTACTCCAGTTGCTTAGAGAATATACAGGAAAGGAGGGACTGTTCCACTGCTCGAGATTCACATTCATGAGATGCATGTCAGCTGTAATTTTCCCAGAGAGGTTTGCAGCTCTGTAGACTGCAGAGTTTGTAATATACTGGAGGCAGCTGAGGAAGTGGCTTCTGCCTTTGCAACCTGTGCCCTCTTACACCATGTGACTTCACTTTATACTAGGATGTAGGAAGTCCTAAAACACCCCAAAGCCACAGAGATACCCAAAATATGCAGCAGAAATGAGGAGGTGAAAGGATTATTAGAAACCTAATGTTTTGTCTAAATACAAAGTTCAATGCATGTTTAAGCATTTTGATATATGTAATGTTGTTTCTGTATTAAACAAGCATTTCAGGAAAAGGAACAGAAAGCATTTCACCTAACCTGAGAGAAATACAGGTACTACAGTTGACAGAAATTTCAGAAGAGCACAGTGTACAACTTCATCTTTTGTTCGGATGCTTGGGTATTCCAGTTTTAGCTTGCCATGTTCTTTCCAGGAGCCTTAGTGCCAAACCTCAAACAGCAACTGTAACTATAAAATCAGAAATATACTTCAGCCCTAGAAGTCAACAGGAAAGTAGTTCTATAGCCAGGCCAATTTATCAGTAAAAACAAGAAGGTACAAGAATTCAAATATTTTCCTGAACTAGTAGCTTTCTTGCATGCTGAAGATTTGAAAATTTCTCATTCATTAAACTATACTGCCTTTGATAAGTATCCGTTAAATAATTTTATTGAAATTGCTCATTTTCACATATATTCATAGGAAAGTATTTTCATAGATATATTGATCTGCATTAATTTTATTTTCTTTCTTTCTAAGAATTTTAACCTTATACTACTGAAGTAAATTGATAAAGGATCCGGTTCATAAACCAGATGACTAGAGATTATCAGTTTGTAACAGAAATGAGAAAGAGAAATTAAAAACAAAACCTAGATATGCTACTCCTTTACCCCTCCAAAAGAGACTTCACACCTGCCAGTTTAGATTTAATTATTTAGATGTGGAACTACTAAAAAGATAAACTTGGAAGAATCACAAGCAGTTCTATAGAAACATTAGTCCAGTTCTCAAAAAAGGAAAAAAAATTGTGAATCAAAAACTGGACAGTATGGATGAAAACATGAAGGGCTAGCTGGATCTGTGTGGCAGCTGAATCTCTAAAACATTTCTGCAAATTTTGGTTAGTTTTCTATAATTATTTTTTATCATTATTTCTGTAGCTGTGCACATATAAAAACTCTGAACCTATGCTTTGCACTGCACTTAAGAATCCCCCAGGGGTAGCCTTGTCCCCAAGGATATACACACAACACACACAGAGCCATTCCAGTTCTTTTGTACTTAGGCTGACTACTGAAGATCCTTGATAGATCAGGATTTTTAGAAGCCTATATTAGAATTAATAGTGGATTATCTACAAAGAAAACATGATATTGCAACTAAAGGGTATTTGATAATATAATTACCAGGCAAATTAAGTAGATCTGTTTTCCAACTTGAGAAAAGTGACAGAACTGCAACTATACCTCACTGCTCAGAGAGCAAACTGATTCATATCTTTCACTTGTTCAAAGAATTGAACTAGAGGTCTTTAAGTTGTTGAGAGCCACTTATATTTAAGAGGACAAAAAGAAGATGAAAAAGATAACATACACGTAGAATAAATCTGTCACATGAATAAAAAGGAAGACGTTTAGCTGAACATTAGAGATAATTTGAACCCTGAATGAGCTGTGGTGCCTTCTCAAAGGTTGGAACATGGTTCTTCAGGAAAGCCAATAAAGATAACTTCTAATGTCATCAGCAGCAGGAAATTGGAAGAGCAGCTACTATCTGGAAGCTTAATTCTATTTTGAACTAGGATTTGGGGAAGTAACTAAATTGCAAACAGATGAGAGAAGTTGTCTCTTCAGTTCTGTTATCCATTAGATGTGTCTACATGCAAGGCCCTTAAAGGTGGAAAATACCAGAGAAGCTTTATTCAGTGCTTAAAAAGAAGTACCTTAGTAGCTTAACCAGTAAAGCATAGGTAGTTACTGATTCATTTTGCAGGATTTTAGGACAATATCTGGCTGTAAATACTGGAGGAAATTCCAATTTGATTAAAAACTAAATGTCCCAAACTACCACACATTTGAAAGATAATTCACAATGAACAGCACAGGATGTTTTAATCATTATAATAATCACGTGTAATCACATCGATTCTTTGAGAATCATCAGCAGCAGTTGGCTAAATAGTAAATCACTAATTTTGGGAAAGCCTGTGTTGCAGGGTTCCTTGCAGCTTAGTCTTCAGCTGGACTGGATGAGACTCTCCAAACTGCTGCTCTGCCCAATTCTTAGAACCAGTTGGCCCATGGTCCTCCATGAATTTCCTACTGCTTATATTAATCTATATATTAGAAATCTTCTAACTTCCTCATGAAATACTGTCCTTCATGACCACCTCTACAGCTGCTGCAACAGTTTCTACTGAATACTTACAAAGCCAGTTTGATGAGCAGGAAACACCTGGGAGTGTTGCTGGGGCTGCCATGATATAATTCAACACATTTAAGAATAAAGGAAGGCCTGTCAGAGGCTTATCAATACAAACTCAAATCATCACACAATTTCAACACTTTGTATCTGAAATTGGAAAAAATGCATTTATCATTTTCAGGGGGCACAAACTGTATTTCCTTCTTTCCTACTCCTTGATAAGCCAATGCCAATATCTTAATCAAATGGTGGGACCATCTTACTGAAGACCATCTTACTGCTCCCAGTATTCCCTCAGGCTGGTTTAAATGTGAAAGCAACTGCCTGCTACACTGACAAACATTATCACCTGGAATTTCCCATCACTGCTGATCCAGGCATACTCTTGTGTTTTGTACTAACACTCAGATTGCTTTGGAAATCCAGTGATTTGGCAAAGCATTTGTAGTGTGAGTATACACCAAGCATAACACTAAGGTACAAGGCAAGAAACGGTGTTAAAAGATGCTAATGTAGCATAAATAATGTTAAAGTAGTTTGTGCTACTTCCTTCCCCTACATCCTATGTCTGTATGACCTGTCCTGCTTCTGCATCTGCTACAACCTTCAACAGAAAATTTTACTTATAGACAGCCAAGTTTTCTACAAAGGCTAGACTTAAATGTGACTGCTTGACTATTTCATAGTGTTGGCTACCAGGTTCTTTATCTTCACTCCAGAAGAGCAGCCAACAGCAAATCTCACAAGTCTTTTTTCCTTTACAGATTCTGCTGACAGAAAGAAAGAACTTGCACATCTTTACCATTCACATTTGCAAGAACTTTTCCTCCCGTACTTAATCTTAAATCACTGTTAAATCTGCAACAATATTTGCAGAAACATCTCCCTAATGTTTACCCAAATTGTTGTACATTTTCTGGTGAATATGTGACACAGATTTCTGATCCATATTCCTGTACAAAAGTTTAAACACCTTTAAACTAAAATAAGCAGCTGTGATAAACTACCACTAGAGAGATAAAAGTATTTTTAAATTACAAAAGCAGGAAAGTTTAACTTTAGAAGAAGATAAGACTGTATCTGCATCCTGTATCTGTGTTGTATGTATCACATACTAAGAAAGTAATCGGTGCTCCTACGTATTTCTTGCCACATCCAGAGAATCCTCCTGCAACTTTTAAGAGATAGAATAACGATCTTGAAAGTAGAAGTTTATGTACCAAATTTTGATGACAATAAATAAAATACTATGCCTAAAATATCAGGTCCTTAGCACGCTTCCAGGGTATCCAGCTCTAACCAGATTCAGAAAGGAGGAAAGCTATTGATGTCAGGTTTTTAACCAGGTCTGATTTCTTAGTAAAAACGGACAGGTTTCTATCACACGTGACCTGCAGGGCAATGTTTTATCAATTCATGTTTTTATCTCTTCCATCCACTCTGATCAGACTACAGCTGCCAACATACTGACACTCAAAGACTGCATCACAGCCTGATATATTCTGATATCTTCAGCCCTGGATTCCAGTCTGTGAAAGCAGAGAGTAGGAAGAAAGGGGCAGAAAGGTATTTGCAGTGCTCCTAGCATTAGTAAGGGTTGATAAATAAAAATCTTAGCTCTCCACTGCATTTAAAGCAGATAGATAACTGGTAGATGGATAAATCTTTTCAGATACGACATTTTGTTTGTTTTCAATTTGTTTAATCATTCTTTCCTTTTTTTGTTTTTCTAAATAATCAAGTTTTAGCTAGAAAACAAATTCAAAAATGCCTTTTTTAGCCAATGACTTCAGTGGAATCCAATTTTTCCCTTTGAGCATTAAGGAATTCACATTTCCTGCCTCTTGGAGCCATACACTCTTTAGAAGGGTTGTAAAATCTCTTTGTGGACAGAAGGAAAACATTCGAAATGTATTCTTCTCAAAGAGTTGATTAAAACATGAAATCAAAAGTGTGGGTAAGCAGTAGAATCTCTCTGTAATGCTGTGCTACTGCATCAGAGGCCACTTAAGAAAAATAATCAAGGTTATATTTTTCTCTTCCCTATTTATAAAAACTTAGAGAGAAACATGTCAGTATGCTCTGATGGAAAAGGCTAAAGTAGCCAATTTCTCAACACTGTGCAGCAAGAGCTTTTAAGAATATAAAACCAGAGCTCAATATGGACACTTAAAGTCAATTTAAAAATAGAATAATTTGTATTCTTTCGCTGAATTCAACCAAACATTCTTACCATTGACAAACAGCTTGTCTTCTTGACACTTAATTTGAAGAGGGCACAAAAATCCACTTAACTGATGATATTTAATGTGCTGTTTCACTCCCACATCCACTTGTCCCAAAAAAATTTCTGCCTTCTAAAGTAAGATTACTGACTCGGTGAGTGAGGGGAAAGCAGAGGTTGTTGCTTATTTCAATTTTAGTAAGGCTTTCAACACCATTTCTCTCAGCATCCTTACAGACAAACAAACTGAGGAAGTAGAGACTGGATAAGCAGACAGTGAGGTGGACTGAAAACTGCCAGGCTCAAACCTAGCTGGAGACCAAGCAATTGTGAGGTCCCATAGGGGCTGAAATTGGGTTCAGAACAGTTTAATATCTTCATTAATGACATGGGTGATAGGACAGAATGCACCCTCAGCAAGTCTGCAGATGATTCAAACTTGGAGAAGTGATTGATAAACCAGATGGATGTGCTGTTTTTCAGAGGGATCTCATCCAGCTGGAGAAATGGACTGACAGGTGTATTGGGAAGTTCAGCAAAAGGAACTGCAAAGTCCTGCACCCATGGAGGACTGGACTCCAGACATCCCCAATCATACTGGGGGCTGAGGAGAAGAGAAGCATCTTTCCAGAAAGGACCTACACATTCTGGTGGACAAGAAGTTGAACTTGGGGCAACAGTATGTCCTTGCAGAATATAAGGCCACTACACCTTGGTCTGCATTAGGAAGAGCATTGTCAGCTCATCCAGAGCATTACCAGAAGTGATTACTGTCCTCTGTAAATGGAGATATACCTGAAGTGCTGTGTCCAGTTCTGAACTCCCCAGGATGATAAAGAAATGAACATTCTGGAACAAGTCCTGTGAAGGAACATGAAGATAAGGAAGGGATGAAGAGCATCTGCTATGACAAGAAAAGACTGAGAGAACTGGCATTGTTTGTCCTGGAGAATGGAAGGCTAAGCAGGGATCTTACAAATGTGATGGAAGAGGATAAAGAAGATGAAGCTGATAGTCAAGTGACAAGAAGCGAAAGGAACAAATTTATATACAAGAAATGCCCTGTAAAGTTTAGAAAACATTCTTTATCATGACAGTGGTCAAACACTGGAACAGGTTGCCCAGGGAGGCTGTAAATTCTCTGTCTTTGGAGACATTAAAAACCGAACTGGAGTCAGTCTTGGGATACCTTCTGTAGCTGACTCTGATTTGGGCAGATGTGTCTGTCTCCAGGAGTTCCCTCCAATTTTCAAGTGCTCTGAGATTCTGGTTTCTTCTACAGGTTCCTCTGACATAGAAGAACTGATGATTTTGTGTCTAGACTGTAAAATATGACTCAGTATAAGCTGTGGCAAGCAGGAAAATAAGACCACTAGTCCAGCAAGTAGAGATAAGAACTGGAGAGATCGTACCTCACATATAACATGCAGTGGAAACTGTACATAATGAAACTCAAGCTAAGATCTTTATATCTGATTGAACGGTGGCAAAAAGACTTCAAGAAAGATGCCCTATGGTCCTCAGATGCTAGAGGACTGCCTGGCTACCTGCCCTGTAAAATTGTTCATCAGTGTCAACCAAAAGACACAACATTCACAGATATTTAAGTTATGAGGTATTGTTTTCTCAGGTTTTAACCTACTTAAAACATGTAATGAACAAGGCTTTAGCAGTATGGTCCCTCTTGAAGAAAAAAAGTGTTAACTAGGGTTGAGATCAGGACACCTGGCTGCTTCTTGCACTGTCAAAAAGTAAACCCATCAAACAAACCACAACATAAGATTGTTTTTAAGTGAAAGCTTTTTTGGAAGTCAATGTCATCATCTTAAATGTACTATTGTGAATAACTTGGCTACATCACTTGAAAGTAAATGTTTTAATTAGTTAGTTCCAGAACTTCAAACTTTTTTAGGAAGCCATGCTGTAGCTCATTTGAGCACCTCATGCGGTGATGACACATGCATTGCAAGCACAAACCTGCTTAGTAATACATCATATTAATTGAGAATAAGATTTATTTCTATATTTATTTATGACTATCACCATGTATAGATTCTCTTTTCAAAATGAAACCCTTAGGACCTGTTGAGAGTGAGGAAAGCAGAAATAAGGATGAAAAGAACTGTACTCCTACCATTTGTATGATTGCAAGCAACAGTATCAGGTTGGGGTTTAATACCATTCAGTGAGTTCACACACAGAACAGAAGTGCTTGAAAACAAGATTCTCATGCCAGCCTGACAGGCAGGTAATATTCAAGTTTTGGAAATCAGGTGCTAGAGTACAAAATTCAACTACAATCATCAAGAGCAACTTATATCTGTGCCATGCACAAGTGATAAGTATGGGAGTTACTGACAGATTTTCCCGAAAAGGCAAACCTCTTCGACTTGAGTTCTTGACTAGATAATTTGTGAACATTGCAAAGGAAAAGAAAAAAAAATAAATCTTGCCATTTACCCCATAATTCTACGTAGCATAAAGAAGTTAAGAGATATTAACAAGCCTCCTGAGTTACCTGCATCATCTCTAGATCATGTAGAAAGTAATCACTGTTGCCCCATTACAACACAATTTTAAAGTTTGTACGGGAAAATAAAATAAAGATAATTTTATACTCCTCACCATTCAAGAAGAGGTAATTTTCTTTTTCTCTTCCATTAATGTAACAGAGTCAGAGAAAGATGGAGAACACTGGCACTGCCAGCTGGAAAGCTTCTCTCTGATTTCTCTAGGGTACTTACTTTCTACCTTGTCAGTTGCCTCAGTCTGATGGGCCATGAACTCTAATAATTCATGATAGAAATGCTAATAGGTAAGACAAAGCATGTTACAACCACTGTAAAGTTTAAGTCACACCATATCATGATGCCAGAAGAAGCAACGGTATAGTTCCATATTCTATGTCAAAACCACTTTATCTATTCCTTCCTAAAACTAGTCCTCATCTTAGGTATGCAAGGTCAAATTTTGCATGCTTGTTTGCTAGAACAAGGTGATTTATCAGGTCTCCTTGCTTTATTATTTACTATGCTTTTCTCTTTTTTTGGTGAGATAGTGGATAAATAAAAATTTTTTAAAAAACCCAAACAACAAAACAGAAGTAAAGGGAGGATAATATTTCAAAAGTAAATTCAACAGGATAAAAAGTCAAGTGGTTCTAATGAAGGAGTCTGATGTCTGTGGTTTGTTAGAATCAAGGCAGTGGTTAAGATTGGTTTCAGTGGAGTCAGGAGACTGCAGAGAGTCTGGACCATTTTGCATGCCAGTTGTTCTCCACACAATTTTATTATAAGGTTATAAAAGAAAGATTAACTGGTAGCAGGACCCGAACAGGGACAGCTTGTTAATATAAGAACATCAAAGATGTTAAAAATGCTTTTATTTGGGGACAAAGAGTGAGAAAGGAACTGGAGAGATAAGGATCATGAGAGAGATCAGGTGGAGGGATAAAATCAGTGGGGCCTGAGATTGGATTAGAAGGATACCAATTAGCATCTGTGATGAGGAGAGGGAAGGCAAGACAAAGGGAGGAGGAAAGCTAACATTTTATCAATTTTCTCTTAGAATATGTTTAGTTCTTCTTCAAAGAGGAAAATGCATTTATTCTTCAAATCTTTCTCTTGTCCTGCCTCTACGTCATGAAAGAGCAGTGTTGTGAGGACAAAGAGGGATTTGAGCTTGGAATTTGGCAATACATTTAAGAATAGACAAAGCAAGATCACTCAATTTGAGTTTTCCAGAAGTTTAAGGAAAACAAGGACAGAAGATAATTATGAGATGTGAATTTATAGTTGCTTTGGCCAGGTGACTTATAATGAACAGAGAGTTAAGTCGTTGCACTGATTAACTATAGGAAAAAATTGCTATGTTAAGTAATGATGGAGACTGTGGAGACTGCTATCAAAGGAGGTTGGAGTGAAAAAAGAACTCTGATAGTGATGAGCTAGTGGTGGTAGGAGGTCGATAAAAGGATTGGAAAAGATTTCATGAGTGAATGGAGATAAAAGTGCTAGGTGACAAAAAGTTTAGCAAAAGGTACTTTCGGTAAGCAGGAGAAATAATTCTCAGATGAAAATAAAGAGATTAAATTGAGGAAACAGGACATGTCAGATCTTGTTGGTCATCTACTTGGAAAGGAAAAGTTACTAAGCAGTGAACATAGGAGATGATGAAGAAAAAAAGACAACCAGTAACAAAAATCAAAGATTTTTACAGTCTGGGATTCTACTAAGGTTTAACATAGTTTCAAGTTGCTGTTATATGGTTTCAAAATCCTAGAGAGTAAAAAGAGATTAGATAAGATCACAGTGACAGATGGAGATGTCAGCGCAGATGATATAATGCCTTAATGCCACTAAATGAACAGTAAGTCTTGTTTGAATGAAAACTTTGCAGCAGATGGTGCCTTTATCATTGCAGACAATCCAAAGTATCACTATATTACAATTTATAATTTTTATTGATCAGTGGAAAAATTAGTAGCCTATTTCCATAAAGGTTATTTTTACAGAGAAACCTTTATCTTCAGTTTGCAGAATTTACTGCAAGCACAAGATACCTTTATTCTACTGCCTTAGATTATGAACTGAATATAAAAAGGTGGAGTGAAAAACTGACATAAGATAACAAGGTATCATGTTATTGTACCAATAAAGCTAAGGATATTTATTTCATGTGTCCCTTTATGCTGGAAGCACAAGTTTCCTTTCCAGATCCAGCCTTTATGTCTTGGAAGCCTAATCCTTGTTGGAACTCATTTAGGGAGGCATTCACAAGGACAAGCTGTGATTTAACAGACTTTTTTTGTTAATCTTCACTCTGGTGAGCAGAGAAAGTGAAAGTCATTCAGAACCTTGTTCAAAAGAGGTACTAAACTGTAAGAGTTCAGAGTTGTTTGACTAGCTGAGGTGCCAGCCAAAAGTGTTCTGAAAAGAGGATGTAAGATGTAAGATTTGGTCTCACTGCTGGCTTTCTCTGGTTCAGAGCTATAAACTCTTGGAATAGCTCACAAGGTTAGTTTGACCTTCTGTTCCTAAGCATCCAAGGAAAACAGTACTAACACACTATTCTACCTAGCTTACTCAAGTTAAAGAGGAACTAAAGAACAAATGTGAAGCCTACTGCAGGTTTTATTCAATTTTCTGTTCCACAGAAGCAGTCACATGCAGAGATGTGTGAGATTTTTAATTTGCTTGTTTTAAATGCAATGTTTCCAGAATGTAGCTTAGTTTCTGGCAAATGAATTATGGGGCTTTAGATTTGCCCATTTTTTCCTCTTACTGATTTATAGCTGCTTGGAGACCACCTCATTTTCCAGCTTACACCTCTCAATTTCATATTTTCTAGCTGATCATGTCACTTTCCAAAGTGAGAGGTCAGTCTCTTTAGAAAAGGAAAGAATGAACAGCAAGTAAACCTGTTTATCAACAACTGATTTTGTTCGTGCATTAATACAAAGAGCCATTTTAAAAAACTTTAATAAAATCCTGTTCACCTCAGTCTTTCAAGGCAGACTATTGTTAAAAAGTGTGAATGAAAGAGGCAGGAATTCTGACCTACCATTCCATGCATGAGACTTCCCAAAGAAATGACAGAAATGTCAGGATAACTTATATAGAAACAGAGTACCATTTCCACAGCCCTAGGCTGTCCCATGTGGTTGTAACCTGGAATATCTGATTGCAAAAGCAGGGCACAACTAATTGCACAGGAGTCCTCCTCTAGTGCAGCACCACATTTTACCAAGTGCTCACTTCCAGGAAGGAATACCAAACAAACAAACAAACAAACTGAAGCTATGAAGACCTTAATTCTTATCTGATATTGTTCAAATATGAGTTATCACATCACGAAGAAACCCTCAATCCTGAATAAATATTTGTATGAGCAAATAATTTTGCAATTGTTTTTTTCCCACTATCAGGAACTTTAGCAAGAATAATCATATAAGAATTTAAAGAATACATACCCAAGCGTTACAGTGCAGTTTTTATCTTAAAGTTATTGTCTACAACAATTCTGGAAAGAATAGGCAACTGAAAGAGGATAAGATCAGGTCTTACTAACTCTTCTACAGTTCATTCATTTATTAGTGATGTTACTACCTCATGACAACCCGTTCTTTTTTCATCAGACTCAGCAGCAAACATCATAGCATTGACTTACTGAGATACTTTAACTTTGAAGGGAGTAAAAAATAATTGTTAGTAAATTTTACCTTTTTAATTGATAAAAAAGGAAATGCCAGTACATTCACTGCACTGACCAGCACTAACCACTTATATATTATGGAGCCCTGCCGTACTCTTGTTGACGCTTACTAATTATAATGCTATCTTGTAAAGAAATCTTATAAATTTGGGTTTATTTGCTTTGGTTCTAATTGTTGATGACATTAATAGGAGTTTTTGTAAGAAATTTTAGGCCAAGTTCAAGAAAGCATAAAAACAAATGAATGGATCAAAGGTTATATTTACCCTAGATATTAATTAAACTGTTGTGTTTAAAAGGCAGACAGAAGACTTCTGCACCAAACCTAAAAGAGTTTTTAACTTCTTCATGGATTAGGGTGATCAATAAAGTTTTGTCAAGCAATAATAAAATGTCTACAGAGGTACACTCTGGCTCCATGGGGAAGTTTCTGTCAGCCTCAAACCCAGGTGCTGAACCCTCGATGGGAGGTTATGGGGCTTATGGGGAAGAGGAGAGAGAGGTGTAGCCCCAATCACATCTGATAGCTCAGCTGAGTCCCTCTCGAATAGTGCTGCCCAGCCCTGGGGCTGAAGGGAGGGCTGGCTCATTCCCACGGAAGTGGGAATTGCACTCCGGGTCACCAGCTGGAAGGTCTGCAGGGAGAGGTGAGCAGGCTGTGCAGAGAAAGAGAAGAGTGAATTTAAGAAGTGAGCATTCGTTTTGTGTTTTAGAAGAGAAATTGCTGTATCAAAACAGTAAAGGACAAGTTAAAGAATTAAGTTCATTACAGGGAAGAAAATACTTTTCTGGAATTATGATGAATGAAATCTATGGAGGAAATTAAAAAGAGATGGCAAAGTGTAGAGTAAAAAAATAGAGTACCTGCAGGGATTTTCTGATAGAATATATTGTTGATGCTTGCTTATTACTGAAAATAATCACTATACATCTTTCTAGTAATTATTGTAATGTTAATTTGTTTTGGAACCTTTGAAAATTAAGAACATGCGTAATGTTATACCACATAAATACACACTTTCCAAAAAAAGAAAAAAGAGACAAAATACAGTTGAATTCAACAATTATATTATCTAGTTAATATTGCAATTTAGTTACTGCTGTGTGTTATTTATTATAAAGTTTCAAATGGAAGAACATTCAAAGTTTATCTGAATTTTTTTTTTAAATTTTAAAACTGTCATATTTGCTTGTCTAAGGATGAAAAGCAAAAGGAATTTTCAACTATGGATCATTCATGTATTATCCATGTATGCATTCAAATGTGAGCTTTTGAAACACATTTGCTTTGAACAATAAACGACTGCAAAAATGTTTTTTCTTGTAAGGTTTTACACTACCTGCAATCTGAATTTTCTGTTCCTTAGCCACTTACATCTTCCTTAACAGGATGTGTTGCTCCTACACACTATCTGCCAAACAATTTGGCACATTTCCAGTCATAAGGAGACCCAAATTCTGCTAGTTAATTTTTGTGGAGTTAGCACCTATGCATGTTTGCCTGTAAAAATATGATTGCTTCCTTCCTTCATTTATTTATTTCCTGAATTTAATGGTTTTGGTTAAAACATTAGTGCAAGTGCCAGAGAAGTTATTGCTTGAAATGAAAACTCTGTGACCTTGAGATTCAGAATAAGAGGGCATGTATTTTTATATAACTGAAAGAGAATTCCTTTAAATACATGTATTCCTATCCTGAGAGTTTACAAAATAATTCGTATTTTTAGAAAATAAAATGCAATGCACTGGTGAGATTATTGTATAAAACACATTGGTACCAACTAATATAAAACCTTTTTCTCATGGAAGATGAATGAACAAAGTTTGCCTTCTTTTAGTAGAGTGAATTCATAGTCACAATGTGGCAGAATATTGCAAAGTTCCTGAAGACCCATACTAAGAGGATCAGATGTGGGCATGGTGAAGTGGGTGCTGCCTGCGTATAGTGGCATTTATGTCTCCAGGTGGTACCAAGAAGATGATACTCGGGATGGTTCTGCAGTCCAGCTCCTGCCTATGAAATGTGGAGGTGAAGGAAGAGCAGGATCCCACTGGTCAGATAAGATGAGGCTGATTCTGCCCCTTTCTCAGCAAGGGTAAGCCCAGCACAAGTCCTGTGCCTCTCTACCTCTGTAGCTGCAACCTGTGGGGCTGCCTGAGTAAGAGCAAAATTCAGAGACAGTAGTGAAAAAGGAAGACCACAGTTGGAGAAGATGAGAGATCTTGTAGGACTTTGGGCAAGAAAAAACAATGAATCCTCTGAACTGAATTCCTCTTGCTGTGAATAGGAATTTTGTCTTCTTTTTTTTTCATTCAGTGCTTGATGAAGTCAAGAACAGTTTTTAACTTATTGCTGGTTAATAACAGTATCACTTGGTATTCAATGATCACCTCCTTTTCCAAACTGAAAATATCCATGGTACAAAAATTTTAGTTGTCATTTTAAATCAAAGGAGTAATACTTCTCTTAAAATCGTGATGTTTACAACAGTCCGGAATATTTAAATTACTGTTCTGTCTGTATCTGCCATTTCTTTACAAGTTTCATGGTGTTCTGATGTTACAGTATTTTGATAAGAGATACCAATGTAAGTCTTTTCATCTCTTACACTAGTAATTAATTAGTTACTAGTGAATTCTGCTTTCTGACATAGGCAATCTCACAGATGTATGATATAGGCCTCTTTTTCACTTGGGTTACAAGATCCAGGCCTCTATTTGGTACTGAAATGCACATTTTCCCTGATCTATGGGAGTCTTTTATGCATGTTTTCCATTATTCACAAAATGTCCTGTTATATATGCACCTTTTTTTATAGGATCAAGATTTTAGACCTCACTCCATGTGGTGCCTGGTTTCTTTTTTTTCTTTTGCCTCACTTCCATAGGTTCCAACTCTTAAGGATTACATGCATGAAAAGAAACTGACTTCCTCATAGGTCATGACCTTTCATGCATAATATAAATTCACATATTATGATCATAGTGTAGCTATAGTCATTCAGAAGTACTGCAGAGAGCTATTTGACATTATTGTATATAGAGTGAGGGCAAAGGGAGTTGAGCTACAAAGAGAACCAACTGTTTTTATTAATGCACAATTTCATAACTAATCGTTTTGTTGAAGCTTAACATACATCTTGGGAAGTGATGCATTTGTGTTAGACATTTGTAAATCTAACTAAGCATAAACACTTCACTTCAAAGCATTCCTGTCAGGGAATGATTGTATTTTAACAATATGCCCAAAAAGGCTTGTCTTTTTGTTTGAAATAGTTATACCTGAGGGAAGAAGTGTATTATGAGGTATACTCCTGAATATTAGTCTATATGAACATACCTCACTTTGGCTAGCTAAAAATCATGAGATTAGGTAAACACAGTCTAGTCATGAATACTTCAGGGACCTGAATTTTGTTATTAAGCAGCACTAGAAAACTTGATTTACAAATAAAACAACAAAATACCCCAGTTACAGCTTTTGCAGTCTCACTAGATACCTAAATTGACAACAGTAGCTTCAAGACCAACATGCATAATCTCATTCATTGTCCAAGGCCGTGGTAAATGATGCATATACATATAGCCCATGGGAAAAAGAGGAAGTCACTAGCTTGGATGCTTTTTGAGTCATCCTGCACTGAAGGTGGTAAACGTTACCTCCTCATTTTGGTCAAGCATGCACACTGGGTTAGTTAGCATGGCTCAACTGACAGAAATGTAATAATCCTCAGATTTACTAGAGGTGCTAAACTGGGCTGTTAGATGTAGTCCATATCATGTAGCATTCTTACCTGGAAACTGGCCTTACAATCCCATCAATTTCAGTAACCATCTGCTAGTAGCACTAATCATCTGCTTTGGAGATGTGCTGGATGTGTGGAACAACAGGAAAAATGGTTGTTGGCATCTCCACCACAGCTGGACTCAGAAGTTTGACTGAAGCTGTGTTGGTGTGCCCCACTCTTGTAATGAGCCTAGTGTGGAGGAAGGATCAGACTTGTGCAATTGATTTGCACACTGAGGAGTGCACTGAGCCTTCAGTTTGCTCTGGAATTTACCATGTTGCATTGTCTGTAGGAACACAGACAAACATGCCTTAAAATAAATTAATTTATAAACTTCTGTTTCATCACATAGATGTGTTTCAAAGAAGTGATGAAAGAGAGTGATAAAGTGATTTTGTGAATACTTGGTAGAATCTGGAGAACAGGACAGGAGGATAAAGCACTGCAGTTAAGAATTAGTGATGCTAGAAAGCAGTCCACTACTTAGAAGTGCAAATCAAAGGACTGTCATTTGAATACATCACCATGTGAGTAATAAATCCTTTCCAAATGCAATTGTAACTTGATACCATCAAGGACTGTGTGACCCCACCACTCAGAGATGCTCTCTCCATCCTGGCATTTTTTCAGTTGTCTTCTAACCACAGGATTTCTAAAGCTACAGGTTGCACAGGTTAAGTGCAGGATCTTACTCTCCTGTTTCCAGTCCATGACAAACCATCATCTGTATTTGTAATATTATTAATATCCAGAAAATTGATTAAAGGTATTATAATATTTAAGATTTCTGGTGTATAAGGCTTAAATATCAAACATTAAATAGAAAAATACCCTGTACAATAACCACAATGTTTCTGGAATAAATTAAAACATGGCATTTACAATATGGAGAACAATTGAAGACACAAGGGGACAGTAATCTCTGCCAAGGAAATTGTTACTTCAGAGGTATGTTCTGCTGAATTTACAGTGTTCTTGGCAGGCATATTTACAATCTGAAAATAAAAATCTGGTTATTCTTAATTCTAATCTTTTCTCATTCTCGTTACCCTCATCCCTGCTCTTGACTGCAGCAGATCCAAAGTTTTGATTGCTATAAATTTTAACACAAAACCTGAATCAATTTATCCCCACTATTCTCACCCTTATGAGCTGTACTGATTCTACCTCCCAATTACTAACAGATAATGTGCTGTAATAATATGCTGTTGGCCAGCAAGTACCAAAAATTATTTTCACATCAGGTCTTACTGGGAAGTGCCAAAACACCTTCAGAATTTACCAAAAAATTTCTCAGTATTACAGAATCTCTTCTAAGGCCTACGGGTGTTAGAATGCATGCACAAGTTTGATGCTGTTCTTATGTTTTACTCATACAAACATCTCAAAAGACTCAGAATTGACATCAACAAATAAACCTACATAGAACTAATGATTTCTCATTTCAGTGATTACTTTATCTGGAGAAACAGTACTTATTGGTCTTTACTGATGGCTGCAGAGAGTCAAGACTTTTGATTTCCCCCACTTCCCAGTAGTGGTTAGATTCTAATTCTCTTTTGAGGAGATCACTTGTGATTGGGAATTCCATTTAATGAAGGGGATGTGTTGAAAACAGGCCAACCGAGTGAACATTATGGTACCCCTTGTGACACACAGCTTCTTTTTCAGACAGACCATAAACTGAACATGTAACAATCTCTCACTGGCAAATACATAGTGTTCCATCAGTCATTGGATTTTGCAGCTTGAATGAATCAAAGCACAGTCCTTGCTCGACAATCTAAATTAGGGACAGCTTGATTTTATTTAAAAAGGAGAAGAGTCATGGAATGGTCTTCAGAACTTAACTGCGGTCCTTGTAACATCTGCAAAAACATCGAAGCAAATCGACTACTCTTTTACATGCTCCACATGAATCAGCTGCTGGCCATCAAGGTTTGGGGTGGTCCATTTAGGCTGTCTTTATCTGCCTAACCTATCCATTATAGAATGGAGCTAACAAAAACATATCTGGTCAGCAAGCAGTCAGCATGGAGAGGCAGAAAGTGGCAATCAACCGTGGCTAGGTTCTGACTCCCTCCAAGAATGTATCAAAATTCTCTAAACAGAATTCTACAAAAATATTGTGCAGTTGAAGGGTCAATAGTTGGTGGATTAGCACTTAATTCCCTGGAATAGGGATATAGGAATGAGCTCATTAACAACAATATTTATTCCTGGAACAGGGTATAGAGACAGTTACTCTCCTGCTGCTCAGTTTTGCTTCCCTCCTGCAGTAATTCCCCAAGCCCATACATTCAATTTCCTTAGACCATGGTGTCATCTGGCAGTAGCTGCACCTTTAGCAGCTGTTGCTGGATGTGCCACACACGGATCCAGCCAGCACACTGGAGCCTTGTGCCCTCTCCAAGGTCCAGTTTTGTTGCTGGGATAATTCATATTCCCCAGGCGTTTGTTGCTTCTCTCCTCTTCACCCTCTGCTGCATTCAGTGTACTGCTGGAAGGCATTTTGTGAGCTGTTTGTTATCTCTTCAGGTAAAATCATCCAGATTAATGTTACTTTCTTCATCAAATTGAGCTGACCTTAGTGATTTCATCAACATTATTCCTTAAAAGTTCTTTGAAGAAATGGGAGCACAATGTATTCCACCTAGCACACCGATTAGAAAAATGAACACCTTTAAGACTAAAATTTATGTTCAAATTATTTTATTTTATATGCTCTTTAATAACTGAAAATGAGATAAAAATTGATTATGTGGTCAAATGTTAAATTGCAGACTGACAAACCTCAGAAACCTAAATAATTCCTCAACATAGGAAAGAGTTTATTAACTTCCACTGGATCTTCAGAATTTTGTCTATTTCTTTGTAAGATCAATTATGAGACAATTTATTTTCTGACCATAACAAAATGTAATTTACCAACTTCTAATTTAAGAACCCCTAGTATTTATTTGTTTCAAATTAAAACTGTATTTCAGCAGTTGATCTAAAATTAAAACTTTTATTCCTTGAGCAGCTACATTTTATTTCTGTAAATTGTTCCAAAGAGTTAGAAAGACATTCCCACCAGGACCTCATAAAATTACAAAACCTTATGACTAAGTTTCCTTAGGTGTCATTTGTGTTTCAATATGTCACTTTCTTACATACAATCAATATTTATAAACAAAATTTCTGCATCCTCTGCCTTGAAAAATCAATACTTTTTTTGATAACAGCTTCATAAATGTGAGAGAAACAAAAGGAGATTATCCTGCAGTAATTTTTCATGTATCTGTTTGTGTGATCCATTTTGGCTCTTCCGTCTCTGCTGGCACAGACCAATTATGCAATGAAGAAAAAGATCTCAAGATTGATTCTACTTGGCTCTGTGTGGGGATGAGGAAAATGACCTGTTGAGAAAAGCAGTTTTTAGCTCTCACATGGAGGCAATTGATTACAATACATTTCAGGCATGTAGGTTAAAGAACTTGCTTTGAGATATAACTTGCTATTGTACTACCAAGTGGAAGGAATGAATAATCAAGTAAAATCTGAACTCTGGGAAATGCTGAGTTCAACTCAAGGGAGATCAAAATGTAGATAGGAGGTAGCTCTGGTTTTAAACAATTGGTGACCCTAAAATCAGAGAAATATATAGCCTATATACAAAATTATTGTGACTTCAATGAAAAATTAGAAGAAGAAATCTCTCACATTTGTGAACTACACCTTTTAATAATTAAAAATTATATGTATTTAGAAAATACATCAAAATATGAAATTCAAGAGCTTTTAAAATCTTAAAAAGAATATAAGATTCAATTGAGGATGCAATTTCAGTGGAATTAACAATATTTGGTACAGACTTAGATGTGACTGAGAAACAAAAATACTTGCCAAGCAGATCTGATGAGCATAATTATCTGAACCAGGGCTATAGAAATAAATACAGGAAAATTCATAGACTAACAGTCAAGAAGAAAGCAGGTATATTTGTAATACAATTAATATATTGAAAACATCTAAACAACACAATATATCATAGTACATCAGAAGGTTCTTCAAATACCAGCAATGATTGCCCAATTTCAAGAAAATGCGACAATAAAATGATTCTTTTGGAGGTGCTCCTCACGGGAACAGGAAAAAGATTTCTCCTCCCATCCTAACCTTCAAAAAATCACTTTGCCTTCCTCTAAATTAGCAGTCTGTTTGACTAAGGGAGATTCTTCCCTATACAACACTGGCACAATCAATTCAAGATCTAAAAGGCATATTTTAACAATTTGCTGGAGAATGAGAGTGTGAGTTATTTGGTCTCCCAGATCTGAGTCTCCTGTCATTCAGGAGTAATCAATGCACCCTAACTATGTTTGGACTGCTGCTGTGGGAATGGCACTATATGTTGGCAGATTACCAACACTACTTTAGTATTCATTGATATGTAGGATAAGAGAGCTCAGCTCTGCTGAAGATTGGACTGTAATGTGTTTCTTGTAATGGAAACAATTACTAAAGAAAAACACAAGAAAACAAAGTTGCAGACTATGTTTATCAGCTCACAGCTATTTTAAGATCATCATCATTTTGGCTAAAAATGAGGCTGGCCATTTAACCCTTCCTCTCTTCTCTCTTCTCTCATGACACAAAAAGCTCTGAGAGTTGCCTGTTTCCTATGCCTGGTATTATGAGATGGATTTTCCTCTCCTTAGACTGCAACTCCCCATATGAGAGGCAGACAGCTGTACTTTTCTAGCCTTCAAACCCTGCTTCCACTCCCCCAACATGCCTAATATTCCTACTGTGTTTGCTTAACTCAGATAATTTCTTCCTGCTTCCCTTCTGTCTCCACAACCTGTTAATGAAGAACCATGAGTTGGACTATGTGACCCCAAAGGTCCCTTCCAACTTCATATACCCTGAAAACATCAAGAAATTTCACACCTTGGAAAAAAGTGCTTATAGCCATCCTATTAAATTCTAAAATATGGAAAAATGACATCATTACAAGTTACTTCTGTAACACAGAAGTAGTTGAAACTAAAATCCTGAGTATGAAAAGTCTGGTAATCATTTTGTTTGAATAGTACTGAACCCACCAAAGACTGGCTCATTTCATTCATGAATATGCAGACTGTCCAAAATTTCACCTATATCTCCTATCCTGTTTGTTTGCCCGAGGAAGCAGAAAATCAAAGGTGGATCATAACTGAATCAAATCAGCTCACTGTTCTGTCCCTAAAAAAAAGTAATTACACATTTCCTACAGAGATGGAATTTGCAACCAAGCTACCTTTGACCCTTTGACAAAAGTTTTTCATGGTATGAAGCATGATGCTCTTTTCCTCCTAGAGCACAATAGCCCTATCTTTTCTGTGTATCAATTGTGCAGCCAAACTGTGGGTTCATAGAAAAAGATTGTCCAAAATTACATGTAATGTCACTCTTTGAGCAAATAGTAAAAGAGTAATTTTTTCTACCGTATAGTAAATATTCTGGATTTTTCCTATCATTAAAAATACATTTATTAACTGTCTATTCTTTCTAAATCTGAACAGCCATCTAAATTTTTACTTCATAGTATGATTGCAGTATCTGGGACTACTGTGCCAATTTCAACTGTATGCGCATCCATTTTCCCTGAGCCATATCCTCAGCCTTTTATAAGAGTCAGTTATAAGCTGCAGCACTGAAACATGGGATGCTCATATCCCAGGTCAATAATACACAGCTCAAGCCTATATAAATAAACATGAAGTCTTTGTTTCAATGTGTGTCTTGTGCCAGTTGTGTTACTGAGGGCTGCAGATATCAAGCTTGAACCAGATCATTTTTATTTTTCCTCTGCCATCCAGTTGCCAGACAGAGATCATTACAGCTCTTGCCTTACAAGAAGTTCAGAATGTTTTTTGGGTTTCCAGGAGTTAAAAAGTCTTTCAAAAATCCGTTTTATTGGAATATGTTGACTGGATCTCCTGATCCTTCAAGAGCAGACAGCCACCAGGCACTATAAAAAAAAGAAAAACTCACTTTCTTCTAACCAGGATACATCAAGTTCTTCTTTCTTACAGATATCCTGCTTTAACAGATGCTTAACTCCCAATACATTGTATAAACATTGTAAGGTGTTTTTGCACAGTCATGTCTGTTTAGCATTAATAAATGACTGTCTCATGTCTAAAAAGCTATAAATGCAGGTCACAGGAGAAAAGGACGGCATGGATTTATGCCAGTGGCAAAAGAATTTTGAGTCAAGAGGCATAACAGGAAACTATAATGTTTTCTTTTAATAATATTTACCCTTCCTTCAGATGTTAAGTGTGCAACTAGGGACAGATAAATCATTTTGTCTGAGATACTTCTACATCACTTTGCAAGAGTACCTTAGGTCTGTGATCAAATGGCACTTGAGAGCATTTTGCATGTAAAACTATGGTTCTTTTTTTTCTTTTTCAACACTAAAACAAAAGGATATATTTCTTTTCTTCCAGCTACGTTCAGTGTTCACTATTCTATTTAGGTCCAAACTGCTGCATGTTTCAAAGCTGCAATTGAAACTTGTGAATTAGCCACACTACCATGTGAAGGACAGTTTCCTGATGGTGGGAAATAGTTTAAAATAATGACAGCTCCCA
>NW_008236767.1:4328498-4380652 GCF_000691975.1 Corvus brachyrhynchos
AAAGAGTTTAAAATAATGACAGCTCCCAAGATTTAAGTGGTGCTGCAGGGTGTTAAGCTCCATAGGAGAATTTGAACATGTCAGAAGTGTCAGGTACTTTATATTCATGGACAATTTCACAAAGGAGTTGATGGTGCTGTCCTTACATTATTAAAGGCAAAAAGAATGACATGGTTACCAAATTTAACGACTTCAAAGAACTGGGCCTGTCACATTGCCTGCTACAGAGCTACTTGTATTGAACTATTTTAAGGCAAACGTTCTTGTCAGTATTTGCTATTAAATTGTTTAATAAAGGCCACATTGAGCTTTTAGTCAAGCCCTGTAATGTTCTCGAAACACTGAAAATTTGCATGAAAGCCTTGCGGCAATATGCTAAGTTGATATAAGTTAAAACATCTGTTGCAGGATTTATCCCTAGGTAATTAACTAGAGTTGGCGTAATGGAAAGGAACAGATTTTTCACTCAGCTATAGAAACCTGTTGTGGGGAAATAACTGCTAAACTTCTCTTCTTCCTAATTTTTTTTCCTAATATCGTAGACTATTTTTTTGTTTCATTAAAATGAAAAGAATGCTGGGTATCCTGTATATTAACACAGAAATTACAAGTGGGTTTCTAGCACCTTTTTTTTTAAATTCCTGTTTGCAACTCTGTCATATCATATGAAGAAATTTGCAGGCTATTAAAACCACAAGGAGTTACATGTTAGGGCTTATACATAATCTCTAAGTGAAGCTCTCCCACTTGATGTGAAACACCGAACAGCCCCCACCAGCGACCCTGAATGTTACATCACTGAAAGAGCCTGGTTTTTCTCTGTGCCATCAGTCCACCTCTAAATGGAACTGGTTCAAGAAAAAGAGCTAGGAAACCCTGTGAACATTACAACTTAGCCTCTAATTTGGCAATGAGGAGTATGAATTTGGAAATGACTATGAAACATCCCAAGAAATTGAAGGATTTCAGCCTGGACTTTAGAGTGATCAGAACTGACCTTAGAGGCTATATTTTTCTCCCCTGCTGTGCTTTATTGGGGGATAGCATTATATGCTTATCTAACAGAATGCCTCTCTTCTCCGTGGGGTCCAGAGAAACATAAATCTACCCGACACATTTCCCAAAGACATCTGAGAGTTCCTCTGCCAGCATTCTGACTCACAGACAGAGGCCAGCTGTGGCCTGGAAGCTATAGATCCAATTTAGCATGGCTTTTTGCCCAAACTAAAACATCTTGCCTCAGCAGAGCTGTGTTAATGCCTAGATGACTTCTGGACTGCAAGGGGCAAGCATGGCCCGTTGCAGGGCGGGCAGGACGAGAGCACTTGCCTGTGTGAGACATAACTCTGTTTGCAAGTCCCTTGGCTATCTAGGCTAATGGAGCTCACCAGTTCTGTCAAGAGTGCTGTATGTGCCAAGAAAAGGCACTCCTGGGAATTTTCTGCTTTAAACACTAACACCTTGAGAAATTTAGTCTTCCCCAGGCAAAAGGAAGGATTGGGTGACAAGTAAGTGCTGAGGGACAAGGGGATCTTTGTCCATCTCATCCACAGTCTTGTGAAGCAGATGAATAACCTTAGATTAAAGGCATATTAATGCATTATAACTTTGAATAGGATTTAAACTAAATATTCTATTTCTCCAATGTATAAACTAGTTTGTTCTGCTCAGCCTAATTAGGATATCAATGATGCAAATTTAGAGAAGATGTCAAATTTTTAGACATAAAATAGATTTTGTTATTTCCACCCAGTATGTACAGTTGCTGCACATATTTTCAAGACTGTGAATGGTAGAAATTATTTTGGTTTTCAGAATCTTCCCAGAAAAGACAAACTGGCATTTCCTGCACTCTTTAAATAATTCTGAATACAAAGTCAGTTGTAGGAGTGTGTGGGGAGAGATTTATTTGCCTTTAATTTAAAAAAAATCTTTGAGCCAAAACACTCACATGACTGAGAAGAATTAAATGTTTATTTTTTTCCCGAGATAATTCTACTGACTATTTGAGATTTTAATTACAAATTTCAGGTTCAAATTTGTCAGTGACCAGATCAAGCAGTAATTCAGCTCACAATTTACGTGGATGAATGAAAATGAAGGACAAGGCCTATAGAAACTTGAATGATGGTGTAATTGCTTAGTACCATAGAAACATAGAATATGCTGAGTCAGAAGGGACCCATCAGTATCATTAAGTCCAGCTTCTGGCCCTGCACAGGATATCCCAAGAATCATGCTACAAGGGTTTCATATAGACCTTAGATTACTGCTGGAATGTTTGCTTATGTGGAGGTGTTGCAGCCCTGACATACATTCTATGAATGGGATCAAAGCCTCTCACTTGTTAAATGATATTAAACAGACAGTAATGAAATAAATTACAGAAGTATATTATTTCATGAGCAGCAACACTGTAGCTTGATTGAAGTTTGGAGAGGTATCACAAAATCTCAGATGTCTGAGTAATCAGCATTAATTATCTAAGCTGTGCACATGCCCTTCTAAATGGTGTACCTGAGAAGAAAAAAGATTAATTGCTGTTACACCATGATTGACATATTAGCTATTGCTTTCATTATCAATTTGCTATTCTGAATAACCTCTAAGGATGCAAAGAACTGCAAAGAATTCAGACATTTGATAATTCATATCAATGAATTCCACTTTCCAGTGGTCCAGACAGGTTTGGAAGAGGAATCATGCTTACATACAACTGTAGAAACCACTATATCTCAATATTTAAGAGATTGCTCCAAATACATCAATTATGTTGCTGAAATAAATATTGAAAAGCTAGTTAAAACTTGCCAGTTTCTTTTAAGTTACAATTGTAAGTTTGTTAAAATATAATTTGAAAAACAAGATCCGTAGGAATTCTTCTACACTTCAGTGGAAACAAAAAATCACATAATCCATCTGAAAGCTCTTTTTAAACATTGCTGCTTTCTTCTTTCCTCATACTTAGAAGTACATGAACATTTTGCTACCCCAAACATAGGCACAAAAACATATTTAAGTCAGGAAATTTTAGATGAGTTTGTAATTAGTTTGACTTAAGCTTTACCACTGCTTTTGTTTGAGTCTCAGTCAGAATCTCAACTGAGGTATTAATTCTTATTTGATTTTAATATATATATATGTAATATAGGTGTGCTCAAGAGATACAAACACATTATTCAGTGACTTTAGCTGCTACCAGCCTTCTAACCAACTGGTGTCTTTCCAGCAGTATATACTCAAACTTAGTATAATACCTTAATTTCCGCTGGCTTTTTGCCATGGTTACTCTACTGTCATATTTCTCTCATCCCAGTGGTCAAATGCATGGAGCATGGGTTGTTTTATTTTAACCAGTAAGCTCAATACAATATAATATTTTTGGTGCAAATACAATTCCAACATTTTATCAAGCTGACCAAAATCTACTCACATATCTGGTTCCAGGGATACTGCACTTGGCAATAGGGAAATGATTGAGTTGATCAGCAGTCTAAGAAGGTAAATGACAGTGAGTTTGCAGGAAATCAGTAGTAGTGACATACAAGTGAAAATGCACTGCTGCTCAGACTCAGTAACATAACACTACATGAGGTGGCTTAGAGAATAAAACAGATTACTGAGAAATTAATATCTTACCAAACACTTTCCTACTGAACCACAGAAAGCATGGCTCTCTTACTGTTCCCTATACTTTCAAGTTGTCATGAGCTTAAAAGGATAACTATTGTAAGGTACAAAGAGATATTTTCAGTGCTTGTTCTACTACTGAGCACCAGAAAGACAAGGGTTTTGAGCCTAGAACAAAAGCAGTGACTACTCTGGGCAAAGCATGGGCTATATTACAGAATAGGAACTAAACAAATTATTCCAAGGAGTGAAGCAAAATTGTGGAGCACCAGCAGCAGTTTCTTCTTTGGGCCACTGCTCCCTGAATTGTCTCCATGGGTTTACATTTTGGGCAGAGAAGAAAGAATGGCCAGGAAATCTTAGGAAAGCCCTGTGATCCCATCATCCTACCCTTACACAAAGGAATGCAAGTGCAATCACTCTTTAGCTCCAATTTCTGATGTAGATTGGGAAAAGGAACGGGAGTGATTGGGTTAGGAAGAATTTGGGCCAGGGAAGAGAGCAGGGCATCAATCTCCAGGCCTCTGTGGAGACAGCTGAGGAATCAGTCCCATGTGTGGAAAACCTGAACCTTATCTGTCTTCTATATTTCTTATGTAATAAAAGAGAGCTCTGCAATAGCATGTGCAATCTTAGATATCTTATTAACCAAAGTAAAAAGAGACATGCCTTGCCAACTGTGTTTTTCCAATCTCCCTCGGCTCAGCTGTGCACCATCTGTCTTTAAATCATAAATATACTAATAACATTTACCCTTTGAGGCTCTAATCACCTAGGCTTGAATAACCCTCAGATCACAGGCCCATATTCAGCTCAAGTCCACTGCCCAGACCAGGTGCAGCAAAAAGAGATAAGCTCTGCAAGATTTAGTTGGCGAGAATAGATCCTTCTGAGAGCAGAATCTAATTCAGATGGAATGGCTTTTAAGACATGGTACACATTTTTTGATAGCAGGGGTGTTGCCTACAATATATTGTTCCTAAATATTTGTTCAATTAGCATTTAAATATTCAAGCAGTAAAGCTTCCACTATATTAATAGGAAAATAGAAAATGAATAAAGTTAGATCATGATTTTCCTTCAGTTTTATGTTTTACCTCATTTGCCATTTTTGAAAAAAAAATGATGCTCATACAAATGCTAAAAGTTTAGGAGGCAGCTGAATAACTCATTTGTTTTAACAATATTTTCTTTTCCCAGAACTTCACCATCTACTGTAGCTCCAAGACATCTTCTGAAGAAAGCAATAAAGAAAGAAAAATAAGAGGTTGAAAAATGTCACACAGAGAAAACCTCTCTGGCCTTTTATACCTTCCTGTCAATAATTCTAGGGCCAGTTTTAGCACAACTCTGCTTCTGACATGGTAATATTTCCTGTGCAATACATTTGCAGGGATATACACATCTGCATAAGACAGGAGAGACAGAGTAAATATCCTAAAGAAAGGATACAGAACAAGCAGAAAAACAGGGAAGCTGAAAAAAAATGAAATAAAAGGCCAGAAGAAAGACTTTCCTTAGCAGAATGTATTCAAATATTTATATTCACTCCCTTTGGAAAAACTTGTTGCATCCTCCTTATTGACAGTGAAGCAAGTGTTTCTTTTTCAGCATATGTGCCCATATATCATGTCCATGATAGTGTAAGCAAAAAGACATAGAAACGGAAAAAGAAAAGCAAAGTCAGTGCAATTATCTCCCAACTTTTCACACACTACTCCTTTTACCTGGTTACAGTTGCAATTTCAGCTGTCTTTTCCAGTCCCTAACTTGGCTTTTAGTAGCAAGCAGAGCTTATTCTGCAAAGAGCACTACCAAAGCTGCTGAACTGTATTCTTTTACTGTTCTTAATAGTTAGCATTTCAAAGACAACAAATGAAGAAAGTCACTGATGGATAAACACCCATAGGAGAGATGGAAAATGAAAGATAGACCATTGTCTTGTATGTGGGATGGTTTGTTCAGATTTACTGTATTCATTTTGAATGATATTTTCTGCCCTCAGGGCGAGAAGTTCTGACTATTGTACATATTAATTTCCTAAAATTCCTTACCATTTTGAAAGTAGACTCTAATCTTCCCATCTCTGCTAAGATACAGCAGAAAAGTACTCTGAACTCTCTCTGATACATCCAGACTACTTTGAAACACAAGTGCTGCCTGACAACAGAATTTCACTTGGAAATAGCAGTTAGAATATTAAGCATTGCCTAGTCACACCAAAAAGAAGAAAATAACGGGGAATAACTGAGCAAACCCAAAACTTCAATTAAGGTATTACATATTCTTTCTAGCAGCTCACTAGCATTTCATTGATCTATTCTGAAGAAGCTAAGAATTTACATCACATGAACTGTGGGTAGCAAAAAGCCAGTTGTGATACTTACATAAGAATGTCAGTGTGTGGTGTGCTCTGAGAGTTCTGGTTAATAGTAGCACACAACAGTACACAAGTACAGCAGAGGAACAGGAGTTCTGTGTACCTTACCAAAAGAGGTGTATGGAATTATTCATGTATTGCCCATAAGGTTGCTTAATCACGTGCTAAGAACCACCCTATGTTATTGTTTTCAACTGTTTACCTGTTCTTGCAGTGTTCTGACATTGTCTTCATAAGACAGTGCAGTCAACCCTGACGATCCAGACCACTGGAGTAATCCGTGTGACTGGAGTAATTGGGTTTCAAATCACATCTGTGCTGCAGAGTAAAACATTTTCCTAAGTGAGGATCTATATAATGATCCATAAAGTCAAAGGGTCACAATATACATGTTGCTGCTGCAGAGCAGGTCTGTCTGAGCACTGTGGACAAGTGCTGCTGAGTGCCAGATGGTACACACATAATGCTAATGTGCCGTTCTTCTCCTGCACATAACCAGAGCTTCACATTCTTTGAAGACACACACCACTGATGTGAATTAGTGCAAAGCTGCCCCCTGCAGTCACCAGCCCCTTGCAAACATGGCCTTCATGTCTTTCCTCATGTTTTATATCAGCTGATCCTTGTCATCATTCAGATATACAAAGGACATATGGTGCAGATCTCTGGCATGCAGGGACACAGATTTGGCCAAATGGGAAGAAAGCCATGAAGGACACATAGAGAGTGTTACTTTCATCACAAGCCAAGACTGTGGGAACTGTTCTAGACATTAGCAGACCTTTATGTAGAGGTTTTTCAGCATGGAAGAAGATGCATAGCCTATTCCATGACAGCCAAAGTAAATAGTGCTAGCAGGACTCCCTTATTTCTCTATTTTTGTACTAGACATCAGAAACATTTGCCAATGTGATGGTGAGTGATATAAATTCAGTGCACAAAATACCATCTTCATTGCTATTCATTGGCAGTATTTTAATGCTGCTGGTATTCCTCTTCTCTAGTGACCACTCAGGCCATTTCTGTTTTCTAGGTAAATCACTCTAGGGGAAGTCAGGCCAATAAAAAACAAATACGAGAAAACTCTTTTTAAAATACTAGGCATCTTGATTTTTTACAAAATTATTGAATTGGAATTTTTAGTCAGAGCCTGGTTTTCGTCCTCAGATAATTTAATATCAGAGTACAGCAAGAATTCCTGGGTGGATTGCAGTTTGTATCACTCTGGAGAGACATTGTCTTTCCCATTTCTCTATCCAGCAGTTTTTCAGGACTCACAGTCATTGAGTACAGCATTAGAGTGATGTTGGGAAAGCACGCAGGTGTTTAAAATATTTTCAAATAAAAAAGGAACATTCTCTGTGTTCTGTCAATTTCAGAAAAAGTTAAGTTACACAAAACAGTTGTTCTCTCTATCTGACCTCCTGTCACGTACAAAGCCACTAAGGGAAAGCCAACACTATGTGATATGTCATTGCCTGTTAACTCAGTCATATAGCAGGGATAGTTAGCTTGTCCATGTCTGTCCTGTGTATAGAAAAAAGCTGTCAAGAAACAAACTATTAATTTTAATAGTTTAGGGTATAGGGGAGAACTGTCATTCAAAATAGCTTTTATAATTTATCCTGGAAGAACAAAAAAGTTTCTGATAGATGTACCTTCACATCTGAAATGTCAGATATACCAATACTCTATGCTATCAGTACAGCATCAAAAGACCTTCATTTTCTTGCAGGAAAAGGTAGGGCTAAAATGTTTTACAGGATTTCCTAATTATAGGGTATAGCCATTGCCAGTGTCCAGAAGTCTTACTTAAAAGAAACAGGCAGAGTAAAAAGCATAGACTTTAAGGCCAGAAAGGATCACTAGATTATCCAAATTTTTATGTGTTTCAGGCCAACACATCTTAATATGTTTAGCTACTTACTAAGCCTAATAATTTATGAATTATCCGAGTACATTTTTTGGAAAACCCTCCATCTTTAATTCTTTCCTAATGCTTCCAGAGAATTGAACATACCTCAACAGATCATTAGTGATTTAGGGCCATTCCAAACTTAAATCTGCATAACACCAGCTTCCAGCTTTTAGTCTTTATTGTACCTCTCCATACAAATTTATGAAGTCCCTTTGTGCCTTACTCTTGGGAAAGTAATTAAACATGGAAATCTATTCATTATTTGGTAGCCTTTAAAAATCAACTAGGCAGACTGAGCCCTTTAATTCTGTCATTCTAACGTATACTTTCCAGCTCCCAGACATTTGTATTCCATCCCTGCTCTCTCTCCACTTACACAACAAATCTACACATCTTGAAGCTGTACAGATAAACTACAGATACAGAGGTGAAAAGATAAGTTAAACACTGTGATGCGACATATCACAAAGGTAGCACCACTTTTTTCTCTCAGTAAAAAACTTCTTAGCACACCTAATATGATCCTAGAACTCTTCCCAGAGTTTTCAGGAAGTAATTCTTCATCCTGTATTTATGGTCTGTATTCCATATTTCTACATGTGTAGCCTTAGTTTTGCTAATATTAAAGCAATATTAAAGCAGACCTGTCTTATAAATCAGTGTGGACATCAAATAATCCATATGATTACATTTTTGTGATTACTTAACATGACTGTTACTGGAAACAACTTCACACTTCCAAATCATAAATCAAAAATATTTAATAAGCTTTAAAAACATTAGTTGATGTGGAGCCCCTTTTCAACAACTTTCCCAATTAACAATGGGCTGTCATTGGCAATTTGTTTCAGATCAGCCTGTCAGCTATTTGCAATCTGTCTACAAAGACAAAATGCAGATTATATAGAGCATAGAAAGCAAAATACAGGTGAAATTGAGGAAATTATAAAGTTTATTAAAATGAGAAAAGAGCACATGCTGCCTTCTTAAAAAACAGCTGATTGAATTCACCCAACACGTAAAACTCGGATAAACGTGTTTACAGTTTGGGGGAAAAAATCTGAACAGAGTCTTTATTTCACATTGAGCTCCTAATATAGTCATTGTCAGTTAGGATCTCATAGACTGAGAGGCAGTGAAGTGAATAGACACGCTCTCCTCCCACTTCTAATCTGTTTCTCCAGACTCTCAGCCTGTTAAACTGCACTTCTCTGCTTATTTACGTATCCAAGTTTGCTCTGGGAGATGGTTAAAAGGTAGAGAGTATATAATTCTTACCAAAGGCTCCAGTCACAGAAACATCATGAAGCTTAAAACCAGAATGCACTTTCCAAGACATGTGGGATCAGAATACTTTATTTAAAACCTGTGCTGTTATTGGTTTTTCTATGCTGAGGCAAGTTTCAACATTTTCTCCTCATTCCCCAGGTCCCTTCTTCCATATGATTAGATGTCAAAACATAAAACAAATTAATCTAATTTTTATCATTGAGGAGGAGTGCTAAATCTTATAGAGGGAGAGTCAAGTTTCAAGGGCACCTCCAAGTCTTTTTCTTACCATTGCATTAGTTTAGTTAACAAGTGACAGGAATTCTATTTAGGAATGACAGATTTACTGTACAGACAGCTTCTTCTAGTGGAAGTTTTGACTAGATTTCATCTCCTTTGAGATATTTTGCAAATATCATGTTGCCAGTTATTATTAGACCTTATGTTAATTTAAAAATAAAAATTCCACATGACAAAAATATTATCGTACATGTGCCTCCTTTGGCTCAAAGTTAGCAATCATCATGATGAAGTAGACATGAGTTATGAGGTTTCCATGGAGGAAAGAGTACTGGACCAGTGAGAGAATGTTATAATCCAGCTGTAGCAATAATTCCAAGCAGCTTTTAGACAGTGAAGTCTTAATAAACTTAAACACTTGTTTAAGCCAGATTTATTGAAGCAGCTTCACATACTGTGGTTCTGGTTTAGGGTTTTCTATTCTGGGCAGAGCACCAACTGGAAAGAAGCCTTGGAATATGCACTCCCCAGTCCACTAGAGAGTCCTCTGAAAACGACACATACCTTTTTCTCTGCCCTTCCCTGTCCTCCCATCACATGTATTACTAATGTTAAATAACAATACAGTTCACTATTTTATGATGGAAAAGTAAAATTAAAGCAAACCAAAACAATTGTGTTTTATTCACCAAAAGAGGTGAGAGGCATGTTACTAAGCCTACACCTGAGACTGCAACTTTCTCACAGTTCCCATACAGGAACTTGCCATTGCCTTGGATATCTGTGAAAGCTCTTAGAGTGTTGCTTATTTCATTTTGGTTTTGGGTTTTTTTTAATTAGGAAAAAGATAAGTACACTCTAAGTTTTCTATTTGCATACTTCATGATAGCATGAATGAGTGAGTATGTATCTTGAACTCTTTTTTTTTTTTTTTTTTTTTTTTTTTTTTTTTTTTTTTTTTTGAAGTGCAATTTGCCCTATGTTTCTCCCTCCAGAGCTCTAGAATGGCTTCTATTTAGATTTTGTATTTTAGTCATTTCCAGGAGTTCTTGTCATTTCCATGATCACTTTTTCATAGGTTTCTTTCCTCCTCCCTGATTTACTCAGAGGAGTTTTTCCATTGGTATCTATTTCATTTCTGTTTACAAATGTAAAGGAATATAATATAATTTTGGGAGTTCTAACAATCACTCCTTCCTTTCAAACTTAAGCCAGTCTGGAATTCATCTCTATTCTTTCCACTAATAATTTATACACATGAAAACAAAGATTACTTCTCTTTCAAAGTACATTAGTCTTCACCATACTATGAGGTCTCCAGGATCTCTTTGAGTCTAACAAGATTCTAGCTCAGTTCTATTCTAATAAACTAAAAGCAATGCCTGAAATATGCTGCTTTGCATTGTGCTAATAAGTCTCCAAGTTTTTTGCTGCTTCTTCAAAAATCAGTACTGTGATGAAAAGAGAGTGTGACTCAATCAGTGTTTCTTGTTACTATTCAACATGGATGAAAACTAAAACTGGAAAGAAAATTCTTTCAAACTGTTACTATTATTGATGCCATCAAGTCTTAATGAAAAACTACTAGAGAAAGGTTTTAATCCAAAGCCTTCTGTAAGCAAAGCAGTGACAATGACTCTGACACTCTCCATTAAATTTGCTTTGGGTCTGAAGAACTGCTATCCATCCTGGCCTGAGGATATCAGACAGCAGAGAACAAGGCAGTTCCCTCAGAACTCTGACACCCAGTTTGGTGTCAGCCTTCAGCCGTGAGTCTCTGTACAGATGAACTGCAAGAATTCAAGCAGTATCGTGGATACACTTATTTCATTTGGGAAAATGCAATATAACTCCACAAACTGACAAAATCCAGTCTTGCCAAGAGCAATTCAGCCCCAGAACAACTTAAAAACACATTCCTTGTTGAAGTGAGAACAAAATATAAGCTGGTGACTGATGTGCTCTGTACCCTGGGTCTGTGTGTGACTGGGCATGTTCAAACCTCCAGTGTTCAGAGCCAGCCTTTTTATACTTTGTCTCTGGTTATCACCTGTAAATAAACCATGTGCCTGGTTAATGTGCCCTGACAGCTGCACAGTTCATGTAAGAGAGGTACAGATTCATCTCAGGGTATGGAAAAGGTGAAGGAACTCTTCAATAGAAGGCAAAATTTAAGATCCTTTTCCCCCGTCTTGCAAACTTTGGTCTCTGATGTCATTAGTGTTATTTATTGCTTTTCTTTGGGGTATAGGAATGGGAGAGAACTCTTAAGATGCAGGATTAACCTATCAGAGGAAGGCATTTTATCATCTTTTAATTAACATAATTTAATAAACATAATTTATTATAATAGCATAATTGAGTCCTCTAAAAAAAAAATGTTAAAACCTGCCATTATAAGACTGTTTCAGAATCTGACAGTGAAATTAATTAGGGTCTTATACTTTCAAAACATCATCCTAAAGTTTGTCCAGTCAACTCCTACAGACCCTATCTCCATACAGACTTTTCTGACAGGGACTTACACCAAGGAGTTAGTGATTTACACTGTATGGGAATGGCAGTAAAGATGTGGAGATCATGTGAGGAGAAATTATTCCCATGGAAGGTCCTGAATAGCTCAAGTTCACTGAAGTTTAGAGACAAAATAACTTTAAGCAGCATTTCCATATAGCACTACCTAAGCACTCGAAGTGGGATTCAGGAAGGAATGAGCTATATAGACCCTCAGGGAGAACATCATAAGGCAGGGGCATATTTATTGGGAGAAGCAAGGTTCAAAATGGAAAATAAAGGAAAGGCTGCAGTTTGTTTGCTTTCTTAGCCCTCTCTTATGACCAAATGCAAAATATACCTCTTTCTTATGAAGCACCATCAAAAATGGATCAATTTTAAGTACTTTTGTTGATGATAAGTCACTTTGGGTACCAAAGATGAAAGCTAACCTGCAAAAGATTGGTACCAGACCTTAAGAAACTGAGCGATAAGGAAACAATTGAAACAATAAATTTGACCTCGATAATCGTGAAGCAATGCATATGAGAAAAGTCATATTACATTTTATGCGCAGATATAGTGATGGGCTTCAAGCTAGTATTTTCTGTGATGTGGAAGTGAAATATTTCCATGAAAGCATAAATTCATTGTTCAGCTCTAATTAAATTGAATGTTACTAGAAAAGAAATATCACTTACATAAATTGGAAATATTTAATTTATGTACTATTTAGACAATGATTTTAAGGGAGACACACAGCATAAATGGAGTTCATATTGCAGAGAACAGAAGACTACTGCCAAATGTGCTTCATAAGTAAGAGTGCATGACTATCAGGGGATATTGCAAATAAAGATAACTTTTGTTTGCAGTAAATGAGTTAGTAATTATTCCTTGAACTTGTTACTTCATATATAAAATGCAAAAATTACCATATTCAGTGTAAAAATGGACAGCCAGTCCAATGACAGGACTATTCTTTTTAGAAGAAATGTCTTCAATTGGAGGGCACAAAAAATTTCTGATACTGCAAGTAAGCAAATGAATCAACTACTAAAGCAAGGGGCAGAATTACTGCACTTCCATAGAATTACAGGAGTGATAAGGACAAATGAGCACCAAAGCTAAATTAATTGCACTCATTACATTGTGCATTGTAATTACATTAGTAAGGCTCTACATAGACAGTAAAGTGATGCTGTTATGGTTGAAAAAAATACACATCCTTGGGTCCAAAAGAAAAAGGCATGCTATCAAATGGTATAAATATTTCTGTCAAAATATTAAAGAATTATTGCCTTACAGTGAAGCTACATGAAACCTTCACAATTTGTACCCTGTTCTTTCTCTGGTGGACTTTTAATGAAAATAGCTTATATCTGATTTTTTTTTTTTTAATACCTGTCTGTGAGCAGGGGATAAGGCTTTCATATTCATGGACACAGTGAGGAGGTAAGATTGGGGGTTATGTTCCACTGTTGTATGGTAAATGGAGGAGGAAAGAAATTAAACGTAGAACAGCAGCAAATATTAGCCTAGGGAATTCAAAACCCATACTCCAGAGTATTAAGTGCTGCCTACCTTCATTCCTTTTATTTGTACCTCTCCTGTACTTCTCCATAGCAATCTTTCCCAGCTCAGGTCCAGTGCAAGTAGCCCCTGATGACAGGTTGGTGAGAGCAGTGGGACATATTTCAGGCAGAGACTTTCTTTCCCAGCATGGCAGCAATTCATCCTGGTCTTCTGCACCAGCCAGTTGTTTCAGTTCAGTCTCTCATGCCAAACCACCTTGTGCTGGGTAGTTCTGACAGGTCTATAAGCAGCATTTCTATATCTGCTGACCAGTCCAAGCTTCTGCCCCAGGTGAATTAGGCATCCCATAGTGGACAAGGAGGATCAGGTGGGATGAAACGAATGTCTCTGAGGTGCTGGTTTCTTTGGCCAGGTTGAAATAATTAGGATTTCTACATCTCCTATGCCCACTGTATTCATCTATCTAATCAGTCTCAACTTCACCCATTTTCTCCTGCAGCTGAAAACCAACACAGCTATTAATAAAATCTTTTATACGTGGTCTGAACATATATTCATTTTGTTGTTTTACATCTCAGTTACTCTACCAGCACTTTTTCTGGTCTTCAAAACAGGCGACAAGTGCCTGTGTCCAAGGTGAATCTGACAGTTAATGTTTTCCATATTTTTGCTTATTCTCATTTTCAAGGTCTTCCATGGTATAATTTTCTTAAAACTAATGTCTCATTCCATGTTAAAAGTTCAGTTTCTGACACTTACAAGGTTTTCATGCCATCACTTACTGCCTATGTGGTTGTAGCATCGGGTTCTTCTTGTTTTTTAAATAAGCTTTCAAAGTCCCCTCTACAATGAGAGCCCTTATCACAAGAAGAGTTCCTTACAAAACTCTGCTTGGCTGTCTTGCTCTCTGCTGTTAAATCTCTCAGTGATGCATTTAGCTAGCTCAAAATGGAGTCATTTTCCACCTCACCAATCATCAAAAGTTCATTGTTTTCATGTACACTTTCCTCACACTGTTTTACTCTGTGGCTTTAACCTCTCTGAGATGAGACCAGGTTCTCTGTCCTGCATTTGAATTGCACCCAAAGCATAGACTGGGACATTTTTTACAGTGCTGTGATAAAAAATTAAGACAGTCTCAGCAATAAAGACAGAAAATTTAACTTTGGGTTGTAGTCTCCATTCACACAGATCCAGGTTAAATTGCTCTTGGCCTTATGCTGTTGGCCTTCTCTCTGCAATATGCCAGACCAGAAATAGTATTTGTTGTCAGTGGCATTTTTAAGAAATTCAAAAGTCTGGAATAATGAAGTTGGTTAAAAAAGGTGAACAGTTAACCAGAATAAAAGTTGGGATGAGGCACTACTGTAGATGCTGGTTCTGTTCCTATCAAATAGTCTCCACCAGGACAGAAATAAGACAAAAATTTTGAGCATGCAAGGACAACACAGTAATGGGTAAAGCCATAATCAGAAGTATTTCTGAAGCCAAAATATTTTTTGATTCATTTGCATGAGAAAAAAAGAAAATCTGGAAAGCAATCATGTGAAAACATGACAAAACTGCATCTTACTTGAGTGTACCATCTCCTCTCAGCTTCTATGGCATTTGGTTCTTTATTGTGTTTCCAAATAACCACCCGCTAGAATTGATTCCTAAAATGCATTAACAGATCTTAGAAGGACTACAACTTATGTTTCAGGTTAAACAGGAAAGAGACTGTGCTATGCTACTTTGGGATTTTTATGCTACTAACTTTAGTATCCCTGCATCTAAAAGCTACAATGAAGAATAGTGACAAATAAATGTGTAGAGGGGTGGCACAGAAAAGTTGGGTTTATTTCCAGCTATTTAGAGCATACTGAGCATAAAAAAGGGGCCAAACAGAAAGAAGGGATCCATGCCACAAATGTCTCAAAGAATAATACTTTTCCAGAACAAAAAAATAAATCTAAGCCATTTGACTTCTGGGAAAGAAGAACTACAAGGTTTTATCCTTTTAATCATTTCATGAACTTTTTTCCCTCATAAATATTTAAACTTGTCACACTAATCTCTGCTTTGCATTTTTGTAACATCTGTGAATCTTCTCTAAGATAGGGAGTTGATAATTTTCTACTCAATAGAAAGAAGATTTCTTTATTTTTTCAAAGGTGAAGCTCTTGATTTAGCACTTTAGATTTGAGTCCAAAAAATTTATTAAAAAACCCAAATTAGGTTTTCTCATTGTAATTCAGATATCACAAAAAGTAATTTCCAGAAAAACCCAAACACCTGAATTCTTTTCAGTCCCTTGAGGAAAGAAAGGAGAAACTTTTTTTTTTAAACTGAGAAGCTAGCAAAACAGAATTGAAATATAAAAGCATGGCTGAAGACAAATGCTTTTCTTGGTGCCTTACTGCCTGTTCTATGCCTCATCCTTTCTTCTCTGCTGAAATGTTTTGGCCAATAATGCCTTCTATGAAGTATGTTACTCAGAGAGAAACGAAGATATCCTTCCACCATTCAAACCACTAGGATTTTCATTATGAATATTGACTCCAACATGGATTAGAAGGAGACTTGAACACTTTGCTCTTATCAAAAGAACAATATTGCAGAAAATTTGAAAACCAATCCAGTTAATCACAAATACAAACAGCACAGGACAAGCTTCTAGCTGGGACTATAGATGGAGGAACTACTTCTAAAAGTTGTGGGTTGGACTGCTTAGGGCATCAGAGGACACTGCACAGCTTTGGTGTGGTAATACACTGAACATATAGAAAGAAGGCAGCTCCTTGCTATTTGATGTGGAATCTCAGGGCAGCTTTCCTGCTATTCTGTAGAGGGAAGACTGCTGGGCATAGAAGCTAAGGGGCTCATGGAGCCCACAGTGAGGAAAAGCATAGAGATAATATTTAATCTGAAGGGATTATCTTGAATGGTCAATAAATCTCAAGAATTGTGATTTGAGCATAATAATCAATGTGTGTTGTCAATTACTCTGGGCCTGACTGTAAAACTCTCACTTCATGCTAGGTTCTTTGTAAAGCAATCACATGAGCTTGCAATAAAAGAGCTGAGACAAATGGATAGCAAATGTGACCAACACAATTTGATTTTAAATAGAAAATATGCAGCAGTTGTGCATATTGTGTTGGATTCCCTACAAATATTTAAGATTGATGTGTCACCAGCCAAATTCATTCATTATACCCCTTTGATTTATGGTATTATACTTTAAAGCATTTTCTCTTCTGTTGGACTATTTTATTACCCTCTTTGCATACTTGCAGATGGTTTCTGTTGTTCACACTACGTACATGATGCATTTTTGTTTGCACCTTATGCAGCTGAAGAATAAGTGGCTGAATGAAATTTACCACTTGAAAATGAAATGCTGTAAAATATACTAAACCCACACATTTTAAGTTCTCAGTGGAAAATTATTTCAAGTTCACCAGATAGATTAAATTTGTATATGAAATAAGCGACCTCTTAATATACACAAATAACTCCTCCCACAAAATTGTTCATTTTTATTTTCTTTATTCCACCAAAACTGCATTGCAGTTTTCCAGTCTTTATATTTACATTATTTGCAACTCTTTCCATAAGTGCCAGTACAAATGTAACTGATGAAAATCCAGAATAGTCATACAAATGTTCCTGAAAGCAAGGTGCATTTCTGAGCAAATTTGTTCTGATGCGCAATAATATATATGTATATATTAACAAAGCTTCATAATATAAAATATCTTCCATGGCAAGTAAAACTTCCCCACTTACAGCTTATTCAGATTTCAGTTACACAGACTTCTGCATTTCAAGTTAGTGCAAATAATGAGAGTAAGAGCCTGAGCAGAACAATGTAAATACAACGGAACAAGAGAAACAGCAAAATTTTACCAACTCCCTGCATATGGTTATAACATTTAATCAGTATATCATTAGTATTCTTTATGTACAATGTATTTAAATAATTGGCTTGTCTGAACTATAGGCAACAAATTTACAAAATAAAATAATGTTTCACACAAATATGGAATGTTGGACAAATATATGAAAATAAAATGCATCTAGTAACAAAATGTTGTAAATCAAAAAGATAAAAGATGTCTTCTCCATTTTTGAAGATTTCAAGGCACTTTCTTGGCAAATCAGAATTCCCTCCTTGGTAGAAAGTCTGCAAGAGAAAAGGACATCCCATTTTATAACTAGTTTCAAACCAGAGAAGCAGGCCGCTTAGTATAATTCTGTTCATAAACCACAGTTTCCTGCGGATTGCATAAATCTTAAGATTAACTTCAGAATGCCCGTGGGTCTTGCCCTCCTGTGAACACTAATGAGTTTTGCCGTGGCAAATCCTCAGCGTCCATGCCAAGAGCTTTAACACATAGTGGTCCGCGCTGCTGCACATTGCAGGGAAGTTCCCCATGCGCATAGCCACGTGGATTTCTACATTCTGGGTTTCATCAAATGCTCTTCTTCCATTTTTAGGGATCTGGCTTAGGAAATTAAAACAAACCCACCCAAACCTCTAAGAGCTGTAAGGGCAGCAAGTGCCCGGTATCCCGGCCCCGGAGCCGCGTCCCGCCGGACCTCTCCATGGTGCTGAAACATCCCGCCACGGCTCGCGCCACCAGATGCCAGTGGAAGATGACTGGCTTTCCCCAAGCAAAAGTTCTTTTCGAAGAGGAAAAGACCACGTCTTCTTTGTATATCCGGATATTTACAGGCGAGGAAGGAAATTATTCGCATAATAGCACTGCAGGTCTTTTTTTAATGAGGAAAAGGCAGCCTATTTTAGTACTGGCAGGAAAAAGGCTTAAAAATAGCTGTCAGTTCTTCAAGTGAGAGAGCCTCTTTCTTCAAAGCAACCAAGAATCTCCAAGACTCTCTCAGATGTTAAATTTAAGGCAAATTTCCTTTCAGGCAACAGGATCTATGGCCATATCCTCTCTATGCTACTGTGGGGGTGGTGAGGAAAACAGATCCCCTGTGCCAAAAAGATGGAGGAGAAGCAATCAGAGAATCATGCTAGAAATGCAATGTTATTCAGGGATGAACACATATAACTCCTTTGTTGCACTCCCTATTGACAGGGAAGAGAGAGTGACTCCTGCCACCTTCAGCCTTCTCAAAAGAATGTTTCCATTCCAAGAATCAGTGGATAAGAGTAAACATGAAGATCTGAGGATGTCTTATTTATAATGGAAACTATCCACTGTATTTGATGGAGGAACAGGGTGAGGGAGCACAGAGACAGCTGGGAAACACTCAGATCACGGCTCTACTTTTTCCTGTAATGTTTTCTCTATTTTTAACAAAGTAGACAGAAAGCCAGCCTAGATACAACTTTAAGTGAACAGAGTGCACACGAGCTGCTAGCAAGGCTTACCATTTAAAACCTTCCCTCTCTATTTTTCATGTCTTTGAGTGTATTTTTGGCAGGCAAATTAAAACACCTGGCTTTGCAAATCATAGCAACTTTTGATCCTTTTGTATTTTAAAGATAGAAATAGGATGAGATAGATGCTTCTGTACTGTAGATATGTAGGCAGGTCTTTGACTCATTCTCTTGAAAGAAAAAGAAGAAAGATTTTGGAACACCAGAAATCTTTCTGAAAGCCCTGATACATGAATCCAGAGGAGTAAATGGATACTGATAAAGGAAAAACAGAGACTAAAAAGCTAAAACTGTAGAAAAAGAGAGAGTGGTGGGATGCTTGAGAAAGCTGAGATTTTAAAAAGAACACTGAAAAACAAATAGGAATTTAAGCACCTCCCAAAAAAATACCTTTTTTTTTTTTTCTTTTAAGAGGGCATTCAGAAAAGGATTCCTGCCTTTAATCATGAAAAGGAGATACAGGCAAAGTAATGAGATGCCTAGTCAGTCTCTGGTTCATTGTCCTTGGTATATTCAAAACCATCTGCAACACCTGGAAATCAAGAAGCCAAAGAGACTGAAAACAGTTTAGAAAAGAGGAAGAGAAAGAAATTATGTCATTTCTTCTCAGAACTGAAATAGTGCCACATTTTTTAAAGCACAGCCACCAAAATGAATCCCACCTCCACTGAGAAATCAAATCAGCTAACACTGACTCATATCCTACTCTTCTTTTCTTACTCTTGATTAGTATGAATTGAAGTCTTGATGCAGGAAGAAGTGACATACGCAACTCCCCCAAGCTCCAAACTTGCAGTTTTTGTCAGGAGGAGGTGGTGAAAGGAAACCATCTTTAAAGAAATTTAAATAAATAAAATCCACTGATTTTATACATCTGATTGGTTAATAATAGCAATCAGCCCTTATTTTCAAATTAACCTTTGAAAGTATAACCATCTTATTAATATTCAAACAACAGGAGAAAACAGCTGACTTGGAGATGTTCCTTTTATCAGTGACAATGCTGTTTAATTAACACATTTCACATGCTATTCATAAACAAGAATGGACTGGTTTCATTCTCAGACTATTTAGTGAAGCCTCTAGCTTTGTCACATCTTTATGCTCAGTTTCCTTCCATTGCCATGAAGTGGTATTAACTTTTCAGAAATTCTCTGGAGACAACATGGGAATGAAAAGGGGTCCCAGAAATGAATGAAGTGACAGGTTATCCATGGAGATCGCATTGGTAGACCTGAGACCAAGATATTCTGGTTCTTCCATGGATTAACAACAAAGTCCTCTGCAGAACAGCCTGAAATAAATGTGCTGATGATATCCTTGGGCATTTTTCTTTCAACAAGCAGATTCCTTCTTGAAATTTTGAACACTGAGAAGCCACCCAGTGCATAATTATGGACTGCAGTGCCACAAGTGACTTGTAGTTAATTACAGCGGAGCCTGTCAGAGGTATTTGTGCTTCTGTGTATTTCCAGGAGGAACCAGTCAGTTCTGCAATGCCAAAGCTGCACATTGATAGCCTCTGTTAATACCATTTTTGCATGCACTCCTGATAACAAGGTACAAGTGTGAAGTAAACCACTAGATCATTTGACAAATAAGAAAATGAGTGGGGAAAATGATACTTACATAGCAAACATCCTAGGACTGTGTACACAAAGGGCTCATTGCTAATCTCGTTAGCAACCTTGCACACCTTTTGTAATCTATAAAACAAAATTACCCACAGTAATAATGAATCTCAGTTGCCAGATACCCTCAAAAACTGCATAAAATTAAATGTAAAATTTGTACTAGAATTTCAGACACTCTACATAGTGAAACTGTTATCTGATGGAAATTCATGAAATTATGTGTGCAAGATGTAATATTAGATTGTATTGTAGCACCGTCAGTGCTCTAGAGGAAAAGTGAGTGATGGTAAGAATTAAAATTCTACCAGGCAGTTTCCTCCTAGGATGTGGAAGACCAGGTACAACTCTCAGTTGCACCTGGAGGAATTTAATTCATTAATTGGGAGGCTATTCCAACCATCAGACCATGACATAGTCGGAAGTCAGGCTGTTTCAAACATTTTATTCCATTTAGTATTAATATTGATTTAATTCCATATTTTCCATATTTAAGTACATCTCCCAATCATCAGACTAAAGACACTAAAGTCCCACTTCCAATCCCTCTCTCTTGTGTCCTTGATTAAAACAACCACTTGGTTCAAGTGGACCCTGAGTCACTGCCATTCTTTCTGGTATTTGCTAACAAGAAATACTTAGGTGTTCATTTCTTCTCGTGCTTGATAAGGATTTCAATAACATTTAATATAAATTGCGCCAAACAGCAAGAAAGTGAGTGCTATCTGGGTTTCAGTTCCTCAGAAAATATCTGTACAATGTATAACCATGTCAGAAGGAGAGGAAATAACTCATCCTCAGACATCCCATGATGACTAAGATGTCCCCGAAAGAAAATATGAAACCCCTCTAAAGACACAGGAAAAGATCTTGGCTATGATCAGCCTGAGTGCTGGATAAGGTGGAGAAAATTCTGCTGATTTAGCTCTCCTTTTTAGAACAGAACATTTCAGGTGAATGTAACTCATTGTCTGCTTTGGGTTTGCTTGGTGCAAGGGGGAACAAAAACTCTGTTTTGGTTGAAATCACCCTTTTTATTTTACATTTTGCTTTGATAGTTGGACTAAAAGATAAGTTCTTCACACCATTCTGAATCACAGTCTTGTTTTTAACTTTAAGAAAAGCTATTTAATTAGAAGAGAAATAATATGACTGTGTTTCTTAATAAATTAAGTGAAGCACTTGGGCAATACGTGAGAGTGCAATTAATATTCGCATGCTCAATAGATACATGCCTTGCATACTCATCTGTCTACTTAGAAAGCTGTGTGTATATTTTTTGAGGATCAGGCATGGATTCCTACATTCCAGCTTCTGATAAGCCTAAAGGCAAATGGAGATGAGGGCTGCTCCATCCCCCTTCAAATGCTAAATCCTGCTGAGCTATGGTGAGAGAGCATCTCAGCTGCTCAGGAACAGTGCTTCTGACTGATGCAGTCAGAAAGTGTCATTGTTTTTTCATGTTAAATCCTGAAAAGCTTCCAAAGCACCAAACTGCTCCACAGTTTGTGCTTACACATCCCTAATGATATTCACCTTCTCTAATTAAAACATACTGCTTATTTTCCACTCACTTTCATTGAATTGTCCATTGCACTAGACAATGCTGAAGTAACTTCCATTTAAGGAATTTCCATTTTGGTTTGGGGTTTTTGTTTGCTTTTTTATCCATTTTATCCAAGAACACTTCTATTCTTCAGTGTCTCTGACAAAATTATATTCAGGTTATGTTAAAGCAAAGCTTCTGTAGTCTCACAGAGGAAAGTTGTTTGATGAAAACTGAAAGTATCAATAACAGAATGATGAATCAAATGATTTTTTGTTGTTTAACAGTGAGTATAGAAAACTATCTTCACAAGCTGGAATATTCTAAACCCCCAAGATATAACCCTACTACTGAGCATTAAGAGAAGGTAAAGAATGGCTCAGATTTTATCTTATTGCACAAGCAAAGCTAAAGAGAGCAGGAAGGAGAATATGTGTGCCCTCTGCATAAGCATGCCCTACTGGTTTTTTTCAGAGTGTAGTTTTCATTTCATTTATTCCAGCATCACTTTGAAGGAACTCCATGATGTTCAGCTGACAGCAAGTGCATTAACAGAAAATCTTTATATATCAGAAGACCTTGGATATGTTTTGTAATGTAGACCTAAAGTTAAAAAAGGACCAGGACATCAAACACTTAATCGGAAAAGTGGGTTGCTTTTAAACAAGTATCACAGCTAGCATTAGAAGGTACTTTGCTACTTACAGGTTGGCGTTGAGCAGTCCCTTGTGTTGTGATACAGTCGATGAAAGTGCTTGCTACACTCTGAGGAAAATGTGACTGGCCCTGTTTGAAAGTAAGAAGGAGTTAACAACAAGCTCTCAGTGACACTGCTCTGCAGCTTCAATGAATGACAACAACACATAGCATTAGGTTCATTTTTTCTTGGCTAAACTTGCATTTAATCTTTTACTATACCTTAAACTATGATGCAACACAAGTAAAATAATGCTAGTGAAATAACAGAAAGAAATTCTGTTGCTGTGCCTTTATGTTCATGACATGAAAACCAGAAAAATGACATGTGAAAGTGATGGGCTGGTTTAGCCTTGAAATTCCAGTAATTGAAAATTAGCAGTAAAATTTCTTATGTGGTGAAAAATAGAATGACAATTACAATAGAATTTAGTTTACTCAACAGTTGTCTGTAGTCTAATGTAGAAGGAATAACACACCTGGAATGAGGATACTCTTTCTAAAGATAAATAAAAGCAACATCTTAAGTAAATACGAGTTTCTATTCCCTGGAAAGATTAAGTACTTTTATGTACTAATGCTTTTAATTTGCACATAGATGGTTTATGAAATTCTTAATATACAGTGTGGGTGTTGAGGAAAGAAAAATGACAGCTGAATAACATCTAGGAACCTGATCTCCAGTTAAAATAATCCTAGTAAAAAAGCATACAGATTTGCACAGGGCAGGATGTGCTTCATCTTTGGCAAGGCAAATCCCTGTGTGTCTGGGGTATAGTGTGCTGCTCCCTTCACTTATACAGTGCCATCTGTTTACATCAATATTTGATAAGAAAGGTGTCTCTGCTCATGGCCAGGGGTTTGGAACTAGATGATCTTTATGGTTCTTTACAACCCAAACCATTCTATGGTTCTATTTTTCTATAAAAATATGGCTCAAATGTAACAAGTTTTGAAAGACCCCTTCCAAAACCACTGATGGCCCTGAGAAAGTACTACTGATGACATTCAAGTTGAAAAGGAGAGCAAAAATGTAATATTTGCATCACGTAACCTGCTTAGCAAGACTATCACTGACAGCTGGGGATGAGTATCCTGTGGTTTGGACAGAAAACATTGACATAAACTGACATTAACTGAATAAGACTAAATTTCAATCTAAATTTAGCACAAGTAGGAACCCTGAATCAGAATAGCTTGTTTCAAGCAATGCCACAAAATGATCCATATGAAGCAGACTGTGTTGGCTAAGTTTCCTTTCAGAGGAAGATAGGAAGTGTTTCTGGGAAAAAATACTTATTTCGTAACTTGGAAGATGGTTTATGAGCCTGGTAAAATACATCAAGCTAATTCTCTCTGTAGAGTGAAGCCAAATTGCCATGAGCTCAAGAGAAGATTCCTCTCTAAGACAGTGAGCATACTTGAAGGTTAGATATATTTTACACTAGTACATGGATTTCAGTAGATTTTTTCAGCCACAAATAAGCTTTTCAATAAACTGGAAGAGCAGCCTTTGCAAGTCTGAACTGGAATATTGTTGCCATTTTTTTATCTGAGTGAGCAATTAGGCTCGAGGAAAAGTATGTAATTTGAAATTATCCAGCATAAATGGAGACAAAACACTGGCTTTTGTCACTAAATAAATTCCATGTCCCTTCAGATAATATATGGCTTTCCAGCTCTCTTCCCTGTCATCAAAAAATAGGCTGTTAATTTTGTTTGTGCCTTACAAAACACTTTGTGTCGGCTGGATTTCCAAGCTAAATTGATAGACTGCTTTATGACTCACAAGATTATTTATGATTTTTCCTATAGTCAAAGACTGTTACATATGGTTCTTATTTGGCTTTAAAATGTGTCTATTATTCCTGGCATATGAGAAGTGTGCAGTAATTTTCATAACCCTGAAACTGTAAAGATAATGTACTATAAAGATAATGTTGATTTCAGCTTCTCTCTTTTTTATTCACTATTAGTTTAGGATGAACTAACTACTTCTTGAACTAGTAAGGACTATAATCAAAGTTTAATTAATGAAGGCTAGTAGAAGGATTACGATTGGAACAGAATAACAAAACTCAAAGTTCCACTGTATTTTAAGAAAATGCCTAGGGATTACAGGATCTAATAAAGCTATGAAATAAAATAAAATATAAAATAAAATAAAACAGGCAGAAAACTCCATCACTGAAGATCTTAAGATAAAAAAAAAAAGAGAAAGAGAGAGAGAGAAAGAGATAAACAAAGAGAAAGAGAGAAAGAGAGAAAGAGAGAGAGAAAGAAAGAAAGGAAGATAGGAAGAAAGGAAGAAAGAAAGGAAGATAGGAAGAAAGGAAGGAAGAAAGGAAGAAAGGAAGAAAGGAAGACTGACTGTAAGCAGAAATTCTGAGCCAAAAAATGAACTTTCAGTATTTGGGAATGATCCTGCTTTCCTCATTCATTCCAGCTAATGTTACTCAAGTAATTTCAGCAATTTTGATAGCAACTACTCATGCAGAGAAGGACTATTAATTTAATGAAGGGCTCCAGAGAGACGCCTTCAAGTATTTTTTTTCCCTTTTTCTTTTCTATGATTTACTACTCTCAAAATACCTTCTGTAAAACTCATGGCTGTTTTTTCCCTGGTTTTGAGTAATGAAACTCATTCCATATTCATTACTTAGCTTCCCCAGATTCTTATGTTGAGCTTTTTATGGTAGCTGAGGAGTTTCCAAAGTTAAAAATGAAAAGGAAATGGATTAAGTACTAACATAAACAAATCTTTCTTGTCTGTCCTTCCCAGAAGGAGAATATTCAGTATTGCTGTGCTACATAGCATAGCATAGTTTGAAGCTCTATGCTAATTTCTTTCTCATATGGACTGAAGATGGTCAGGTTCAAAATTACTGTTGTTTACTGCAAGGGTGAAGGGCCAGCTGGCTCTGGCACAGCTCCTGTAGATGCTGTTAGGTTGCAGTGAGCCATTGGCAGAAAGATCCTTAAAGTTGTGCTTATCCCAAAGGTTTGGGGTACACTTCCCCCATGCAAAAGAGACAAAAAATCCCTTCCTTTCTTGTCAAGGACTGCCTGAACTTTCCAGCAAAGAGGAAATGCATAATTATTTCCAATTCTCTTTTTCATGCTCCAACAGCCAACTATTTCCCTAGCTTTTAGTTTCAATAATGCAAATAACCTTGAAAATCACCAAGAGATTTGCAGTGTCATACTTTGAGACCTTCACTTTTCTGAGTTACAGAACAGCTGGAATTGGAGAGCAAAGATTCAGTGCAAGCACCTTGCCACTGACAACTCTTACTGCATATATTCAGAGGGTACAATATTTTTCTCAGTAATTACAATACAGTCCCAAAGTTAAGTGCATTATACAACTCCATCTCAGTTTTCAAGTACCTGACTGTAATAATCACAAACTTTCATATCTGAAACAGCAAGTTATTTTTATTTTTCATTTACACTAATTTAATCCTTCTTTGTTCTATCTGTTTCCACTATTAAAATAAGCATCCACATGTACACAACATACGAGATGCAAAAAAGCTTCCCTGATTTGGTGAAAACTTACTTGGTCACAAAGGTCTGTTTCTTAAAGATATGTGCAGTCCAATGAGAAGTTCTAAAATTAGTGAATGTGAAAATAAATATGGAAAGCACTATAGGAGGATAAAAGTTAAACAATGACTTTTAAATAATGTTTTCACTTACCACCTGTTAAAAGTTACTTTAGACTAGATAATTCAGTTGATTATTCAATAAAACTAGAGTTCTTCAACAATTCCTAGCTCTAAAATATGGACATTTAACTTTAGAAATGTTAATATTGGTGTTGAGCCTCAAAAAAGTTAATGGTGTGACACTTGTAGCTACTTAGAATATGCACGTGCAGGAAAACACAAGCAGCTTCCTTACCTGTAAAATGCTTTATGAATTTGTCTTTTAGACTGGAATCTCTTGGAAAAATTTCTGAGGAGAGAAGAAAAAAAAAATTATTTATGTAGCCGAGGAATTACAATAAAAGCCCTGAAAGCATAATATGCCAAGATGTCTGATGAACAGAGACCAAACAGCTTCCCAAACTAACTATGGAATTAATTTTCATAGTTGGGGGAGGGGGGTGGGTATGTAAACAACATTGTGAAGTATTTCAGGTAATTCCCAAATGAATACCAAATGGTCATCCTATAATGCCCCTTCATTTTCTGACAATTATTTCTGCACATCTTAGGTCTGAGTGGGGCTGTAAGTATAGAAAGACCACAAAAAATATAAATACATTATCATGTTATGACAAGTATGTAAGTACCTGAACAAATTATGTAAAATAAGTAGATAAATACAAACCAAATATCATTTCTTGGGTTTTGAAATAACAAGTACCTGAAGAGAAAAGTGTCCTACAAATCACCTAAAGTAGACATGGGCCATGGATATTTTCATTGCACTATTAGCAAAAAATGGTCCTCCTCTCCTGTGAAAACTGTTGTGAATTTTAAATTAGTCCCTTTCCATTTATGGTATTTTTTTTCCAGAAAGTGCAAGAGAGCTTCAGAATATACAAATAATCACAAAGAACAGAAAATGGAGCTAGCACAGAAAAATAAAGTTACTTTTTCTTTTTCTTTCCCGTTTTTTTTCAATGGGATGCTGCCTCTGGTTTACAGCAGAAACTTTTGATGCAAGTAAATATCCTCAGAACCAACACGCCTCCCCCCAGTCTCATGAATTTTCCACTGAAAAACTATTACAAAATTTTTGGGTACCTGCAGTTATTACTGCAGACAGTAAAAAGCTGCCTGTTATGTCAAATTCAAAGAACCTTCTCTGGCTGTTATACAAGGAACATGACTAACTTGCAGCATTAGGACCTGCAGTTAAATATATTTATTCACTACGAACATTTCCTTACATCTAAAGTAATTTTAAATCTTTGTATTCTACATTTTTTTTCAGTTCCCCATCTGAATTAACATTTAGCTCAGAAGAGAGCAAGTTTTCTTTCATACTAAAGGAAGATGTTGGTTATCTGCCAAGATAAATTCTTACCACTGGCTTTAGGCAGTTTCTCAGAGGTCACATGGGTGTATTTTTAGGCTGGGATTTTAAGCTAAAATGCCCAAGTCTTACTGCAATTCATCAAGGTTAGAAGATCTACTTTACTTAAGATTCCTTAAAAATATCAGTTTTAACTAATTTCTTTCCTTATTGCAGAAGAAATGCCACCCCTTCTCCAAAAACCAGTATTTTACTGAAATGCCAGGTAGTTTAAAATTATACAGAATGAAGACTATAAAAAGGCAAAATGGGGAAACAATTGGTGTGAGTTTTGAATGAGATGCCGCAAGTTGACAATTACTGATGAATAACCACAGCCTGGTGAAGGACAGGCTAGGAACTGACCGTTCTTGCTCAGACAAAGAACATTTAGACACAAACACTTGCAAAATACATAGGATTTCCTATGGGAACAGTAGCTGCCTTTCGCCCCATAAAATTCTCTATTTGCCCCGTAAAATTCTTTAGGAAAAGCGTGTATACAGCCAAAACCCCACCCTTTAATGCCCAGATGGTGAAACAGGAGGACAGATTTGATGCTCCGGCAAGGAGCTATGCATTGCAAGCATAAGACTGCAGCTGTAGCTGCGTTGGTAAGCCTGAGAAGGAGCACTGCAGAGCCTGCTTTCCACGAGTAACCCACACTGGCCCAGGGTTCACACCAGCCCAGCCTCGCCTGCCCCAACAGGGAAATCTAGGTCAGTCGTGTGTTGAAAAGCAGCCGAGTGACACTGCCTGCGTGCCTGCTGCTCCCCGCTGCGGCTGCTGTCCCTGCGGGCAGCAATCAGCTTTGCAACGCGGCTCGCTTCCTTCAAGCGCATTTGCCGGGTAAAACTCACTCAGCGAGCCCCCAGCCCTGCACAAAAACAACCTAAGCTCATTTGTATAAGAATCACGGGCAGTACAGGTTACTGGAATGCTTCTGGCTCTAATGGCAGAGGCAACTCCCCCTAAACGATGAACTGCCCAACACAAGCACAGCGTAGCCAAACCCTCTGTCTGTACACAACTCAAAGGACTTAGCATTTCAATCCAACTAATGAACATCTTCTTTGAATAGAATATGTGTCACTGACTCCTGATCACACTGCAGCCAGAAGCAAGATACCAAGTCCATACAGAATGCTTCTATAAAGCTCTGAAAAATCATCAGGAAAAAGCCCTGAACTAGCTTTTTCTGGCTTCTAATAAGCTCTTAGTTACTCCAGTCTTATTTCATGTGTTATCTATCACCTATTAAGATGTCCATTTTCACAACAAAGGCTCATATTCTCACAACACGAGTCAAATTCCTTTGACATATAAATTTCACAAAAGAAAAGCAAAAGCGTTAATATAAGAAAGATTGGCAAAGTATTACCAAAATCAAAACACTTCAAAGTCACACTGGGCAAAACTAAAAAAGGAACAGGAAAATGAAAAAATAAAATGTTTTAAGTGTGAAACTCACATGAGAGGGAAATATTGAGTGGAGAGAGCTTATGCAATTCATTTTTGCCTCAAGACCATTTTACACAACTGTAAAATACAACCAGCATATACTCTATGGGATATAGTAACACTGGTTTTAATCACCTGGGAGAATATTTATACTGCGGCATTCTTGGGACCAGGGTTACAAAGTCTGCACTGCCCACCACAGAGTACATCTGAGTTAAAAGGCACTTGAACTATTGACCCTGTGTTCATCCTGGGCATAATCTCAGTTTATAATCATAAATAACCTTAGTTCAAGGATTTATTTCTTACTAGGGCCTCTATGTGTATCCTTAGATATTTACTAATCTGGGGCAAAATGCTGCTGGTCCTACACACTTCCACAGACAGTGCTGGCCATGGGCAACTATTAAATGGTGCTAAAACAGATTTGCTACTGGATCTTCTGTCTCAAATAGTAGGAATATTTATGGTAAACTCTAGGGACAAGACAAATTTAGAGGGTTTTCCAGCTCTGCTTTACAGACAGAATGGTTAAGCTTATAATGCAAAGTTGGCTCTAAAGCAATCCGTACTGTTAGCTTTATCAAGCTGTGACATTTCACAGAAAATCTCATGGCTTCAGGTAAAAGATGACTTGATCCTGCCTAAGTTTTATCCCGGCTGGGGTAAATGGGATGCTGCGGAGAGCTAGCAAGGTCTGAGCTAAGAATCAGTAAGCAACAGCTGATCCGCCTCTCCTCTCTGAGTTTGTTATAAACTTTCCAAAGTTGATTTAACCACTGCTGTAAAGCTAATTCCCTAGAAAATTATTCTTTCAGTTGTTATTCAGCAGCTGACAGGAATGTTTAATTTTTCACTAATTTGGGTGAAATTACAAAGAGGGAGGAGATTAAATAAACCACGGCCTGGTCTCAAGCTTGTCCTCAGCTTGTAACTCAAGATATTGTTGCTCCACCTTCAATGGGTCTTTTCACCTTTCTGTGCCTTCAGTTTCTCTGAGTTTTGTCTGTTTAGAATGCAAGGCTGTGACAGCAGGTGCTGATTTTTACCCCGTGTTTGCACTGTCTCCAGTATCATGTCATTATTATTGTGCCAGGAAAATTCATGTCCTGATGGAGTATAAATGAAAAGAACTGTGACTGCAGCCCTGAAGTAAGCCAACTCCACACAGTAGTTTGTTGACTTGGGACATAAAACCTCCACATCCTCAGGCAAAAAAAATCAAGATCTCCATTAGTTTATGCTCCCAACAGGCAACTTCTCTGTATTTTTATTTTATTCAGAGAATTAGAGTCAATCAGACAGCAAAAAGTGCACCACTGCTGGGCCAATCAGAAATGGTGGTAGCACCTCTGTGATAACATATCTAAGAAGAAAATAAAAAGAAGTTATTGCACAGATGTAACTGCAGCCAGAGAAGAGCAGATTGAGAACATGTGAGAGGAACAGCTCTGCAGGCACTAAGGTCAGTGGAGAAGGAGGAGGAGGTGCTCCATATTCTGGAGCTGAGATTCCTCTGCAGCTGGTGCAGACCATGGTGAGACCATGGTGAGGCAGCTGTGCCCTTACAGCCCATGGTGAGGCAGCTGTGCCCTTACAGCCCATGAAAGTCCAGGGGGATGCAGAAATCCACCTGCAGCCCATGGAGGAGCCCCACAACAGAGCAGGTGGATGCCTGAGAGGAAGCTGTGAACCTGTGGGAGGCCCATGATGGAGCAGAGCCCTGGCAAGGATCTGCAGAGCCCTGGCAAGGATCTGCAGCCCCATGGAGAGAGAAGACCAAGCTAGAGCACGTCTCCTGGCAGGACTTGTGACCCCATGGGCAGCCCACACTAGAGCAGCCTGTCCTTGAAGGACTGCACCCCATGAAAGAGTGGCCCATGTAGCAGCAGTTTGTGGTGAACTGTTCCCCATGAGATGGGCTCCAGCTGGAGAAGTTCATGAAGAACTGTCTCCTGTGGGAAGGATACCATGCTGGAGCAGCAGCAGAAAACGACATGCTATGAACTATCTAATATCCATTCCCTGTCTCCCTCTGCCACTGTGGGTGAGGAGGTAGAGCTGAGAAGGAGTGAGGAGTGGGGGGAAGGTGTTTTTAAGCTCTTACTTACTTCTCATTATCCTGCCCTGGTTTTGTTAGTAGTAAATTCAATTAATATCTTTAATTAGAGCCTGTTTTGCCTGTGACAGTATTTGGTGAGTGGTATCTCCTGGTCCTTATCCCAACTCACAAACCTTCATTTTATTTTCTCTCCCCTGTCCAGTTGAAGAGTGGAGCGATGGAGTGGCATTGGTAGGTGTCTGGCATCGAGCCAGAGTCAACCCACTACAGTTGTGCATATTCTTCTTTGTGAGATGGCAGAAGAAAATTGTCAGCAGTAAGATGCAGTTGACTTTTCTATTATAAACCCAGATGCAGGCTTCCAAAATGTTTTGGCATGAAAATAGCATGTGGGGTTTGGTTTTTGGTTTTGTTTTTTAAAAGAACATTTCATGTCAGGAAACTGCTTACAACACAGTATTAGCAGAGTTTTAAATAAATGTGACATTTTAAAGGACAAGACTCTCCAAAGTTTCAACTTATACAAAGGCTGTATTTGTTCATAGTATACAAATAAATCTTGCTGTGGTTGAAATATCATGCTCCCACAAATATTGGAACACTGTCAGCAAAACTGTCTCGAGTACTTACACAGACAAGTCTCATTTATTTGGATGGATCTTTCCTTTACTACAAATTCTCCACCATGCCTAAAGATAGCAACTCCTGCCTCCTGTGACAATACCACAAGGGGAAATACTAGGAGGAGGTTTGCGTGCTTTCAACAATGTCAAGATGGTTTAGTTAGCACAGAAAATAAAATGTTTGGTAATAAAAGTGATAATAAAATCTTTCAAATGTAAATTCATAAAGAATTTTGTAAGTTCCCAGAAGAACTGAAGCAACAGAGATGAAATTCAACAAGAACAAGAGAATAATATCCAAGTAAAGTGATATGCTAGGAAGATGACTGAATAGAATGACATTACAATGCCAGGATGAAAATATCCTCAGCATGATTGTCCTAAATATAAGTGAAATCCGACAAAAACAGTGTTTAAAAAAAACCCCAACATATAATCAAAAACCTTAATGTCCCAAAACATCCTTTCTCTGCATGACTCAATCTACACACGTAAGTATTCCTACGAATTTTAGAAATAGATGTACTTCCTCAGTTTAAAGAAATTGTAAAAAGGGTTTTGCCCAAAATAGAAAACAGTGCAAAGAGCAAAGATAAGGCATCCTAGTAGAGAAAAAATGTTCATTTGATAAGAATTCAGTGTGGCGTGGAGTAAAGCACAGGTGTTTGACTACAGTGTTATACTTGAGAATTGCATTATAAAATACCCTGTGAATAAATGGAGCATGAAGTGTGTGCTTAGAGCTCTGACCTGGGTATTACTGCTAGAGGTAGACAGAAATATGTGGTCACCACTGTAGGCAGCTGTCACAGGGAGTTGATCCCAATCCCTGGCTGGGGCACTTTCCACACTGTGGTTTCCCAGTGCTTGAGAGAGCAGCTCCTAGCACAGCCCTCAGCAGCAGATGATGTTAAGCATCGCTGAATCAATTAGCATACACTTCTTTCTTCAGTACCCCAACCAATTAAAAGGTCTTAACTTCCTCCTTTCATTATTATTCTTTGGCTGTGACCAGATTGCACAAAACTCTTACTTCTGGGGCCAGAGCTGGACAAAGTCCTTACCTGAAAAACTGAGGACTTCCAGCAGCTTTGGCTAGGCTGGAAATGCTATTTTTTCTATACTGCTATGCCACTGCTACCAGAATGGGATTACTTTTTGTTCTGTAGACAATAGCCATATCAATATAGATTGAAATGTTTCTCTGGTTCCTCATGTGGTGTCTGAAACAGCACAGAAACAGAGTATGTACTTCTTTGTTGAAAAATGTGTGATATTTTTATTCCCTACTAAGGGACCACCAATTGATTCTGAGGTCCTTAAGAGTGCTCAAAATCCTTAGGATGAATTTGTGGTTGTATTACAACTCAGTTCACAGACTAATAGATTTAAATGTTTTTCTTATTGCAGTCTCCCACAAAGAGGGGAAAAAAAACCCCTTTGCTTTGTGCAACAAGGAGCAACTCCTTCCATCATTACTGATCACAAATCATTAAACATTTTATATTATTTGTGTTAGAAATAACTGCTATATGAGAAAATATCTACTTAAATGATGTAATTTAATTCTCTTAGACTACTCATCTGCGATTTCTACTACACAAACTGCATTTCTGCTTTTGTTTTGTTCTTTTTCTTTGTTTTCCACAATTAAGTTTATGATAATTTCTAATTGTCTTAGTAATTTTTTTGTTTATATACCCCCACTCCAACTCACATACCCTGCTTTCCCCCACTAGATCTGCAATTCATTCCTTCAGACAACGGAAAATACCTATTTCTGTGTGCAGTATTCCGAGAACTCACTGTGTTACTACACACACATTTCCCACTTACTGAATACTTTTGTTTTGAGACTTTGATGTGTACATACTGAGCATAGATGGAAAATGAGTCAATGCTCCAGACAGACACATTCCTTTCTGGCTGTAATATTGGTGTTTGAAATTCAACTTACCAGATTCCTCCAAGTGCTGTGTAATGAGGATTACAATAAATTAGCAATTTTTTTTTTCATTTTTTATCACTTTCTACTCTAGCAAGTGAAGAATTATCTAGTATCTCAGTATTTGCTGGGGAAGAAAAAGCCTCAGATAAATCCCTAAATCAAAACTTCTTGGATTCACAGAGGTAAGAGTGTCTGCTCAAGAGAAATTCCTGAATTAATATATAACTGCATACCACTGCCATCTACTGAATGTAGAACATGCTGAAAGTACCCATGCATACCTTCTTGCTCTGAGAGCAGAGTTTACCAGGCTACCCATTACCCTGTCTAATGGGAGCCCTTTCAGTTCCCACAATACAAAGTGTACTCCAGAGCCTAAGGGTTACACATAGAGTGCAATTAAGAATACATAATTAATGACTTGGTCAATTTATCCTCTCAAAGAGTAGACATAAACAGTATTCTAATCTCTCTGGACTTAACTGCTGTCCATACAAATTATAACTTTATTTATAGAGAATATTTGGAAGGCACATTGCGATATATGATTGTACCTCATTAGTCAAGTCCTAAAATGCTAGTTCTGCTCCCATGTCTGATAAATGCTTCCATGTTTAATTTTTTGTCCAGGCTGAAACAGTGCTTGTAAGGATACTTAAACCAGTGACTTAACATTTACTTTCCTTGGTATTCATTCCAGTAATATTTTTCTGATGTGAGGACGGCAAATAATATTTTTTAAATGCAGATTAACTGATATATCTTCAAATTCTCCCAACTTCAGATATGAACACAGTATCTTGTCTTGTACATACAGAATTTTAAGTTTTTATTCTGGAATATTCATCAGGAACTCAAGTAATGAAGTGGGCTGTGACATCAGGCAGTTTAGAAGTACAACAGAATGACCCCAAAGAGAAAGCCTAACAGGGTCTGCTTTCATAATGGTTGATGAAGTTTACCATGTCAGTCACCACTGTCAAGAGTATTACATTAAAAAAATCACTGTTGTTATTAACTGTGCTAAAGATGGGTGTAAAAGGAAGCACTAGCTTCCAAAATCAGTCTGGCATTTAGTAATGATTTCTATTTTTGTCCTCTCTTTGCTCTAGAGTCAACCATTCATTCTTATCCCAGAACGTCTACTCACGTATGTCCCGTCTCTCCTACTCACCCTTGTAAGTCTTATCTCCATCAGCTGCTCCCTTAAACCCAGGGGGATTAATGTCCACAGGGCATACAAGAGTGTAGCTGCAATCAATTTGGTTCTACCAAAATTGCAGTATTGCAAATACTGAACATATAAAAAAATGTGTGAATTATTGTACAAAGGGATTCCTAAAACTGACAAAAAACCCAGATAAGGACACCTACAGATGGTAGTAAAATGTGAAAATGAGCACATTAAAAACATACAGAGAGCAAAGGCATACAGCTTTCCCAGTTCAGCACACTTAGTTTTTGTCTGTAGATCTATGTTTATATGTCCTCATAAAATTTGTTTGATGGATTGACATCTGCACACTACAGATGTGAATAGATTTGAAGTATTTCAAATTTCTCATTATTCACCTTTTGCTTGGAATGGAATATTTGTTATTTCTTTTAAGATTTCTAAATATAGTCTTGAAATTTTATTTGAAGTGCTGCCTTTTTACAGAGACCAGAGACAAATTCCACTCTCACTGATGGTTGTATACTCCCTCTCACTCATCAACACCCCATTCATGTAATTTCAAGAGAATTATGCAAGGCATTTTTTACCCAAATAGTTTTCAGCTGTCCTGTTATGACAGAGACCTTCAGGGGGATACCAAGAAAACAGATGACAAATGTGAGACACTTAATTTCAGTTGGATTAATGAAATTTATTTGAGCAATGGTGCAGTAAACTTTATCAACGCTGTTATAAATAGTACGAAAGATTCTGCACATACTATTATATAAATAGTAACACAAAAGATGGGACTCAAATCTTTCTTCAAGAATATAGGGGTACTTATTTATCTCTAATAACTGATAAACAGGCAAGACAAGTCTTACATTAGCTAGGCACATTCCATTTCTTTGGAAAAGGTTATGACCAAGATTCTCGGATGTGCTTCCTGAAATAGCAGATAGCTGGATTCAACAAATACAATAGATTTCCGCCAAATTATTCGAAGTGTGAAATACCAATTTTAATTCAAAATAACTATCTCAGTTATGATTTATGTCCTATCATCCCCATTGGGTTATGGCTTATGAACACCTAAGAGGGATAATTTCTCCTTAAATCCCTACTACTACCTCTCTCCTGGAGTCCTTCTGATTAAATGCTACATCTAACCTAAAAATGACGCAAGCTTGTAAACCATGAACCAAAACATGTTCTTAAACCTTGAGAAGAAATATATTTATTTGCTACAATGTTTTATTCCTAACTCCCCTATTCTTTGTTTACTGCGAATCATTAAATGGAGTCAGTTTCAGAACTAATTCAATTTACTTACTACTAGATTACAAAGGAGTACATGGGATTAGAAATTAAAGTCTCAAACTCCTTGCCACATTTCTGGCAAATCTGTAAGTAACATCCTACTGATTCAGCTAGTTTTTATGAAAAAGTGTCCATTATCCAGGCCCTTTTTGGATATTTCAGACTGTAAAACATCACTGTTTTTAGGAAAAGCAAATGAACTTTGGTGTACATCATGAGACAGATAACTTTTAAAGCAGTCCATTTTTTTCAAGTTTCTCTTTCTGAAGCACCAGAGCCACAATTGTGTTGCTGTCTCAGAAGGCGTTATGTGCTCATTTCTATTCTAAATTTATATTCTAAATTTGTGCTCATTTGTATTCTAAATTTTCTTCACTGCTGCAGTTTTCTCTCCATTCATCTGTGGTAGAAAATGAATGAAGTCCTTTTTGAGAAAACAAGACCCTTAGTCCTGTAATCCTTGTACCTCTCTATTAAACATCACAGGACACAGTGAGAGCAGATTGCCCTGGCCAAGGATGCTGTGCTATTGCGGCTACTATCATGGCAGTCTTGCTGGCACAGCCCATCCCAAGCACAATCTGTGGGAAACCTGCCTTCTTTCATGCAGGTGGAGGGAGGTGAAGTGACATGAAGTCCTCTGAGACAAACTTTTGTCTCCAGGGTTTTCTATGCTTCAGGTGAAATCAGGTTTTCAACAGAAACTTTCACAAAATCAAATAATTAAGAGTAAACAAAGCAAACACATACTGATTTTACTTGACTTTGCTCTTTTTCATTTTATTGTGCTGCTAATTGGAAAGAGTACAGAAGTTCTTTCCTTTCCCAACTTTCTGACTTGAAGTCCAATGACCATCTTTGAGATACCACAACTGCTCATGTAGTCTCAGTTCCCCACTCTCTGTGATGGACATACTGTTTGAACCATACTGTTCAAAAGTAAAAGCACCTGTAATAGTACGAGGGCAGAGACTGGAAAATTCATCCAGATGTAAGAGAACCAAAGTAGGAGAAACAGGCATAGGAGCATTTGGTGTTCATCTTGTATGACTTGGAGCACTTTCAATGGATACAAGACACATTCCTACCTTTACTCATACCAACGTCAATCCTTCAGAAGCTATAGAGGAAAACTATTTTTAACCAAGGCCCTTCAGTAGCCTTAGAAGCAGAAAAGGTTGACTTGCAATCAGGGGAGGATGATAACAGATCTGTTCACATCCGTGGTAAGGACCCAGACTGATACTTCCCCCACTCTTGCCCGTCCCTGCCCTACTCTTGCCAAGCCATTGCCCTTTGCCTTCTCCCCTCCCCTGTGCCCTGCTTGCCCTCCGCACCTCGTCTGGACTCTGCTGAGCTGAGTGGGAACAGAGAGTGACAGGAATAGTTCGCAATCGTTGCTATGAAGACAACTAACGGCATGAACAGTAATTCCAGGGAGGCCTTCCCACCTCAGCAGAGCAATGACTATTTACGGCCTGAACGGGCTTGCCAACATCCAGTTCAACATCCTCTTAAGGGCAACAGATTATCCCTAGAGTTGGCTCCTCCAAGACTGGGCACTGAACTGTGAGAAGGACATAACCTGAGGCTGGAGGGAGCTAACTCACTCAAGCTACAGAAGAAACATTTAATCATGGCTGAAGTGTCAGGATAGGTGGACAGGGAATGGGGAGGATAGTTTTGCCTGCTGTGAACTATCCAGGTTTTTCAACACTGGGAATATTATGCTCCTCCTCTTCCCCTCAAACTTTGATTTTTCTTTGATTAATTCACCATTTGTGAACGAAATGTAATTGATCACTGAGTGCTTAGACACCGTAATTTCTCAGAAAAAGAAATCACAGCTCACTTTTGGTGAAAAGACTGCTGTAAAGGTATTATCATCATCATGAACTTGAAGAAGCTGAGCCCTAGCTGCAGTATGAATGCAAAACCCAGCACCTAAAAACTGCCCTATCTAAATCAGACTATTTCCCATAGTATCTTCCAAGTATGTCCAGAAATATGATACTAAATAAATTCTCTATGCTCTGTTCCTTTACAATGTCATCAGTTACATGCTCCACCAAGTCATTCATCATCCAGACAGCATTTGTACAAATATATGTCAGTCTGTTAATTGGCTGTAGATGTTTCCAAACATTTTTCTTTCTGTCACATCTACCAGTATTTTACCTTGTCACTAGTATTATGTGAAGGATCTTAGCCAGGTAATAGAAATGAACTTCAATTGCACATGTGAAGCCTTCTCCCAAAACCATCCTGTTCTTCATAAATGTAAGATTGTCAGTCAGCTCCAAGAAATATAATTCTGGTTGCAACTTAAAATTCCTTTCAAGTTTTCAGGTGCTACTGTCCTTATTTGGATAGTTTCCTCACTTCTATAAAGCCTTCATGATTTAAATATTGGGTTTTATTTGGGGTTTTTTAAAAGAGAATTTTAAAATACTAAAGAAAGCATTCATTAATGTGTAATGGTGAGATTAATAAAAAGTTTTCTCCTTTTATTCATAAAAGTAACAAACATCTCTTGCATGTTCATTACAAGAAAAAAAAATCTCTATGAAGTTGTAAGTCTTTCAAAACTACAATTTCCCAAGGGGATATTTATAAGCTAATGTCTTTGAGCTGGGGCATGGGTCTAGTTCCCAAAGTGGCAGAGCTGTATTGCAAGACTACAATAAAGGGAGGAAAATACAGATATATCTTGATGTATCTCTTTGAGACTGGCATCTGTCAAAAACCACTGTCTGAACCTGGAGTCCCAGTTTCCATGGTCAGTCACAGAAGCCATTGTTTGAATGTCAAATTTTGGAATAAAAACAAAGAGCAGCCAAGGAAATGCATTCTGTTTAGACTCTTAGCTTTTGTCTATACAATAAACCACAAAGGAGTTGTGTAGAAGCAGCTCTATGGATTCTCAGCTGGTACAATTATTCTAGGAGCTGGTGTACTCTCAAATAATACATTTTTGAGGACAGAAAAACACTGGAAGGAGAGTATGCCCTGATTCTGCTCTCCTTGATTTCAACAGGAGCAAAACCAGGTCTTCAATCTGTGTGTAATTCACATGATCTACTTAGCTAAACAATTAAGTCACAGCTCTGACATCTGATATTTATTTTAAGTTCTTTGAGCCAGATTCTCTTCCCTGAGCCTACCCTTTTTCTGTTCTGGTGGCACAAAGGCTATAACAACCATGGATTTTCCCAGCTGGAGATTCCCTCAGCATGAATAAGTCTTTACCTGTCTGGCAAAATCAGCTTTCATGTTATTTCCTCCTCTATTGCACCCTCTGAATCTTTACCATACTCTTATGAGAAAGATTGAATTCCTGGGTCTGGGCTACAGCCCTCATCACTGTGCTTCAAATATCCTTAGCCTGTATACTTGCCTCTTCAAATTAAACCTATATGGTTAATTTAAAATAATCCTTAGGTTACTGTAACTGAAGTAAAAGCACAGTCTGCTCTGATGCTCCTTCTGTGGTATTTCAGAAGACACCTGAAGAGGAAGAGGATCCTTCCAAGGCATGTTACCAATGAGATACCTCAGAAGTTCTGAACTCATGAACTCCGGGTCACTTCTATCTGTGCAGGCCATGCTTAATAATTTAACCATAGTGCAAGGTCATCTCTAAAGAAAAGACCATCAATCAAGCATGCCAACTTCCCTCTCTCCACTCCAAGAGAGGAGAGGCTGCATGAAAGGATGACCTGAAGACAGGTTCAACTGAAAAATTCCACACAATCTGAAAAGAGTGTTTTTCAACCACTGCCTGAGTGGGGAACCTTATGGCTCCTTCTACATTATTGTAATGGATGCATCCAATGAGAAGAACCTTAAGTGAAACTAGTTTAATGGAGATGAAAAAAATCAGGATGCAGTTTAACACTGCTCTTATTTGAGTTCACTTTAACCAACAATGCAGTGTGGAACTGATCTACTGAGAAATGTGAATGCTCACGGGGGGACTGCCTCCTACGTGCACTGTGGGAAGTAATAGAACAATGCTAAGACATTGTGAAGGGACCACCAATTCTTCAAACTTCATCCACGTCTTTGAATAGGTTCACACTGTCGAGGAACTAGTCAAGGATCTGACTCCAGTCTCAAGATGAGATGCACTCACATCCTAACCCCTCATGCCTGTGCTCTTTTTTGACTAACTGAAACCTGGAGCTCTCCACAAGTATATGCTGGCACATAGTGTAGGCCACAGCTCTTCCCCAGTGGCACACAGCAGCCTCTGTGTGAGATATTTTCACATTATAGACTCTGCCTTGGACAGCTGAAGAGTCGTTCATTTCAGAGGCAACTGGAAACTGGTAGCAAACTGGTTTACCAAACAGGAAAAAAAAAAAAGTGTGGAAACTGTGGTTTCTGAGAAGAAACTAAAGGTCTCCTTGAGCATCCCACTTATTTTGATGTATGCCCTTTAGCTACCATATAGTTGTGCCCCACCTCTGGGGAGAATTCTATTCTAAAGTGTGAGTTCCAATGAACTCTTAAAATATTCCCTAAACAGCTACCTACCACATTTGTCTTCCAAGCGCAATATAATGGTCCAACAAAGTAGGCTCACAGCTTCATGGGCCGAGATTGTTGGCCAAGGAAATGAGTCAGCTTGGGAGGTAAACAACATCAAAGAGAGCAACATTCAGAATGCAGCAGCCTCTTCTGATCCAATGCTTTTTAATCAGCCACTTTCCAATAATTCATTAAGACTTGAACAAAGAGATTGAAACATTGGCTTCTCCTAGGGCTTCAGTCAAGCATAACAAAATTATAACAGGATGTATTTACAAGGTTGGATATCTTGAACTCAGCTGTAATTATGTGTATTAGTAATTCTTCAATAGCTGCTCAGAAAGCATATTTGTATTAGTTAATCCTTGCCTGTGGAGACCCTTATATTAGCTTGGCAAAAGAACATTAAGAAGGATGGATTTCTTTTTTTCCCTCTCAGCAAATCCCTATTTCCATCAGAAAACACTGTGAGATCAAGAAATAAGCCAAATGTAGTGTATATGGTTACTTTTTTGCTATTGCTATTAGCGATCACTTTAGAAAACAGTTAAAACTAGAATGGATAAGGGTCTAGGTCAACATATTCTGTTGTTTTCATTTGAAGTATAAAAACTTATTTAACAACTATACTTAGCATTATGAGATTCTGGAACAGCACCACACACATACAGATTAGCATTATCTGCATACTTCACCTTTTTTCTTTTCTCCTCTGTCAGAGATGTGAACATGGAAAACACTAAAACATATATTTATTTTGTCCAAACTGGCACAAAAAGTAAAGAAAAAAATCTCGAAACTATTACAGATCTGATGTATGACTTTATGCAAAAGATCCCTCTTTTTTTAAGAAAATCTAACAAACAGGATAGCATATCCCTCAAACAATCCAAATGAGAAAATGTAGCGTATTATGAAACCCTTGCTATTTTGAATACTAAAGCTGTGAATATGTACTTGCCCCTTTCCAAGAAGAAAGCTGCATTACCATACTAATTGTTCATTAAACTTACAAAAGGATAATTCACTGAAAAGATTGAGACATATAGGAAAGACTGTTCAAACTATTCAAGGCATTATTTACTGAAGCAATCTTTCCATATTCATAATTTTTTTTTCTATAACAGAAAACAATTTCCATTAATTCACCTATCAGCTACTTGGAATCACTAAACTATCACGGGAGGTATTTCAGATGAATCCAGAGACTCCAAATTATGCCTGGGAAGTTATTGGAGGGCTCCTGACTGAAGGCAAAACCACTCTTAGAATAAGATACAGAGACTACATATAGATAAGTATTAAGAGGAAATTCACTTTGTGCAACTCTGCAGGACTCTATGCAAAGCACTCTGAGCTATCATGGCTGGTAATAAATGTAGATTCTGGAATATTTGCATAAATTAAACACAAGAACAGCTGCAATACATCAAAGGCAATATATGAACTAGTTGAATGGACTGAATGAAAACTGATGACATGTGCTTAACTGCGTACAAGCCAAACTCAGCACTGACAAACACAGGCAAACTCTACTGGTGTGAAAGGAAATAGAATCGAGTTTGCCAGAGCTTAATTAGACCCTGCTCTTCTTTCTAAATATGCATAGGCTCCAGGTTGATTGCTGTGCAAATGATAATGTTTAACTGTACTTTACATTTCCTGTGCTTATTTTAGGAATGTTTCTATTTCTTTCCAAATTCGAACAGATACAGAACTACCACAAATGGATTAATAATACACCATTTCTCCATTATAAATACTTTATCCCAAACAACGGCTTTAAAGGTGTTCCCAGTGATCATATGTCAGGTTTATACTCAGGCTGAGGTCATTTTACCCTATCATAGTTGCATAAGGAGACCACTTATAACGTATAACTAAGATCAAAATATTTTGAGTGTTACATATAAATGAATCAAAGATAGTGAGCTACTTAGACATACTAATACTGGAGGTTTTATCTTCAAGGATCATAAACAGGTGTAACATACATGCAACCATACATTTCAGTGGGCCAAAAGGTGCTGAGCAGAAACAGCTGACCTTAAAAAAGCAGAAAACACTTTCCATATCTTGGTACTGAGCAACTTTAACCTTTCCCTGATTTTTTAATACCATTGTCACAGTTATAATATTCTGGGATTCTGAGATAGAGTGTAACTGCAGAGAAAGTGGTACCCTTAACACTTGAGAGGTTTTCTCTTTATCCTGAGATAAGACTTAACATGTTTGTAACACTTAATCTCCAGATTTTCTCCTTTTTTTCACTCCTTGTTCTGACAGGAAAGGAACAGCTATCCCAGCCAAAAGTAAAGAAGGAGAAGCAAGGCTTTTCTGGAGGTGCAGCTCAGTTCTGGGACAGTGGACTTCAGTATAAATGTGTAGTTTGGATTTGTATCAAGGATTTTGAAAGCCCTGACTTCATCTTTTATATAAGTGATCCTCCATATTTCCATAGAGCTGAATCACATATACACACATGGAGTGACTCCACCATGTAGGTAATGTGGAGTCACCCTGTTCACGAGAAGTAGATCTGAGTGTAAATTTGCTGTACCTTTGCTAGTCTTATACACACAAATTATGTATTTTATAGTAATCCCTTTTCTGAAAGAACGAAAATTGCCTGATATCTGGAAAAGTGACTTGTTACTGAATAAAGGGGGAAATCTGTATATGTTAACTTCCCATACAAACTTGGAACTTGATCTTATAACAATGAGAAGCCCAAATTGTGGTACCTTGCTAAATTACTACTGACTAACAGGTCCATTCAAAATTCAGGCGCATAGTATTAAATGCAAGCAATTAGCCTACTCTAGATTGTCTTCTGGCCCAGAAGATCTCCCTAGAGACCATAAGAAATCCTCATAATTAGTATGTTTTGGCCATAACTCTTTGTCTACTATGTAAAAGACAAGTTCTGAAATCTTTCTCCTGAATTTCCTAAACTGAAATTTCTGTGACAGCAGAGAAGTCTCTCATGTGTTAGGCATGCTATGTCATTAGCAGACAAAGAAGTAATTACTCTATCATGATTAGAGTAATAACATCACAGCTATCTCCTTACTCATTTTAATCCAATGGGATTTAAGGGTTTTACTAATCCAGGGCATACATCCACCATTGCCACATACACTGACAAGGATGCATTTTCTAACACTTCATTTCAAAGGTTCTTATTACTGAAACACATCATAAACAGCAAAGGTTAGGGAAGAAAAAGTTTCGGACTGTTTTTCAGTAGGGTTTTATTTTGCTTTTCACTTTATTTTACAGGCTTGAGTGAAAAAGGAGAAAATAATTTGAGTAGCAAAGCCTTAATTAGATTTGTGCTATGTCACTCAGGATTCTGTCTAAAATCTGCAAGGAACATGACAATGTTTGCTTTGCCGATGTAACTGTAAACGTTTTTCTTTAAGTTAAAGACACAGATTTCAAATAATGTAGTAAGATAGCATGTACTAAAATGCAACTGAACCAATTTACTTGGATTGAGAAAGAAAGACTTAGTAGGCTTTTAAAAAAACATCAACAAGAAATTTTTTTTTAAAAGTTTAAATATTCTTTGTATTCAAAACTGTGCCTTTACCATGAGTGGTTTTTGCTCGACTACATACATTTTAACTGTATGTTTAAAAACAAAGTATTATGATCAAAAAGAAGCCACAGTTTGTAACTTCAAACAGTATTTTTCACGGGTGTTAAAGCTTGTATTAAACACATTTTTATGCACTGTTTTGGTAAAATCAGTGGAGCACAGCACATAAATGATTTTTTGCACAGCAGACATAACAAAACATACAATAATATAAAAATGGCCACTAATCAATCAAATGCTTGGATCCTTCGTGTGTTAAATCTTGTTTATAACCTAAAGAACTATGCCCTCAGTAGGCAATCAATAGCCAATTAAACCCCTCACTAGAGCAACTGTTTTCCAATTGACCGACATTAAAAACCCACCAAACTTGAGTAAATAGCCTGTAGGACTTCCACAAAAGTAGTAATCTCTAATTCACAAGTGACAAAATGAAGCAGTCATCCTTAAATTGAATAGAAAAGCCTAACCATCAGCCATCAAAACCAAACATAAGCAACAGCTGAGCTTTCTTTTTTTTTTTTCAGTACAATGTCACCTGAATGCATGCAATGAAAAAGAAGATATTTACTGTGACTATTAAAGTGTATTTATGTGGTATGTTTTAAAGCAAGAGTTACAAATTATTAACATAGGGTATGGTCACATTTCAGTTTTTGGTTTTTTTTAACTTCCGTGAAATGTAGGAGATAAAACTCCAAAAATTTTAGTTCCCTGGAAAACAGATGTTAATAAGGGGGATATTTTCCCCTTCCTACAAACTCCTTTCAGATCACTTGGAGAGATCTTCTTTAACAATAAAATTATCCCAATGCAGACAGTGGCCTTACATATACTTTAGGCATGGAACCAGTCACCCCCTTCTCTCTGCAGCACTTCAGTGGCTCTTTTTGTAGATGGTGCATCTTTCTCGGGTACCTCATTGGTTATGAAGTTTTGCTTATAGATTTCCACAGTGACTACTATTATGCAATTGTTTTTATACTGTGATAAGCACTTTGAAAAATATAAGCCTGTCTTGGGGTGACTTTATGATGTGTAACCCATATCACTGCCCTATGCCCAGAACAAAGCCTTTGTAAGTCACACTGGTAACTCTTAAATCACATGTGGGTCTGAAACATCACATCATTCTCATGCAAATTGCCCTCAAACCCTATTAATTAGAAGAGGAGTCTGTGTGCCTTGATGTATGGATGTATGTATACATCTCTTCTTAAATCTCTCTCCCTGTATACATAGTTATTTAAAAAGCAACATCATCTCCACACATGAAGCAGTGTATTTTCAAGGCTAAAGGCTATTTATCAAAAATAAATGTGTTACAAAGCCTTACACCCTGTGCACTGTCATTCTCCCACTTCTCAGAGGCTTTCCCTGGCAGACTAACACCTGAAATAACAAACCACAAAAACACAGAGACCTGCCATTCTTTTCTGATAGAAAAATCAAATTGTGCCTAATGGAAAGAAGAAAACCACACGAAATATATCAGCTCTTTAGTTTGTTCACAGGCTCAGGGCCAAGCTGGACTAATTCAAAATGCATGCTGCTCCTGAATTACAGATAGTAATGCAGGAAGATCTACTTTGAAACAAACTTCTGTTTTCTTTGTTGCTCTCTTCCCTGCATATTGGAGGAATCCTGGCACACTTCAGGCCCAATCCTGGTGTAATACAGTGAAAATTCTGACATTCACTTTTCTGGAGCCAGAACTGCACACATTAGTAATTGTGTGTCTTGTCACGCTAAATAGAAGTTTTATAAAAATATGAAATAGGACAAAAACAAAATCCAGAAGATGTCCTCATCTTGATTAAAGCAATAGCTCAACAGAAGAGCTTTTCTATATGCTGACATCCTATCTTGCTCCTGAGACAGCACAGTGCACTCTGAAATGTTCGCTGCTCAGGGTACTGCAGTTCAACAAGGCTTCTCCCTTCTTGTGCCAGGACAGCACATCTCAGATATCGAGTGCCCTTCGCTGGGATTAAAGGGAATGAGAGGAAAGCCCCTTGGAGACCACTTCATCTGAAGGATTGCTCTGATGTACTTCATTATATTTTAAGTCTCCCTGTACGTAACAACTACTTTTTTTTATCTTTGCTCACTCCCTCATCAGCTCTCAGAGTTGGTCCAAGGGCTTGACATTCTCCACCATGATATGGAAGACTTATGGCTTATCCTAGATTTCAGATGTGTTTTGTTCAGTGGCCTGGCTCTACTGTCTGGGAATTATGTTTGCCAAACATAGAGTATTGCTGCTAAAAGGCACATTACACAATACCCCTAAAAACCCATGCAGGCAGGGAAAGGAATGTAGCAGTGGTGTGACAGATAGCAAAGCAATCACAATCATGATTGATTCAAGCACTGCATAGGACTGAAGGCTGAAGGAGTATACAATCTCAGCACCATTTGGGATTTCCTTTCATCAAAGGAAATGAAAATTCATCCTGCCCACTTGTATTTTTTGGGTGGAACTGACACCTAACCGTGGTACAAGCAGAGATAATGGTTATTTCCACTGAATTCACTGGGACTGTTTATATTTCTGCCTCATGGTGTGGCAAGACCCTGACAGCCCCTCCAATCCTGGCTCAGTAACCAGTGGCCTGGGAAGCATATTGCCCTATGCAATCTTCACTCCCTCCAGCACTCAAGCCAGTTGCCCTGTCCCAAGGACACTGCCATATAGATGTTCTGCTGAGAGGAATAGTATTTGATATTTAATTACCTTTGTTAATCTATGAGAATATATTTTCTTTTAGTCACTAGATCTGGAATATACAAACTTAGAATTTATTTCCATATCATGTCCACCTCATTAAAAATAAAGAAAAACAAGCCCCTAAACCATTTGGAATACGGCTTATACTAAGCTTTCAAAAGCAGAATATATTTGCCTTGTTTTGTTTCAGAAAAGCCTACCTACCAGCTTGACTGTAAAAATTCAAAAATGTCAGTTATAGAATGAGGAATGATTACTACAGATCACAAGAATTTATTTGGATTGTTTTAATGTAACAGTTATTCTTTTTTTAAACCAATTTCAACCACTATTTTGCTAATTTCTAAGATAATGTTTGTTTTGGTAAATGTGATTTTGGAGAATGTCATTTTTATTAACTCTCATCTTATTTTAAGTCTCCTGACTGTGTTAATTCCTATTAACACAATACAGTAAGAAAGGGAAAAAAAAAAAGCTAGCTTATTAACAGAAATAATAATCAGATGAGGCTTAAGCATTACAAAGAACTCTGTGTTATGTCATACCATACATTTTAATTTCTTAGAGACAAAGTTTACATTCCTCAATGGTCTCCTTTTTTTATTCCAGATCTGTAATTACATTCACTGAAGCAGTTTAGTATTAAGCACAGCAGGTCTTGTAGAATTAGGGACTTCCAGCTGTAACTATCACCACACCTACAGGAGATCTTTTTAAGTGAGGAAAAAAAACAAAACTTTTCTTACACCTTACATAGGATACATGGGTTTGATTTAACCCCAAACTAAAATAAACCTCAAATGTATCTTTCAAATCTAATTCATTATGAATAATGGTTAAACTAGCACTATGTCATAGGACAACTTACAGTTTTCTGCTGCTGATGTGTCAGAAATTTTGGCATAAAACTGAACTCCTAAGTGTAATCTCAAAGTTTAAATATTTTGAGGCCCAAATTCTCTCCTCTGATATGTTATTCTAAATCTGAAGTAGATATGCTCAGGAGGCTAATTTGAACATACTCATAAACTGAGAGCAATATTTATCTTCATTCCTTCATGCTTGAAAAATAACTACTCAAAATGTTTTAAAATGTCTTGTTGGTCTCCCAGGACAAAAAGGAAATTTCAGCCCCCTAACCCTTGTAAGTTTAGATAGCTCCTTTCTCCACTGTGGTGGGCAATAGGTAAGGAAAGAACAGACAATGCAGATTTTTTTATTTCTCGATATTTCTTTAAATCTAATTACATGGAAGCTATTCTCGTTTTGAGGAAAGTGTTTGGATAAATGTAACAAAGAAAATCTAAGAAGAATGACAAACTATTCTAGTTCCCCTGACTTGACATCCAAAAATAACCTGAAGCTGAATCTTCTCTTTGTGAAAATACATGTTTTCTTCATAAAAAAAGCTGGCCACAGTTATGCATCAGAAGCAGGGGATAGTTATAAAAAAGATTACCCATTGAAGAGCTTTCATCACTAAGCTTAAAACACTTTGAGACATCTCTTAGTGAAAAAAAAAATCACACTCAAGCATAGAAACTTCATGGAAATCAGGCAAGTAAAGGATGTTATGACAGAAAATTTAATCCCACTGGATATAATAATTCAAAGGAACAATTTGTATTTTTAGTGACATCCTACCAGGAATCCTAGAAAAAACAAAGATTGCTTTTTGGTTTGTTGGAATTTCATCTAAAGGTACTCTTCAGAGTAAGTGCTCACTCTCCTTAATCAGGTCACCAAGAAAAACAGGGACAGATCTGTGTCAGATAAGACTTTTGAACATGTAGGGATAAAAGAGATAAGAAGTTAAGACAGCTGAAGTGATGGTGAAACTGGTATCTCTATTGCATATGTGAGTGTCCTGGGTCCTACAAGAACCATGACACAAATTTGCTTATGGTTAAGAAGCACATGACATGGAATATAACCTTGATTATTAAGGGGGAAGAAGGACCTAAAGAGTCCTTTCCAGGCAGGTCACAGCATCTCACTGGCCCAACACAGCAGGGCAGGTTTGAGTGTCCACTCTACTTCAGTCATGCCCCTTTGCTCTGTGACAAAACCACATGAAGTAGAGCACAACTCTTATTCCCATGGCATAGCTCTAGCCCAGAACCTGTCTGTGAACCACCTGCTAGCCACATCCAGATGGCATATCACAGACCAAAACCACTCTCACTTTTATATCCTACATATTCATCTATAACTGAGTGGTACATGTACCATGTCTGACAGTTAAGGGTTTCACTCTTCTTTTTCCTGCCTCATCAAAGACACCCTATAGGTGCTGTGCTTTCCCATTTGGCCTGAGCTAAATGAGCGGGACCCCATAAAACTACGGAGGAGGTCCTATCCCCTCTCAAACCTCACCCCTGGATATGTGCTGCAGCCACTCACCCTGTGCTGCTCCTAGAATTCACCCAGTGGTACTCCAGGTCAGCTTTCTCACTATACAAATAGTTAACCAAGGCCTTAAATGAAATAAAAGAAAGGTGAGGGTGGAGGTGCGGCTCAGCGAGTGGCTAGACTAAAGCTGGAGAGAGTCCTGAGAGTGAAGGAATGAGAGAACAGGAGGGGAAGTACATTTCAGTACTCCTGCTATTCAACTCATTGATGATACAGAGTAGCATCCTCAGAAAATATAAAAGAAAAAGAGAAAACACACAGAAATTATTTGTCTTGCATTCTCTGTTCTGTATACAGCACTATTCCGGATGCTTTTTTGTTTCAAACAAAAGAAGTAATTAGCTGCTCAACTGTCTTTTAAATCAGACACTTGGGTTTGATTTTCAGCAGCTACAGACAATCAAAATATGTAACTCCAGTTTCAAATGCTTGGCTGAGTACTCCACTGAATGCAACGACTTTCCTGTCTGAGGGGAAGATAAGCTGCTCTGTTCAGCTGATGAACAGGTAATACCAGCTGGAGTAAAAAGCTGCCATTAATGTGTTGGTGACAGGCGTTATAAAAAAAAGAGTTAATGACTTGTAACAAAAGCTGTGTCACATTCTTCTATCCAACAAAGCAAGTACACACCATCACAACAGGTGCTAATTTGTATCCTTGGTATTGGTAACTAAAAATGAGATTAATCCAAAAATGTGACTATTATTTAAACTGTAGATCTGCTCTTTCAGGCTGAAGAGAAAGCTACCTTTGTGGCTGCCCATAGGACACTGCACCTACACTGGGGACAACTGGAGAATTTCTCTAAGGAAGTTCAGCTGTTTCTTTTGTGTACAACATAATTACTAAAAGTAACAACTAACAGAAAACAAAATCTTACAGTGTATAAAACTGATAGATTCAAGAAAATTCCCCATCAAAATTATATAAATATTATGAAATATTTATGCTTTCTATAGTTAAAAGAATTATTTAGTTAAGAGCAAATATCTCACATGGGAGATACTGTTGTCTAAAATAGAATTTTCTTCAAGCCACCTGATACTAGTAGTTATTCCAATAATTATTGCAAAGTATAAACCTGAAAGTAATTCTCAGATTTATACTATTCTGTCTTTCATTCTCTTGAAAAGAAGAATGTAAGCCTTCATGTATTCTGCCTTGAAAAGACCATTTAACATTTTTTTCTTGGTCTGCGGTCTTGCCCACAGCACATAAAGTATTCAAGCCACAGTAAATAAACACCTCTGACCAGGCATGCTGATAACCTGCACCATCTTTTCCAGTCAGCACACAAATCTGTGGCAATCTGGTTTGGGTTGGTTTTCCATAACTACCAGAGACTTTACAGTCTGAAAAGGCAAGAATATCTGGAAGTTCACTGGAACAATACAACCCCTTAGTGATGTACAGTCCAATACCTGGAGCAGATCACACTGAGAAGCTTCAAGGCCAGAGCATTGATTACTTCTTGATTGATAAATTTTGGCCCAGTTTCCTTAGAATGTGCAGCAATCTCCCTGTGCAAGTGCTGCCCTACCAATCAGTTATTCACCTATTAACTTCTGAATTTGTCATGCAACTTCAAGATTTTCCAAAACTAGGCTTAATTTCCTTTAAAACGGACTACTGAACAGAAAAGAGTAAGTCTACCAGTGAGACTTGGGCAGGGCTGCATCTCAGCTTCATCCATTGCCAGCCATCAGCCACAAGGGCGCTCTCCAGGGACACAAATCCCTAAGAAACCGAACTTCCCTGGGTTCCCTCAGTTTGGTTTCTCTCCAGCAAGGTCTGTGACAGGCAACAAGAGAAAAATATTAGTGGGCTACAGCCAGGGACAGTCACTAGATTCTGCTTTTTTTGCGGAACTGCACCATCCTAACCCACGCAAACTCCTCAGGCAGCTCCGCTCCAGTACGAAATGTTTTTGCGTGGCTCTGCATCAAACCTAGCAGTGTCAGTCTCCTAGCCAAGGACAGTGTGAGTATCAGCAGGCAGCTGTGCTTGGCCCTGAACTGTCCCTGCTGTCACTGCCAGGCCTGGCCCGTGCCAGTTCTGGAGATGGCTCCCTGCCCCAGTCTGAGCATCCTCTGAAAGGTGAAATAAGCCCCATGCCCAGCACAGTCTGGATCTTCTGCACCTGCCCTGCAAAACTAGAGAAGTGCATCACACGAGAAGCAGCAAAGTTGAAGAGGAAGTTTAAAGGAGTACGTCCAGACAGCTGTCGCTCAGATTGGTCATTTATGCTCTTTGTGCAGATCAGAGGAGCAGTCCTAAGTTTGGGGAGAAACGGGGCCCCCAGTGCTGCGCTGCAGTATAGGGAAGTTGGAAGGCTTGCTCTGAGGGATCAATGGTGGCCGCAGCTGACCTCCCGGCCGAAGGTGCCGAAGCCCCAGTGACCCTCTCCTGCCTTCCGTCTCGGATACCCCCACAGCTTCAGCGGGGGAGCGGGGCTGGGCTGCGCTGCCCTCAGGGGGGTCGAACTCAGCAAAGGCAGAGCCCACCTCGTGGCAGCTCCGGGACGATGGCAGGGCATCCCCC
>NW_008236767.1:4381200-4388084 GCF_000691975.1 Corvus brachyrhynchos
AGCCCGCGGAGCGCCGGCGGAGGGGGCGCGGAGCGGGGACCCGACGGGCCGGCACCCCGCAGTGCCGCCACGCTCGCCCAGCTCCTCGGAGAGTGCGTTTAATAGTCACGGATTAGGGCAAGGTTATTAACCGCGCCGCACATATTCGCGGTACAGGGTTTTGCAGGGGATTTGCTCGGCTCCCTTTGCCCTTGGAGTCCCCGCGCCCGCGGGTGCCTCCTGGTTCTGTCCGCGGAGCAGGGCGGCGGGGGAGCCCCCACGATGGGCCAGCCTTGTCCAGCCACCTTGTGCTCCACCCGGGGAGCGCCACAGCGGGGGGTTCGGGAAGCGAGCACGGACGGCAGGGGGATGGAGTTCAGTGAGCGGAGAGTTAACATCGGAACTGCCGCAAATCAGGGTGTAAAGGGCGAAAACAATTACCGCAGGCTGGGGCTTCGAGAGCAGCCCTTAATGCCCTAAGTAAGCTAGTCTAATTATAGAAAACGGGTAGAATCAAGAGGGAGGGAGGCAAATTCTGTTATTTACAAACTGTGTTCTAGTTGGCCTGCCTTGCAAATCCTCTTGGGCGAAGGAGTTAATCGGAGCCTCAAGGGAGCCGGCTCTCCCCGACGGCTCGGGGCTCTCCCTTCCTCCGCCGCCGCCGGGGCGCACGGCAAACCCGGTGAGTAACCGGGCAACGACCCGCGGTTGGCTCCGGGGCAGCGACACCCCCTCGTTCCACACCAAGATCCCCTCCAGAGAGCCGGCGGGAGGCCGCTTACCTTCAGGCGGAGGCGAGTCCGGCTGGGTGCGTGCGGGCTGGGGAGCGAGGTCCTGTGCCGCCGTCGGAGAGCCCGTGTCCCCGCGGAGGCTCCGCCGGGCGCGGAGTGGGGCGCTCGGTGCTGCGCCCGGAGATGGGGGATGCGCCCTCCAGGGCCATGCGCTTCTCTTATATAGTCCACACCGGCGTACTCATTTGAGTACTATCGACTTTAGGTGGGTGGCAGTCGATGGAGACACCTCTGGTAATCACTCTTGGGCTCAGAGAGGGTCTTTTCTGACAAACTTCCTCCTCCCCGATTGTCCCCCGGTGGATGGCAACTGAAAGCTGCGTTTGAAGTGACTCTGATCTATTTGTGAAATTAGATTTCCCTGAAGATTGGGGAACGCTTACTAATAAAGCTGCCGGCTCAAGAGATTAAAATGTGCTTTAACTTAGCGGGATTCCCTTGGGAGTACAACAAGGAAACTAATTCTCCCCTTCTTTTATTGAACCAAGAAGCCGTGAGCAAAGTCTGAAGTGTGTATAAATTCGGTTCTGTTTTGATGGTAAGGAAAGTGGTAATCTGTCTTCGGCAGGTGAATTCATGAACTACAAACCTTGTAAAAGTTTGCTTCTTCAAAACAGCTTTTTTAATTTTTGACAATGAGACTTAATGAAAAGTTTGCAAGAAAGGTAGTAACCTAACAAAACCATTAAACCCACAGGTTAAAAAACTTGCCTCCTAAAGCCCTAAATAGATCAGCCAAAAATTAGTGAATAGAATCTCAACTTTCAGAGAGCACTTGAATTCAGGTGCTCTCGACAGACTGAAAAGCAATACACATTTTTCAGATTATACCAGACAATATTTTATGTTGGTATTTTGCAAGTATAACTCTGTCATAAGTTACCACTTAGATATTTACTTAATAAGAGTGGGAGAAAAAGAAAAAAAAAGAGATATCCTTTAAGATGTGAAAATGGGGAATTTAGATTTGAAAAAGATTTAAACTATTCTGAATCTGTCTGCCATACAACATTTCCCTGCAAACTATGTCTCTTTCCCCAAGTCCTTCATTCATGCCCTTCTCTGGTTATCTCAGGCAGCACACACTCAGGGCTGTATCTCACAGGGACTATGTCACTGCTGGTGATGGGAACCAGCTTCTTCCCCACATCACCCTATGCTTGTGCCATCCTCACTCATCTTTGGGGGTGTGATCCCACAAGATCAGAGATCAAGCCATGTTTAACTAATAAAGACTTACAAAGGGTTTTGTCACACAAATGTTTTTAGAGGTCAGCATGCTGCACTAGATACTCTGGTCTGACCTGTGGATTCCCAGGATAACTGAAGCAAAGTGCCATTCTCTCGCTATGGGATTTCCTGCTTTTGCATCTTTATTGGGTGCATATAAGGAGTTTACTTTTGTCAGGCTGATGGTTAGGCTGAGTGAAGAAGGAAAGGGGAGAAATAAAGCAGCATATTAATTAATCAGCTGCAAAATAAATCCCAAAATTTCTCTCCTTTTCTTATTTGTTTCTATTGTTTTATTATTCTTTTATTTTGCCCACAGAGACACATACTGACACCACAGAATAGGACTGAATTTTTCTCTGGAACTGCCTTAGCTCAAGCTCCTCTGCCCACCTTCATTACTAATCATGGACTAGGTTTACATCTTCTAGTCCTGGGAGCAGGTCACATGGGAAGGAAATCCATGTGGCACTGTTAAGACAGAATAATTTTGCTGCTCATAAAAACCCCAAAGTCTTTATTGGATGTCTGTTTGAGGCGGATAGCAGAATATACCTAAGGATTAAAAGCAGTATTGCAAAAGGCAAGCAAATAGTCCCTCATTTCTCACCCACATCCCCAGAGAAGATCTAGGGAGTCTGCAGACTGCCATGGCTGACCATGCAATCTTGCTGGACAACATCCCGGAGCTGCTAGTTTGGGAAAGTTTGTAACCCCTTCAGCAAAGATTGTCAAATGTCACCCCCACTTAGGAACTTAGTGGGTTCCTAAGATACAAATGCTGCTATAAATACTAAGGCCATTAAATTTCGTTCTTTAATTTACATGTTGGTCATTTAGGGTTTTGAAGTTTTGTATTGGAACCCAACTAGGCCCTTTACCATTATGAGCCATCCAGGTTTACCCTTGTCCTTTACCTCTGCTGTAACTTGTTTCTCTCCTTTGGAAGAACTGTATCCTTCTTTCCTTGGATGGACATTATACCCACCCAGAGGGCAATGAACTGTTTCATAATTAGTTTTCAGTTAGACAAAATAAACAGGGAGATTGCTTAATTTCTTACCATTTTTTAATGTTATCCTTTGGTATATTCAAAAGAATAATCAAGAAGTCAAGAAAAAAAGAGCGTGGGTGTCCCTGCAGAGCAGCTTGAGACGCAGGTCCATCAGGCCTTGAAGTTACTGCAAAGATTTCCATTCACTTTTGTAGGAGTTGGGACAAGCCTTAAAATGAAAAGAACCAATTAAAACCATAGCACATCTAACTCACAAGTTTTAAGTAGCTTTTTCAGATTTTTTCTATGCTCAAGAACCTTAAAGACTTGTTTAAAAACAAAACAAACAAAAAGATTTGTTTTCTATTTTTGTGCAAAGCCTTGTCTCTTTTTAAGTCATTTTGATATTTGAATTCATCAGAGAGCAGTTGAAAGAAGGAAGACCAGACTGCATCCAGAGGGTGATGAAGAGAATTACTAATCCTAGGCAATTTTGGCAGGATGAAACCCCATTCTCATTGGCCCCTTTGTTAGTAGCTCTAATGTTTCTCCTCATCATTATATGGAGAAAAAATCTCAGCATGAGATTTACATCAAAGAGATCCTCTTAAGACTTCACTCAGTTTCTTATTTAGGAACAGAGAACCTGTTAGTAGACAGCCGAAATAAGTCTGGTTATTTGCTTCCTGTAGCTAATAGATTTAAACAGGTACATCACATTATTTTTTCCTGTGACATGTTCTTTTTACTTTCTGGTCTGCCTTAGCCACAAGTATATCTGATTGAACTTAAAAGCAAACTAGTTATGTCAAAGTCTCACAGGGCTGACAGGGACTCAGAGAGTTGATCTAGTGCTTTCCCTTGCTCAAGGCAGAGACAACTGTACCTATGTCATCAGGGCTCAGTTAGAAACTTTTAATTTCTCCCGTCAAGCTCAACACTTCATCACAAATCCATTAAATGAAAAATTGGTAAATATTGGTTTAGAAGTGACATTTTACCTCGGGATTTACACTGAAATATAAAAATTATCTAAATGGATTCCCAAAGCACACATTCAAATGAAAGACAGACTAAAGTAAAGATTTAAAATGTAGGTATCTTGCTGTCTCTACATAAATCTGTCAGCTGAAGATTTCCATGGCCACTCATCTAAATCAAGAAGAAAAACAGAGAAAGCCTGTTTCTGTCGAAGTTCATGTGAATTTTCTTGTTGACTTTGTTGAGCAGGGATTTAATGCAGGGTTGTTACTAAAGGAGAGGTGAGGAAGTGAAAAATCACCTCAAAAATATGAATGTATTAGCCAAGGCAGTAAATTATAGATGGCTGTTGTAATTTCTGATAAGTAGCAGAGGATTCCAGCTGTTTTCAGACAACAGCATTTCCTTAAAATCAGCGTTTTTACACAGCCATTACGTACATGCCTGTTGAGGCTCAGTGCAGAAGACTTGATCAGAGGGCCTTTTGAATACCTTTTGCAGCCCTTTATTTCTGAGAATCTACAGGGGTTTTTGCAAGTGGCTTTTAAGGCACAGGGCATGCTAATGAACTGTCTGACGGGAAGGCCATACAGTTAAAGAAGTAAAACAGTGTTACTAAAAGAGATGTGAGAATCAGTGTGAATGCTGAGTCCATCTCTTAACCTGACGCTGTTTTCTGAACATTTTTGGTAGAAATATCACACCAGAGAATTGTGGCGTGTTCTTAATTGAATTTCAGGTGGTGGGTTCCCGTGGTTATTCTGTACAATAAACATCATCATCTTTCCCATTAAAGAATAGCATATGAGTTTTATTATTGAAAACATATCAAAGTATTTGTAACTACCAAGCGATAATGATCCTTACTGGCCTTATCGTTAAGAAATTTTACCATGAAGTCACCACCTTTAAGGTTTGGGGGGTATTTTGCACCTGCAATTACGAGATAATGAGTCATTTTTTAGGCCCTTTGGCTCCCCTGTCCTCTGGAAGGCTGAGCTGGAAACATGAAGAAGCTTTTGACACAGAGATCTCAAACAATAACCTGAAAACTCACCTACAAGTTGTTCAGCAGTAAGCAAAGAGGATATAGAGAGAAAACTGAGGAGCCAAGTTTGGTAGGACTGTGAAATAAGTCCTTCTATATTCTTTTATTTTTCCTGATGCAGTTTCAATAGTGAAGGTTTTGTTTCTGCACTGACTGTCTGCAGCTGGGACTGTTCAGCTGAAGGTGGCACACGGGATAAAGCACCGAGTCTGAGTTATAGATGTTACTTCACAAGAATCTAATCCAAACAGTTTTTCTCTTAGCCTAAGTGATATTGAGAACATAATAACAAGAAATGAACATGGCTTGCCTTTTAAATTGTTCCCTGGACAAAATCTTCTACAAGATTTTCAAAGAAGAAAAATAGAAAGACTTTAAAACCTGGTAAGATTTTCCAGGACTTGAGAGTGGTGTGCTGAGGACAACTCAGCTGGGCTCAAGGGCTGAGAAATAATCAGTCTGACCAAAGACCCTTTGAATTGCTTGCAGTTCTTCACAAGTGCTGCAACATGGAAGATATGAAGGCAATTATTTGTATTACCATGACTCTGAAGATTGACAGCTTAGCTTATTTTAGAAAATATCCAATAGTGGCTTGGTTTGTTGTCACCTTTTGATTTTGACTAGAATTACATTTAAGAAGGACAAAGCAGACCCTCCCCCACAAGAATCCTGCTGCAGGCACCTGCTGTTATCTGACCCCAAAATACCAAAAATAGATACCAAATTGTCCCACTGGTTTGAGTCTTTTTCTTTTGAACCCAGATCCTCAGCTCTGTCAGATGCACTGCAAAAGACAAAAGTTCTCTTTCTGAGGTAATGACAGCTTATTACACCTGTCATTATAGCAGCTAAAAGAGTTTATTTGCAGATGCAGCAGGTTTAAATTAAATCTCTTGCCTGGCACAGAAGACATCTTCACCATATGCCCTTTTTGACAGCAGATTCATGACTCCAACTTACTGACACCACCAAAAAGCTGACTGGTGACATGAATAACTGTGCAAGTGGCATGGCTATCCTGAGGAGATGCATCCAACCAACACGAGGACCATCACCCAAATGTTTCCTTTCAACAACACCAAGGACTGGATGACATTTTCAGGGCTTGGCAACAAGGGCAATATCAAAAATTTACACTCAAATCACGGAGTCACCAATTCAGAAAAAAAAATGTTAAATTTCATCTTGCAATGAGAGCTTTCATCAGGGGAACCTGAACTTAGGGATTTTTGTGGATGGAAACATTCAAGAGCAGCCTTCAATGAAGATGGAGAATCAATCCAGGTGTGCTGCAGCAGAGTAGTCTGAGTTTAGAGCTCACTGACCTCTACTGATGAATAATCAACTTTTAAAAAAGAAAAAGAAAATTTGGATGTGAATGTTGTGTCAGTGGGGAAAGAGGAGGTTCAAAAAGTTTTAGAAAAACTGTAGGGACCACCCCAAATGAAAAAGTCCTCCAGCTCATGTTCATGTTACTTCCAGACCAGAAACTAAGACATTTGATGCCATTCCCTACAGCAATGGTATTTTCTGATTACCTGTTACATTAAGGATAGATATCCTTAAGGATAGATAGTGGTCTCCTGTGAATCCTTGCTGATTTCTTGTCTGACTTCTCAGGAGACTGGCAAACTTTCCAGACCTGCTGCATACTGATGGTTTCAATGCAAAAGATTTCTAAGAAGCATTTGACGTTGTGCCACTTGACAGTTTAGATAAGAACTTTGAAAGTTAACACAGTCTGAATTCAGTGGATTAACTGGTTCTCTGAGGAGCTTCACACTAAAAATGTTAGTGGGGTAATGTTTATTTGAATAAAATGCACATCAGTGTTGATTTGGTAAGAGATTTTCAGCAG
>NW_008236767.1:4388108-4391049 GCF_000691975.1 Corvus brachyrhynchos
CAGGAATTGGCTTTTAAACTGGAAAGAGGTAAAGAAAATGGGTGTCTGTTTTGTAGGCCAACATGGGCGCTGAGACTGAGGGTTACAATCAACCAGAACACAGCCAAATGCAGAGAGTGAAGCTCTCTGAGGGTGGATTCCTGCCTGAAAAAGAGTTGGGCAAGCAATGCTGCTGATATCCAGATCTCAGATAATACTGTTTCTCACTGATGAGACTGCTGATCAAATCTTGTACTTTAATCATCAGTTCAGACCTCAGGAAGAATAACAAAAACTGGAGAAAAATAAGGAATATGTTTTTAAGTTTGGAAAAAATACTTTAAAGCAAAAGACTCAAGTTTATCAGAAAGGAATCTCTTTAATATGGGAACAGAAACATCATGGTCATTCAGTCCATAACACCTGAAGCTGTAAGAGTGCAATAGAGACCTGCCCTCTGTATGCCCCTACAGACTTCACATGACACAGTATTATGAAATAGTCTAGAGCAAATCTGAAATGCCTGTAACAGGCCAAAAGCAAACCTGTAATGTCTGAAGGCACTTCAGGAAAAAAAATCCAGAACAATGACAAAGCCTTAAGGCCTGGTAGGAGTAGGGGGTTTTTAAAATAAACCAACCTGAGGAAGCAGATCATCCCCTTACTATGAATGTCAGAATTCTTCTGCCTACCTGACCTAGAGGAAAAATTTCATGATGACTCCAGCCCTGGTGACTGATTTAAAGCTGAACCTGTGATTATGATACACTAGCCAAGCAGCTGAGAATTTTATAAATTACTAATGGCTCTTTTTGACATATTGTCTCCAGCTGTGAAAGTCTCCAGTGACTCAAAGGGAAGGGAAAAATACCAATCTGTTCCTCCTCTCTGCCTCCTGAGGCAAACAAGGCATCAAAGGGATGCCTAAAGAATAGTTCCTATCTCATCAGGTGAGAACATGGGGTTAAAGCAATGGAAATGAAATAGATGAACAGTGTTCCTATAACTTCTAAATTCACTTGGGTATAGTCATTGTTATTTTTAACAGACTACTTCTAGGTCTGGCACTCTTCTGCTAGCAGGGGCAGTGGGACCAATGGCTTTATCTTCTCCCTCCCCATCCCCACCCCACAGCTTTCTTATTAAATTAAATAATGGTTTGAAGGAATATTTGACAGTAGATTTTCCTTGTTTCTTAAGATGTCCATCCTTTGATAAAAGTTACTTTTTAAAAATCTCTGCCAATGGCAGAGAAAATTCACCCTATAACAAATCATGTAGAAGTGTCTTTGGACCTTATAAATAAAATAAATAAACTGTTTAATTTGTTAGTATCAGGTTTGAAATGCTTTTAAGGACCTTGCCATGTCCCTGATCCCAACTAAATCTTTTGACAATCATAAGCGCAACTAATAAATTACACATTATGTAATTTATATGTGGTTTTTTTCTGATAAGTTTCAAAAAAACAGGCATTTAATTTTGCTTCCTTTCTACTGTATTGCAAGACTGGACTGTTGAAGAACTCCGCTCCAAAATCATATTAAAAAAATAAAAGCAGTCGATCTTCCTAACCCTCTTCAATTGTGTCCTTTTTTGTCCTCTTTTCTAGTGCCCTTCCTGCCATGCTACTCCTAAATCTAAAATCATCACATAACCTGTTCCTTCAACTGCCTCAGTTTCTCCTTGGTATACATTTTTTGATCCCGCATTCCTCTTTTCAGCCATCCATCCAGGTTTTTTTCTTTTCATTTAAAATGACACATGACACTACAGCTGAAATATCAAATGTGTTCACTCATGCAGTTTTTACATGTGCCTTGTATTTCTAATAAACAGAAAGACATTTACTATGTCCTTTGTTACCAAGGAAAAGAAGAAGAAATTAAACACACCCAAAATCTCTGCTATATATTAATTTTTGTCCTGATCTACAACAACTTAATAAAGAAGCTAAGTACCACTTTAAATGTTTTTTAATTATTTCATTTTAATAATGATTTTCATTTTGGCGTTGATTTTCACTTTTTTTCTGTGGGATCCTTTTTCCAAATTGACTTGAACACTTTTAAAAGAATAAAGACTAACTGACAGAAAATCAAGCTGTGTTAATTACATGGTGTATTGTTGTTGGAGATTATTTTCAAGTCTAGTTGAAACTAATATTAAAACTGGAAGTTTTGCTGAGGTTGTACATTCCTTATTCTGAAATACTGCATCTTTTGCCACAAGTCCTGGCAGTGTGACCATACGGGAGCTAAGCTGTGCCTACCTAATAGCTTTCACTGGATCACTTTCTGTTCACCACTGAAGGGGCTCCACAATTCAGGTAACCCACTTTACATCAGTGTCATCTCTCTGTCAAAGTAGGACCACTTCTGATATAGAAAGGACCAAATGGAGCAGAAAATAAAGAAAAAAAAAAAACCCCAAATATCTATTAACCTTTCCAATCATGGACAGGATTAATATGAGGCACACCATGATCACAGAGTCATAGAATAACCTGAGTTAGAAAAGAAAAAGAAGCTGAACTGGCTCAAGTAAACATTTCAAGCTGAAATTAGTTCTTAATGGCTGGTTCCCCCACCAGGCCCACTGCATGCCTCACAACTCCTCTTGGGAAGAATATGAAGAAGCAGATACCACGGAGATGTCAGTGAATTGCTGGTAGCAAAGGAGAGCAGGAGTGCCTCTTCCAGAAGCATTGCTGTCTTACAGTGTTCACAAATTTGTGGGTCCTGGTGGGACTGTGGTGCTCTCTGACCATCTCAACAACGTTTGGGTGCACTGGACATTTCAACCATTTTGACAAATGTATAACAGTTAAAGATATCCTCATATTTTTCTAAATATAAAAGACAAAGGCAGGCAGAGCAATTCATTAGTGCATGGAGAGCAGAAGGAACTAAAGATCTTTCTGAGGGATACCCTTCTCTTCTGTTTTCCTTCCCAGGTCAGG
>NW_008236767.1:4391066-4411509 GCF_000691975.1 Corvus brachyrhynchos
CTGTCTCATCTCCTGTTTTCCTTCCTCCACAACTCTCATTTCATTGTCATTGCAGGAATTTGAATATGTTGCTGAGCAAACTGCACTAGGCTCCTCCTGTGCTGCCTACTTAACTGGTAGGCAACACCAAGACATGCAAAACCCAGCAGAAAGCTAGGCAATGACTACATTTCCCAAGCCCTTTCTTCCCTACATTTCTAAATAAAAAAACTATTAAATAGATTTTTATCTGCCAGTTGTGATGTTTAGACAGTTTATAAAACACTGTGAAAAAATGTGTTCCTAAAGCTAGTGGATCTAAGATAAGCAGATCTCCTCGGCCCGGACAAAGACCCTTAGCTGTCAGGAGAAAGACTAAGCTTAGGGATAGCCTGCCACACTGCCTGCCTGCAACATATGGACCTTTACTAAATCTGATTTCAGCAGGTTTAACTTATTTGGATGTAAGCCCTACTAAACATTTGAAGAGCAATTTAGATTAAAAAAAAGAAAAAGACAAACCTTTTTTTGCTTTGTATGACAAAGTGTCAGCTCGTAAGGTAGAAGAATAAATACTGCAGACAATTCTGGAAAAGAAAGAAGAATATGGACGTCTCTGACAAATGGCTCCAGTGACACAGTCGAAGCACTCCCACTTGGTTATCTGAAACAGCTACCTATCTAAAGTGAGCTTTGCAGGTATTTTAATCCCTAGCCCAATTTTTCCCCAGCAGAAAACAAACTGAAACAACAAAATGATAGAGAACTAAACAAGGACTTCTTTTTCCCATTAGGTGTCATTGCCTTCTTCAGTTCTATTCACCTCACCTCTGTCTCTATAATCTTTTTGTATTGTCAGATTCATTGGCAGAGACCTCTTTTGCTTTCTATGGAAAGCTTCTTTTCTACTATTATTATTAACAATAATAACACTGAATGAGTCAAGGAAAGAATTTAAGTAGGGAAGATAACAAGCTAGTGGAGGAGGTAGAAAAAAATCTGAAAAGAATGTTCAGTGAGTGCAGTGAGGAGCATTGATGCAAGGAGGAGGAAAGATGCAGGGCACAGAAGGGTTAAAAGAGGAGGAAAAGAAAGTCTGAGTCAATGCAGAGTAGGAGGAGGTGATTAAAAAGAAATCAAAAAGTTGAATGTGAAAAGGAAGGAAGAATTTTCTTACAGTGAAATCAGAAGGGCAAGGAGAAAGAAATGGAAAGACAGAATAGGCTGAATAGGCTGAAGGAAGTTGTGCTCCATACCTTTTTCATAAAGTGAAGAAACTGAAGCAAATTAAGAAGGAATGAGGGAATTGGAATAGATGAGGTAGACAAGAAGAAGAGAAGAGTGATCTGTGGTAGGAAAGGAAATAATGGAAAGGAAAAAGCATGTGTTTGACATATGAAGGGGAAGAAGCTGAGGTATTGGTTTAAATATTAGTCACCGTATTTGCTTGGAAAATGGAGGGGTCTTTTCACAGGGAGAGTTAAGTTGGAATTGAACATCTGAAAAGGGGAGTTAAAAACCCCAAGCAAACAACATTTATAAACTGAAGGAGAGGTCTTTACAAGAGAAACACCACCTCAAATATAATAATTTATGGAGAAAGATCTTTGTCAAAATGTCACCAAATACATACCTGAAACACATATGGACAGGTCAGATTCTTTTCATACACTCTTCTCAAATATGAATTGTGTTAAATAGATTTTGTTTGGTATTTTAGTTGGATTTTGTGTCATTTACTAGCTGAAAAAAATCCCAAAGCAAAACATTTTCTCTGGCATAGGGCATTATAGAAGGGTTTGGTTTGCTACTGAGGAAATGAGAGATGATGAACTTGGCTTTGCTGTTGCATAACCACAGATGATGTTCTTTAGCTATCCTCTACTCATGCAACAACCCTGAGCTTTTATAAATTGACTCTGGGGTTTTCTGAAGCATGACACACTTACAGCCTTCTGTGTCTGTGTCTAAAAGCTGAAGACATTGGCTCATCAGGATTTCCCCCCAGATTCCTCCCATTCTCTGAGATCATTCCTATCCTTCTGAAATGCCCTGCTTGCTTATTTCTTGGAATACTTGAGTGTCTTTCACTGTCATCAGCTTTCAAGACCTCTGTGGCTCTCTTTTAGTTTTTCTTGAGCCCTGTTTGAGTATGGTTCTGATACACTGGCACATCTTGGGAGTGTGCTGAGCACACATTAGTGCAATCACAGCTAAAGCACACATTTGAGAAGAGCACTTCTGCATGCCACAGAAAATTACTTGTTTTACTGAGGGAAATTGCTTCTTGGTCCTGAAGGATTGCTGCTCCATTGGAGAGTATGGATTAAACGGCACATATGGATCCTGCAGGAGTCCATAAAAAATTTAACAGCAGCAATAAATGTTTTCTTTGACAAGGCTCTAGTCAGTTGGCTGGCAGTGGGGTGGGGAGGTTGCCTGCTCCCCCATAATCCTGCACTTCCCTGTTGGAGCAGCTGGCTCCTCAGGCAGCTGAGCATCCAGGAAAGCAGTTGGAGGGGTGGGAAGCAAAGGAGCTTGGTAGCTAACAAATCAAGAGATACATTAGAAGGATCTCATTCCCATGAGAAGTGTCGAGTTTCCGACTTTTCATCCAGATCCAGGATGAAATACACACGTGTGTGTACATGTGCCTATCTATGTATAAGCAAAAAAAGATCATATATACATATGTCTATGTATATGTACATCTATTTTAAAATGCTATTTCTTGTGAGAAATGTTATCCTTATTCCAGTTGACCATAATGAATTCTTGCTGTTCTCTGCCATGAAGTTTCTAAAACTTTATGTTTTAGGCAACTAAAAGCCAAAATTAGGCAAGATAATTTCAGGGACCCCAGCTGATTATAAAAAATGTCATGATGTTCTCACTGCACATCATTACAATAAAATATGATCCAGGGCATGAGGTTAAATTGATAGAGCAGAGTTTTTTTAGTCCTGCATTAAACAACCATCACTAAACGCTTTTCCAAGCTTTATTAAGTATGGGGAAAATAGGAAGGCAAGAGGAAATAAATGTAAGTAATTTAATTTAAAAATAAAAAAAAGTATTTGAAGGAGGGCTTCCATGTCAGCAGTGTTTGTTCTTATATTTCTCCTGTTCCTATTGTTAAGAAAAAACATTCCTCAATTTGACAACGTTGAGAAAAAAAAGATAAAGCATGAGCTGAGATGATTCTAAGCTCTTTCTGAGGACTTTCTGATCCTGGTTCTTTAAACCAAAGGGCAAATTAATGGAATACTAAAAAAATAGAATAGCAAAGGCTGAAAATGCTGTAATATGTACATCACTGCTTCAAACAGAGGAGCAAGCTCTCCATTTTGGCAGCTACTGGTGGAGGTGGCCAGCAGAGCCATCCTGAGGATGTTGCTTTCAGCTGACCAAAAGCATAAACAGCATTTTGAGGAATGCAGTCCTGGCTGGCAGGAGCAACCAGCCAGAGTTTTGTCTAGCCAATGTACAGAGTAGCAGGGAGAGAGAAGACTGAGGCAGAGACACACGGGTGTCCACTGCGTGGGTGACCATGCACTGGAACAGAGTGCCCAGAGAGGTTATGGAGTCTCCCTCCCTGATGATACTGGAGAACCATCTGGATGCAATCCTGTTCAAAGTTCTCTAGGATGACCCTACTTGAACAGGAAGGTTGGACCAGATGGCCCACTGTGGTCCCTTCCCACCTGATCCATTCTGTGATTCTGTGTAATTCTGTGCCTTCAAAGCACAAGTGACTGGCCTGAAGGACAAACGACACAAACCCACAATTACTGCATTTTAGAAACTGTTTTCCTCTCCTTGTATGTACAACAAAGGGAAGTTATAACAAGAAAGAAGTGTGAAAGATGAAGGAAACCTCCTCATATGAAGATTTGGTTATCTTGGATATGGAAACCACTCCTTCTCCTAAGCCTTAAACAAGTACAGAAAAATGTTGTATTTTGTTTTCTTTTAAAGAAAAAAATAATTGAACATTATTTCATAGAACCATAGAATATGCTGTGTTGTAAGGGACCCACCAGGATCATTGAGTCCAGCTCCTGGCCCCTGAAGGATACCGCAAGAGTCATACCTTGTGCCTAAGAGCATTGTCCAAATGCTTCTTGAGCTCTGTCAGGCTTGGTGCTGTGACCACTTCCCTGGGGAGCCTGTTCCAGTGCCCAACCACCCTCTGGGTGGAAAACTTTTCCCTGATATCCAACCTAAACCTCCACTGACACAGCTTCAGGCCATTCCCTCAAGTCCTGTCACTGGTCGCAAGAGTGAAGAGATCAGTGCCTGCCCCTCTGCTTCCCTTCTCAAGGAAGCTGTAACTGCAATGAGGCTTTCCTTGTGTTTCCTCTTCTCCAGGCTGAGCAGACCAAGTGACCTCACCCTCTCCTGAAAAGGTTTCCCCTCCTTCACCATGCTCTTAGCCCTCCTTTCAACGCTCTCTAATACCTTAAAATCTTATACTGTGGCATCCAGACCTGCCCCCAGGTGAGGCTGCCCCAGTGCAGAGCAGAGCAGGACAATCTCCTCCCTTGCCCAGCTGGCGATGCTGTGCCTGATGCCCCCCAGGACAGGGTTGGCCCTCCTTGCTGCCAGGGCACTGCTGGTTCATGTTCAACTTTCCACCAACCTGGACCCCCAGGTCCCTTTCTGCAGCACTGCTCTCCAGCATCTTCCTCCCCAGTCTACACACATCCAGGGTTGCCCCGTTCCAGGTGTAGAATCCAGCACGTCCCTCACTGAACTTCATACTGTTGTTGATTGCTCAGGCTTCTAATTTATCGAGGTCTCTCTGCAGAGCCTCTCTGCCCTTGAGGAAGTTGACAGCTCCTCCCAATTTGCTGTTGACGGCAAATTTATTAGATAATGGCAAATTAAGAAGACATTCTTTAAAAAGATAAATAAGTTCAAACTAAAGTTAGCAATATAATATTTCTTTTATTGATAGTGAAGTTTTTTTCTCTTCTGAAATACCTCAATAACTTAATACAGTAAACCTGCAACATAAATATGTCTATTGACGCCAGCATGCTTTGATCCCCTTAATACTGGGAAGCCTCTGTTGCCTCCCACTCTTGATTTTCTTAACAGTAATTTAAGCAACAATCCTTTCAAGATAAAAGGATTACAACTCTATGAAAATATTCTCTTACAGAATTCAAACAACCATTCATAAAGCTTGTCAGGCAGCTTTATTTGCCTTGTATTTCCACAGCAGAAGACCCTGAAATCCTTGGTCTGTGCTTAGCAGTTTCCTCCTGCAAGCTAGTAGGCTTAAATTTTTTTGTGGTTCAAGTTCACTAAGTTTTCTTTACTGCTCCAAGCAGTAAATGAAAAACATGCATTTTAAATGAATGAGAAAGGAAATTTTAGGCTACTTGATCAACACTTCTGCTTTTACATAGAGTATCAGTTTTCATCTTACTTGGTGAATATACACTGATTGTTTAGAAGAAAGGATGTCAGCTGAAATAATTCAAATTCCAATCTGTAAATGGAACACAAATATGGATGAAATTTGGGGCTTCTGAAAAAATACATCAGTTAATTTTTGAGAGGAACTAATTTCCTTCAATGTGTTTAGGAAGGTCTATATGCCATTGACTAAAAATTGGAAAAAACTTTTGTCTTCCAAATTTGTTTTGACTAATTCCCTAATCTATAGTCCCAATAATGTCTTCAAATACAAATTTACATGCAGCAGAAAAACTTTTTTTTGGTGTTAGTTATGACACAACTGCAATTATGGCATCACTCATGGTAAATTCATATTATCATCTTTCTAGCATAAATAGCTCCAACTTCTAATAAAGTTAGTGATACTGAGCCATTGAGGATGTCTAAAATCAGTTTTGAATTATTTATTTGTAGGTATGAAAATATTTTGAACACTGAACATTCAAAATAAAGGTGTTGAAGACTTAGTGCATTATTACATTTGTTAGTTCTGTATAATTAGTACCCTTAGATATTCAGATATCAAAGATAAATATTTTAGATATTAGTAAGATGTTTGTCACTTCTTTGTTTTGTCTGTGATTAATTCCATAGTTGCTGGTAGGGACAGTTCTCTTTTACAAGTTTGAGTTGGTAGAACTCTCATTCAGCAAGGGTTTCCTCTTTTTTTGGTTAAGACCAGTGTGATAATAATAAACAAAAATGTGACAATGGGGCACTTCTTTGAGAATATCTCATGGTGTTTCTTCTCATAAGATCTGTGCCATGAACAAGGAATTAAAGGTGGTAATCAGTGCCTACTTTGAGAAGATCTCATGGTATTTCTTCTCACAAGATTTGTGTCATGAGCACAAATTTTTTCCTCAGGCAACCAAGTCATCTCATACTTGGAAATTCCAATTTTTTAATCCCCTGGAGCTGTCCTAGCCAGGTGTTTGTTGGAAACAGGAGCACAATCTAATGCAAATCATACAAATGGAGATTTGTGTTGTAAGACACAAAAAAATCCAAGTAAGACAAAGAAAACTAGCATAAGAAGTGCACATTTCACATGGTTTAATACTCCTATTTAAAAAAAAAAATCAACTTTAACAGTAGCATGTTCAATTTCAGGTTAATTGTGTAATTTCTAGTGAATCTTCTCAGTGGGATAGTAATGTTAGCTTATTTGTTGCCAATAGATGGCAGTGATCACTCAGTTTCCTTCAGGAATATAAACTGTGTAACAAGTCAAGTGTCGGGAGACGGGTGGGTATTCGGGCAGATCCTTTCATAAATCCTGAAGCTATTACTACTGGGCTTTCAACAAGAACATTTGCATACCTTCGTATGTTCCAGTATCAGGTAGTCCTTGGATTAAGGGAACCTCTTTTGATGCTTCCTTTGAAGTCAGCTCCATGGCCTGGTGCCAGCCTACTGGCCTGAAGCCTTCCCATACACTATTCATCCCTGCCCAGGAGGCACACAGGCAGGTGTGCTTCCTTTGCTACCTCATATCACAGTTTGTAGGCATGTCTTCCCTGCAGTCTTCCCTTTCTGGTTTTTGACATGTCTCTCTTGCTTAATGGGCTGCCAAGGGTGACTCAGCAGGCAGTAGCCACTCTCTTTGGAAAAGTACAGTCAAGAGCAGACTTGATGGATAGGAAATTTTGGGGGATGAGAATGGTGAATTACCTGAATAGATAGGGGGTTTGTGTCACTGGTGATGCAAAGGATCTTCTCATCTGGTGTATGAGATAGTTTCAAAATTTCTTCTTTCACTCACTTCCTGTAAGCAAAACAGAAATCAGCTGGGTTTGCTGTGCCATCAGCACGAAAGCAACAGAAGAGAAAAGCAAACCCTCACCAAGTCACTGTTGGGGTTTTTTTCTGATCCAGATGGTACCTACTGGGCTTGAGTCCTCTGTAGCTGTCAGCAGCACGGAAGTATTTTCTTGAGTAACTCAGAGCATGCAAACATTCACTCCTTCACAAAGATCAGCCAGCCTCTTGAAGGGTCTGAGTATGCAAATGGTGAAATATGCAACATATTCAAAATTTTCTCTTTCAGCATTTGCACAGCTTGCCAAGACACAAGGTGACTTCAGCTCAAATCTTATCTCTGACAGATGTACCTTCTCCCAGCATATTTCAGTCCATATCAAAACATCTCATAGCTTTGGTAGAAGGAGTTAACTATATTCTTTGTTTTCACTACTTCCATGACCACTCTCAGTGGTTTACTTTCCACTGTCTTAGAGGAAAATGGACCCTTTCCAAACATTTCTTGAGTCATCAGGAGCCTTTGAATTGACTAATCATCACAGATCCATTAAAGGACTTAAACATTTTACTTCTCCTTTAAATACCTAAGTCAAATCTCTAGATCCTCAAGATACCTCTCTTATCTGTCACCTAATCATGATTGCATCTGTAGTCTGAAGGCACTTCTGTTATTATAGAGTCATTATATATTTGATGATGAGCCAGACATTGTCACTGTACAGGAGTTCCAGCAAAATTAACAAATGAAGATCTCCCCTTCCGAGTTGAATGAGGCAACTCTCAGAGTATTTGCCCACACACCAGCAAAGGAGAAGCAACAATGGCAGCATACTTTTGCTTATTAACACTGTGGTTAAAAATCTACTTGGAATGAAGAAAATCAAAGCTAGCTCCTTTTTCTGCTTGAAAATAAAAAATTAAAATTTGACAGCTGTTCCAGTCTGTAATCCTGGAAACTCACAGGAATTCACAGGAGGTGAGCACACTTCTCCTCCTTTCTAAAAATTTCCCAAGCCATTAACTCATTTTCTCCTTTCAACACCCCTTTTCTCTTCCCCACCACCATGTAGATTGCATTATTTTCCTAACTACAGGACAAGCGTCATGACTATGAACATCATAAGAAAGAAATACCTATTTTCCAGACTTGAGATAAATGCCTGGCTTCCTAGAGGAACTAGTGATGGCTGAAATTCATGTCAGAGACATACAGAAAGACAAAAGGGATGCGTAGCTATAGTGCTGTTAATACCATCTTGAATTTCTGCTCCATTTCTAGTACAACTGACTGAATTGGGATCCAGCACATATTCCCTAGTCACAAAGGTCTCCCCTACTCAAAGAACCAGGTTCTCCAGGTCTCACCCAAAGTACTGATTAACATGAACCAGTAAATATGTAAGGAGGACTATTTAGTAATTTTGGTGTCTTAGGATGGGAACATCGCGGGGGTTTAAGACAGATCACGGTAGGGATGAATAAGCATTTCTCACCTACCAAGCTTCTAATGCATTATTGCAAACACCTAGATGATTATTTTCTCTATGTGGCTCAGTAATGAATCAGCTGATATCATGAGTTTTTCATTCAGACCCAAAATATCACCAAAACACCTGCTCAAGCTATTTTGATATTTGCACTCACATGCTCATCTGGAAGTCAAAGATGTTACAGAAAGCAAAGTATGCCTGGTCCATTTTTGTTGAAAGGTTTCCAACTTTTGTTGAAAGGTTTCAGATTTCCCCTAATTCAGAGACTGCATCCATATGAAAGAAAACTTTTAAAGGAAGACTGAACAAGTCTTCAGAAAAAAGCATCAAAGATTGCCAACTACACAATGAAATGTGTCTTAAAACAGGCACAAATATGTATACAATTTAAACAGTTCTGAGTAAGTTTGTAAGACAGAATCATCTAAATTTTTTTCTTTCTTTGGACAGTATATTCAGAAAAAAAGTAAGACTATCTTTACATTGACTATTTGGATCAACCCTTGTAAAAAACACCTCACTACATCCATTTGAACTGCTATTTTTACCACTGAAAAATTTGTATTATTCCTCTAAAAGAAGTATATATTTGTTTTTCCTATGTGGCAGAAAATATATTTTTGAACATGGTGGCTTCCACCCTTACCTTGAAACACAAAAGAGGAGTACCTAAAAATTAGGTTCCCATTAAAAAACCACTTGTTTAATTTGTCCTAAAAAGAGAAGAGGATAACACAAATAAGCATGTGTTTAATCTGTTGTCATCAAATTCCTGCCTCTTGCCTTTCGTGTTGCCACCACTCTGTACTCTACATTGACTCCTTAATCTAAACCTTGAAAGAGTTCATTGTCTTTCCTAGTAAAGGAGAGAACAAATCCATTAAGATTATTTGAAAACGTTGGAACAGAAATATCAAGAGGAATTCTGAACACTTACATGTGAGGAGACAGAAAGCATTGGGTGCAGTCCAAACATAGATGCAAGGGAGAAGGAGGAAACTGAAGCCAGATGGACAAAGCCAGAAATACTGGAGAAGCAGCAGGAAGAAAGGGGAGGGAAAACACTGCACTGGAAGATGAGGGAGCATCCTTACATGGATAGGAAGACTGCTGGACAGGAGTCTGGACTTCGAAGTGAATGAACAGATTTAAAGAGAAATCAGAGAGATTGGTACAACAATGGTAACTAGTAATGATGGGAGCTAATGAAATCATCCATGAAAAAAGGACTTCGTTTTTTTTCTTGGGAAAAAAAATCATGAATTTTAATTTTTAACCTCTAGCCTCTCTCCTGATAGTTGCCCCAAGATTATCAAAGTGCCATAGATGGTGATGAAAGCAATTTTAGCAGGTTAGTCATTATATTATACATCAGAACCACAAGTGAATGCTTCACTTGAGGAGGTGATGGAACAATAGATAAGCAATGCAAAAGGGATGTTGTTCAAGGTCATCTTCTAAAAGCTTTAGCTTTAGCAGTGTTAGGAAATGTGCAGGCAGCATTGGCTGGCTCTAGATCCTGTTACAACAATGAATATAGCATAATTTCCTTCCATTACATTTATGAAATAATTTTTTATTATTATAAAATGTATTAAATACATCTGAATAGCCTTTTGTTACATTTATGTTCATATAAATGGCACATGATAAAATTTCTAAGTTATTCATAGGTTCTCCCAAACTCAACAAAACTAAGAGCAACCCAATTTTATTCTTTCACTCACTGCAACCCAAATAATGAAATTCAAGCTGTGACAATTTAGATGTGGAAGTACAAGATGTGATCCAGAAGTGAGTAACTTCAAATGGGACCCCCCTTACTTTGTTCTGAAGCAGAAACAGACTTAATCTGATATCACTTCCCATGTAAACAAATCTAGTCTGGGTATGCTCAGGAGAACTAATACTTACCATGGTACAAACAGCTCAAGAAGGACAAAAGGAAAATAGCAAATAATCCATTGTATTTTTAGGATGCCTCCTTCAGGCTCAGCTGAATCGGGCAAAATTTGAACCCAAAACACAGAACTTGCATCCAATGTCCTTTATAACAGTTCATTCCTTCATTGCACCTGTTTCATAGTTGGTACTAATAATATCCAACATCATTCCCCTTTCAATATTATTCAAAAGGAGAAGAGAATGGAAAAGAAAGGATAGAATCTGAAACAGAAGACAAAGAAAACTACTTGAATTTTCTCTGCCCTCCTGCCTTAGCTTTCAAAACTAATTAGCCAGGAAGCTTTTAAAAATGAGTGTACATATACTGCCTAATTTCTCTTCATATATAGATCTGTGTTTAATTTCTCCTTAGATCTCTTTTCTGCTTTGAGTCTAGAATCAGCCAGAATCACAGATCATATTTTTGACATGTTACACTAGATTTTATTCCAGTGTAAAATTTTAACTTAGCTGTGGCCCAGACTTTCACAGCTGACTCAGTGCATGACATCCATAAATAATGTAATTTATGACACAGAACTTAGAGCCATCAAGACAAGATGCCAGGAAGTTTTCTCAGTTCAGAATGCCTTTTTTCATGTGAGCCTTGATTAGTGTCAACAATTTTTCTTTGACCTTTTTAGAAAGGAGTTCACTAAACTCCAGCCACAGATTGCCTTGATGATTTCTCGAGTCTCCAGACAGTGCCAGAAGTGTTGCTAGAACAGCAGTACTTCTGTTTATTTATGAATTCCATTGGTTTCTCATTGACCTCTGAATAATTCCAGAGTCATTACTGCTTGCTTTAAATCTGCCTGAGGGATTTTTGTTTCAGAAATATGAGAATCTACCTCATTTTTTCATCTGTTACAGTAGCTCTGAAACACACATGCTCTTCATCTAATTGGCCTCAGAATAACACTCATGGTTTGACTGACTTCAGGATCAGAGTGCCAGATTTGTTGCTGTAATCTAAGATAAATCTGATGGAAAAGAAGTCATTAAGAGGCTGAAAACACACTTTTTAAATGTTGAATTCTTGGAAAAGTAGGAAAACATTACTAGATATTTAATTCTATATTGAGGTCTATAACAACCATATTTCATAATGCATTTAATATACTAGAATTAATCCCTTCATAATAAAGATTAGTAAACCAAGATTGGTAATTGAGCACAGGTGTAAAACAATCTGTTGCTCTAACCATACAGTTCTTGATTCAGTGAGAGATGCACAGAGAGAACACAACAGCAGCTCAGCAATATATTTTTATATAGACATAACCTATATTTGGGTGAGGAACAGCCTCCTACTTAATGAGATCCCATGCATACCAAACAGGCTTTTAAAAGAGAAAACCCACCCAGAGTAGTTAGTCACCGACAGAAATGTATTTTGGTCCTTGGTTGGACCAAATAATTCCACAGGTTTCAAAGATCAGAGCTCCTCTGTCCATCCTAGCGATTGTATTTGAGTAGGAAAAACACTTAATTGAAACATTAGTTAATATATAAGAGTTGCTGTCTTTTACCAAATGCACCGGGGCAGGACGGGACAGAAGGCAAAGTGACCTGAGACCAATGTTATTGCAACTTCAGCAGTCAGGATCATTCCCAGGTCACACAGAGAAGTTCCAGTGGATGCTGACCCTGTTGACTGTAGGTGGCTTAGCTCCTTCAGTAGCTTTTTAAAGATTCCTTTTCTCTTGAGCGTTCTACTCACTGACATAGCTAGAAGCAAGTTTACAGAAGACTTGGGGCTAGGTTGAAATCTACTCATTTCAAAGGAATGGCTATGTTAAAATAAAAGATCAAATTTGACATGCTCAAGCATGACAGATATCTAACACCTTTCTCTCCTGGTTTCCGGCTTACTTGCTATGGATCTAATTAGAAAAATCTCATTTCTGAACTTTGAACATTTTATATTACCATGTAAGTATTAAAACGCAACACAATCTCTTCATAAAATGGAATTAAATCTTAGAAGACTGAACACGTTCTCAGGCATATAAATAGAGCCTAACAACTCAAAGTACTTTCTTTTAAAACACCAAGCACGGTTCAAACCTACACAGTTAAGAAAGGATAAATGCAATAAAGATCACACTACCAAAACAAAATTATCAGCTGGGAAAAATAATTAATTACCAGCTCTAACTAAATTTTGAAATTATTAGAGCTAGAGTTGACCAGGTTATTAAGAGTACGGGCTGATGCAAATAGAAAAAACGTGGTCAAAACAGTAATATTACAGCCACAGACTGACACTGTTGGGGCTGCCCGAGGCAGCCAAGCGTCCAGCTGCAGACGTCCTTGGCTTCTGCTGCTGCAGGCAGGGGTCAGCTGCAGCTTGCAGGGAAAGCTGTCAGCTGCAGGCTGCAGGGAAAGCTGGCAGCTGCAGCAAGCAGGGAAAGCTGGCAGCTGCAGGAAGCAAGGAAAGCTTTCAGCTGCAGCAAGGAGGGAAAGCTGATTCCTTCGCAAGGAGCGAGCCCCAAACAAAGGTGGTGTAAAAGCGTTGGCAGAAGCAAAGGATGACAGAGGTATCTCTGTGTAGGTTCCAGCCACCTTATTGCCGGTGGAGGGTCCAGGGACAAAGACCAGCAACGGAGGGAGAGCACAGCATTTTATAGGGGGGGTGGAACAACGGTAAACAACCAATGGGGATTGAATGAGGAGGAGTTAACAGAGGACTATCCAATAGAGATAACTTAAGGGAGGGAATTACATGAACCGACCAATGGGGCATAGAAGAAGGGACAACTTTCCAGAACTAATACATAAGCAATTAAGGGAAATGCATAAACATGAGCTTATGCATAAAACTTGATGGAGAATTCCTGACCCAATAAACTTAAAACATATAAACTAAGAACCACTAGGAACATGGGAACTTGCCGTAACCACGGGGTGAGAATCAGACCTCTGTGTTCTGGAGGCCTGTCCACCAGTCCTCTGAATGCTCTGCTGCAGGGGCCACTGCCACATGCACTGCAACCACAGGCCTTAGAGATATACAAACAGATGGCAAAAAAAAAAAGGTTTACATGGCTAACATACCAACATTTACTTGAGAATCCAAATGCCCTAAATAGGACTCTGGGAGAAAAAGCAATTCCCTAGTAGGCAATGCGTGTGTTGCCTTTGAGACACAACATCCCTGATCCACCTCCTTTTGAACTCTGATCAAGTCCAATCAAGAGGATGGTCAAGACAGATGATCTTTATTGCAAAAAAGAGATGCTAGAAAAATAAGCATCCCATTCACAACCATCCCATTCCCTCTGACTCACTTCTCTTGCTACTTTTTTTTCAAAAGGGACCTGTGACAGATCTTCTCTGCAGTTTTCCATCATAGTTGGTAGAAATGTAAATTCAAGATCAGAAAGGCTTTACAAATGTTTAACTACTTGTTGCACTGACTGTGAGCCACAGAGATAGCACAAGGAGCAGGTACCTAAAGAAATAAAGGTTCATCCACATCATAAAGGAAAGGGTCTGCAGTAACACCCAAGGGAAAAAATGGGAAATGTGCCAATTGAATTTCAAACTGGGCTTGCAGTGAACTTTCCTGTAAACTTCTTTGTTTTCAATTTTGTCAAAAGCTTTTAATGTAGCTCTAGTTTAAATTTGACATGTTTTACTGGAATCCACCAGAGTTAATGTAAACCCCACAAGTGGATATGGAACAAGGCACTGAGGGTCCAATGGATTATACAGGGGAAGAAGCTGGGTTGTGAAATACTTTTGCAAAAATTTAGTCTCTCAAAATTATAGCAACATCACTACACTCAGTACAATGTACTTAAAATCACCCATTTTCTTTAATTTTCCTGTAGTTCCATTGCTGCTTTAAACATGTCTCAAAAGAATCTCTCTAGTTCAGCATTATGTTTAGTAATAGAAAATCATAGAACTGTTAAGGTTGGAAAAGACCTCCAAGATAATTTGGTTGAAGGTTTAACTCAGCACCACCATGCTCACCACTAAACCATGTTCCCAAGTGCCACATCCACAAGTCTTTCGAATACCTCCACTTTTTCACTGCTCTGAGTTTATTGAGACTGGAATTAATCAACACATGTAAGGAATGCTTAAACTTGAAAAAGTCTCAACATATTTGTTTGAGAGTCTCCTGGGAATACAGTGCTGGTCCATTCGGCAGTAGGGACAATAGCATGTTTCATTCAGGTAAGAACTACACAGCAAACTCCTGTGTTTTACCTAAGGTTGACAGGGAGTGAGCACCTGACCGCTTTTGTGTGGTCTTGAACTTTCACTCAGACATCTTGTGAGCCATTTCCCTTCTCTGCAAAATGGGGTTAAATTGCTTGAGTAGCACCCTGAGATCCTCAGCTGAGAGACTTTGTGCAAGCACAGTTGTGCCACTCTCGGCTGAGCGGTAACTGCTGAGAGCCAGAAGCAATAGCTGAGTTCTCAGAATCTGGTGCCTGCAGGGATGACACTGCATGCGCAGGAATTGTGTCAGTGTCTCCTCTGGAGGCAGCCTGCTGCTAGTAAATGCTTCCTCTTCCATTAGCACGGATGAAAGCAGAGGGAGCTTACGCCTTGCAGGCACAATAGAGAAATGGCACTGCCTTCCTTGTCATCCTTCCATTACAGGTCATAATGCTGCTCTCCTACTTGCCTTACAGATGGGTTGATGGTCTAGCATTGGCACCATGGGAAGCGTACTCTCCACTCTCCTCTTTTCGAAGAGTGTTACTCTTTCTACATGCAGTTCTCAAGTTCTCTCTTCCCATAGGAAAGTAGAGCTGGAAGTGATTACCACATAACATCTAGTCTCTCAGCCTTCTCAAACACAGCTCTGCCATTTCTGACAGATGTTTGCACAGTCTATTCTGAGGAGCCTGCAGGAGACTCTCCCATCTCTAAAAGCAAACTACTTCAATGCTGTAAGAAAATTTTATTCCGTATAATTTATTGTCACTTATAATTTAAAACTGTTATTCCTAATCCCAATTAAAACAGGGTGAGTAGTTATTCTTCCACATCTACCTTTAATATAACTGAAGACTTTTATCAAATCTTTGTCAAATCTTCTTGTCCCTTCAGTAACACCCATCTTTATGGAGGACAAGTGGCTGTGAAGGTTTTTTTTTCTGAGGGCCCATGACATATTAGGAACCCAGGAGAAGCTTTCTGCCTTTTTATTGTTTGGGGGTTTTTACTGCAAGAAAATTCTCATGACCATTGCTGCACACCTGGCTCTGGTTATGGCTGGTAAAACAACAAAGTCTGCATCATCTCCCAAAATACATAAATATTTTAGATTTTAAAGGCAAAAGTTACTGTCTAGAAATATTAAATCATATGACTAAGAATTACCTAACCCTTGAACCAGGTTTTAAACTGTGATTCACTGAAGACATAAATCAATGATAGAAATAAGCATTTTTCCAGGAAGGCAGAAGCCCCTTAATAGAAGACTCAGGCAAATAAAAAAAGATCTATCTCTTAAATCATAGTCCACCTTACAGAAAAGCCAAGAATCTATAACATTGCTGCATTACTGAAATTGCCTATTAGAGTCCTTTGAGAATTTCCCTTAAGACTTTTGAAACATTAAGAATGAGAAAAGAACAGGAATAAAAGTGCTCTTGATTTTCATCTTGTGTTATTTAACTTGAAAGCAAATATAAAGCAAGGCAGAGAATTCAGCTGGAGGCATTATTTTTGGAAGATGTATTTACTTGAAATATTCTGACACTAGCAGTTAGGAAAAAAACCACGGAATTTAATGTAAAAGTATCAGCATTTTCACAGATCTGGGGCTCTTGCTAGTGTTGCTTTGCCTTAGCTTAGCAAATCTGTTGCTGGCTTCACAAAGAGCCTTACTGAAAAGATTCCTCCAAAAATTAGTTCTATTAAATACCCTTTTTTCTCCTTCCCTCTTCTGTCCAAGCTGTACTAGATGTTAATCCCAAGCATTACATGTCCATCTACAAACAGTGTACTTGAGCAGCAAACAGATGCTTAGTGGCCAAACCACTATTCTACTTCATGCTGAAAAACAAGCTAAAAGCACAGTGTTTTCTCTAGAAAGCTCCAAATGATGTCACCACCTGACAGAGATTTTCCCATAGAAATGGTATCTCCCTGGTCAGGCAAGCCAAAGTAAAATGAAAGATTGCCATCACTGTGTAGATTATATATTACCCATGAAAGATTGATTTTCTCTCTTTTACTTACTAAATACTCAGCAGTCCACAGAGAAAGGTGATACGATCACAGTAATAAATTTTATAGCTCTATTGCTCTGATTTTTTGTTTAGGAATTGTAAATCACTTTTAAAATAGAAGCTTAGCACAGAGGAAAAGGCAGTTCCCATTGGTACCTCTCTGTGAGCTGACAGATTATGAGATAGACTCATAGAACAAATGTGTAATCTGTCTAGAAAAGGCGTTTTGTTGCATGGTATAAATTTCTGCTGGAGAAACTGTAAGAAAGGCTAAAACTCCTTAATTCCTTAGTGAACTTCTTAAGCCCACTCAAGAAAAAACACTGGGCAGGCACAAGAAAGGTTCAAATTCCCTCCCCACCCTCTTACACTGCTTATGAAACAGCCCAAACTCTTTTAAAGGAACATGTCAATCCACTAGGCTTTTTGGTCTTTTTCCTTTTTAATTTTCCTCTTATTAATCAGCTAAGAATTGGAAATGTGGTTTTTTCTTACAAGCTTGTTTATGTCTCAGAGTACTAACAGGGAAAAGCTGGAAAGAGACTACTAGAATAACAAAAACCAGTGGCTGAACAAGTCAATTTTTTTCTTCTAGTCTAACCTTTCCAAAACCTGATGCCAATACCTAAAGCCAAAATTTCATGAATGGCTTTGTAAAGGTGGATAACAAAAGCTATGTTTAGGTCCCTGAAATAAGGAAAATATTTTAAAAATCTGGAAAGGGAAAAAGAATTGAAGTCAGTATTTACATAGACAAGTTTGCAAATTTGGGGCTTTAAATATTGCATCTTATGGTCAGAAAAAAACCTCTAATAATGCACAGACGAAGTTTTTGCTAAAATGAGTGATGCATCTTCAGTCACTGGAAGTTTTGAAACTTCTAATCTTCAGTATTTGGCAAACAATACCCAATACATAATAAATAAGGATAATACTTCTGGTTTTTTTAAATTAATAAGGCACCAACTGTAAGAAGGAGAAACAGGTATGGCAGGCATTATACAGGTACCTATAATGTGTAGTGCCTTTCCTTGAAAACCTCAAGTGCTTAGTTTATATAATATAAATATATACAACATATAATTCTCAAATATAATTTCCCTCCCCCCAAAAGTGAAACCATTTTAATTCATATAAATAAAAAGTTTACTAGTGCAAGAATGAAGGTATAAATAAACTCAAATCTAGAAAGCAGGCTGTATCTTCATAATATATACTAGTTTTTAAAGCTAACTCTGATATACCAATAATTTCTGCCCAAGATAGAATTATGAGAACTTTCTCAAAAGAACACTCCTTTTTGAGTAACGAAGTTCCCTTTCCGTGTGGCAGGTTCTATTTTCAGTGACTAAAAGTTTAATTCAATCACAAATATTCATTCAGCAGTACTAAATATTATAACTCCAGTGGCAGTATGAGCTGTTAAGAAACACTTCAACGTGACACCCGTAAGTTTTAAGCCCATCATGAAAAATTTAATTGCATAACATAGGGACAGGAGCTGGTTGCAGGTGTAGCTCTCTCACTTGATGACTCATATTATTGACTCATTTTAATGATTTTAATGACTCATTGTGATGATTGCAGCAACATAAATTCAGTTTGTTTTGTCAGCAACATACAGATATTGGCGAAGCACTCCAGAGAGAACAAAGTAAGCAGCTGAAATTAAATAAAAAAAATTAAAACCTTTTTTTTTTTTGAGTATTAGCACTGATGTCAAACACATAAACCCAGTGTTGTTTACAATACCCCTAATTTGCTTGTGGCATTCTTCCCAGAAGAAAGTGGCTGTTCACTTGTTGAAGGGTGTTTCTGTTGTCCTTGATTGATGAGGTGAATGCTCTGAAAGGTCTAGGCCACCGCTGGTTCACTACTGTGACTCTAAGCGTGTAATTTCAAGGCATTTGTTACAGCTGACATGTCTGTATCTGTACATGTTTGCTCACTTGAATACACTAGTTGTCCTCTCCCTTCATGAGAGGGTGATGGGGCAAAGTAGAAGAAGAAATCACCACCTATCTCCTCCCTTCTCCCCATGGAAGCTGCCAGACTGACACCTGTTTTTCTTGAACTGCCTGAATCTGCAGCACCCATTTCCCCCAAGGGGTCAGTGAAACCCCAAACCAGTCTGTAGCCTAATGGATCTGAGAACTGCTAACATAGGAAATATCTCAGTCACACACCAGTTTTCTGTGGTTACTGAGAGCCTGGGCAGGAGGACACCAACTTCATTCCCTGGGTCCTGGTGCTCACAGACATCCCCAGTAATGGGAGTGTCAGAGAAGTGATTTCCATACTGAAGACATAAAGAAGTATTTCCTAAATCACACACAGGTTGCCAGGCAACTTGAGTATCTACACATAGATTCAGCCACACCTACTAATCCGTTAAAAAATTGCCCAAAAAGTCATGAACCAAATTAAAACCATGAATTGCTTAGCTTAGCAGCAAACAAGAACTGGGGACAAAGTACCCCCAACTGAGCCATAGGCCAGTCCTCTCTTAAATTTTCAGTATCCAAAGGACAGTCCTCTCTTAAATTTTCAGTACCCAAATTCTCAATTAGTCTCACCTTTAAATTCACCTTTGAAGAAGTAGTCTAGAATGTGTAAAGTATCCTCAGACCTGGACCATGCCAGAGATTAACTGGCATCCACTTCACTAAAATCAAAAAAAAGTGATACTTTTCTGATAACAAGCCTAGTCTATTTTTATTATCGTTACACTCTTAATATGCAAAATCTTGATCATAACAAAGTAGCATTTTGTTTCCAGTGCTGATAAATAAAACTGTGATCTTTAAAATACATCAAGCTTTTTCACAGCTTTTAACGGTCCTAGAGTACCTATACTGTTAAGGTAAAATACTTACATTTTTCCAATTCTTATTTTGAAAAGATCAACCAAATTTTGTTATGAGGGATACACCTACATTTTTTCTTTCTGCTTCTATAGCAGGTTTGGTTTGCAACCGGGTGGAAACACCAATTTAGTGTAGTGGTTTGGTCCAAAATACTCATTACTGTTTACCTTCTGTGAGATAAGAATTAGGAGGAACGCAAAGGAGGCACCAAACTTGAAAGAATATAAAGAAGTTTATTAACACACCTAAAAGAAGAAAAAAAATCATACCACACCTTCAGAACTCTTCTCCTCCCCCCACCTTCCTCCCTTCTCCCACTGACAATGTAAAAAGACAACCCTTGAGATGTTCAGTCTGTTTACCACTTCCATAATAACCTTGTTCAGTCCATTTAGGAAGAGGAGTCTCTCTTGCCCATGCTATGGAAACATTATCACAATGAGACAGCCGCCCGGGTTGGTTCTCTGCTCTCATCATGTGAGAGTCCCCTCCCACAACCTGCAGCTTTTCCCAGAACCGCTTTTGAGGGTCCAATCTTGAGCTACTGGGGTGCAATTTTAAGGTTGAGCCATCCAGAAACAGAAGTTCTCTTCACCCATCTCTGGGAGCATTTCATCTCTAAGAACAGAGGCCCTTCTCCTTCCCTGGGAGCAAAGGGTCTTCATCATCTTCATCTTTAGGACTATCTCTGGGAGCATCTCTAGGGACTGAGGTTTTCTCCTTTCCC
>NW_008236767.1:4411665-4452725 GCF_000691975.1 Corvus brachyrhynchos
AGCGAGCGTGGCTGTGGGGGTGGTGCCGCGGGTGGAACAGGGCCCATGAGCTCCAGGAGGGCCGTGGCCAGGCCCAGCCTGGCCTGAGCAGGGCCTGGGCCGGGCCCGCTGGCCCCCTCATGGGGCCTGCAGCCCCCTGTCCCAGCACCAGAAATGAGCAGAGCAGTGGGGGGGGTTGTCTATTCTTAAGTGTGGATCACAGAGGCAGTCACAACTTTAAGTGGCTTAAAGAATTGTCCATATTCAAACTGGCCAGCTGATAGGTTCCATCAGGTCCCAGAGGAAGCTGTAAGCACCCCTTAGCAAGGACATCCCTTCCGGGACTATGCTTGCTAACCCATGACAGTTTCTTATTAACATTTTTTCCATCTCAAATGAGAAAATATTTAACAGAAGAGCAAACTTCCTGATTAGTTACCTGACTATTCAAGTACTGACTCTTTGGTCTGATCTCTTTTCCTTCCCATGGAACTTTTTTACATAGCACTTTTACCCAGATCTGTGGATAACACGTCTTAAGAGCATCCTCTTGGAAATGCTCTCATTCTTCCTGTGGTAGACGCCAGCAGATGAACAGAAAGAAGAACTCCTCAAAGTTCATCACACTGCAAAATCCCATGCAAAACACTGTGTTGGAAAGCAAGTTATGGCAAAATAGCTCAAAATGTGTGACATTTTCACTGTTGAAACCACATCACTTAGATTTAAAAGTAATGCTTAGTCTGATGAGAAGCTACTGAAAATAAATGTAGCAAAACACATGTGGCTCTGAAAGTTAGTGGAAAAGGCCTTTTTTTCTGGGCCTGAATCTCATAAAACATTATGGAATCTTCACAGACACATAATTTATAGAAATCCTAGTTATTTCTCATGCCTAGGTCAAACTATCTTTTGCTTCTCTTCCTTACCTTCTTCTGTTTCCATATCAGATCAATAGCACTAAATGCCTTCTTTCATCAGTCAAATAAACCAAGCGGCCTAGTCCTGTTACAGAAAGCATCCCAGCAGCTCCTCCTGGCTCCACTCAGAGTGACAGTACAAAGACATTCTCCAAAAGAAAGAGCACAGTCAATCACACTTAGAAGTCCAACCAGTTTCTTTTGGACTGTTCAACTGGGCCCACTTTTCTCCTCTTCAGTACAGGGCTCCAGACCAACAGAAATGTTTCTAAGGGTAAGTAGAGAAGATAAAACCCTATTCTATTCCAGTTTTTGCAAGAATAAAAGCAAAATAAGCCATCATTTTTTCTTTCTGATCTGGTACCATGATTGGTCTTACAGATAGAGAACTACTAATAGCTTCATTTGGGTTTTTTTTCTCCAATAGACACTTTTTTCTAGAAGTTTTCTGAAGGATTCATCATTCCCAGAAACTCACTTGGTATACTTTTGCCACAGTATGAGTGTGGGGAAAAAAGCCAATAAAAGATAGTTAAAATTTAAAAATAAAGCTTTCATTTACCTTGAATGAGTACTCTGTGTCAGTGAGCATCCAAACCACTATCCCTCATCAGCTTTAACAATCATGTCCTTTGAAATAAAAGAATTATTTTTGTTTTGCAATGCTATTAGTTGAGTTAGAGTGACCAAGACCAGTTCAGCAGCAACTGACTTCAGAAGGGAACTACTTGCTAGCTTACAAAAACACAAAGCAGGAGCAATTCAGACCTGCCTGGTGAGTTTACAGCTACCCATTGTGGTGCAAGCAACATTTTGTGGGCAAGGAATTAGCACAACTGAATTGCGAGGAGAGCAAACAAGTTTAGGAACCCTAAACTTTTGCTGCTTCATCAGTCAAATGGAACTGTAAAGTCTTTAAACTCAGACACATTAATGTGCATTAGTGCCAGCAAACTACTCAAGCCTTCAAAGCACAAAATGCCCTGAAGATTCAGAGTCCTGCTGCCTGCTCTGAAGCTATTCATGCCCTCTACAACCACCATATGCTTCAGCTTAATTAGGGCCTTCAGGAACAAGGCACTAGTATACATTTTAGAACTTCTTTGAGATGAAGTTTGAAATGAAAGAAAGAAAAAATGCGTTTAAAGTGGAGTCATCAGGTAGAGTTTTGAAAAAGAGTTTTGGAGGGCACCATCAGCTGTAAAGCAGCATATGAGGACATATATGTGCTAACAGTTGATTAAGCCCAGTCCATATTTGTAATGGCCAAAAATGATAAAGGTGAGGGAAATTTGGTGATCAGTTAATGTTTCAAGTGATAAGACACAATAGTGATGTAATTTGTAGCAGAGGATGGACTGTCTAAAGAGGAAATGGATCCCTTCAATCCTTCAAGGCCAAGAGCTGACTGCATTACACAGGGCATGAGCCACACTCTAAAGATCATCCGGAGGAGGTCTGCAAAACTCTCCTGTTATACTTGCTCCCTAAATAGACAGCAGCTTCCAGAACTCAAGAGTTCCTTTTTGTTATTTTTTCAGCAGAGCTAACATATGTTTTTGCATTGAAAACAGGGAGCTGTGCAGCCTGTGGACTCTTTCTGGAGGAGATTGGGTTGCCTTCAAAAAGCTGAAGAAGTTCACGCATTTCGCTACATCCTGGCTTATCCACAATAGCAAAGAAAATAAAAGGTCATCAGCCTGTAAACAATTTCCTATGGAACTTAGAGCTGTCGGGTCAAGTAATAATTACCATTTTACCATCTTTGTAATTAAGGAAGAATGTAGCCTCCAAATACCTCTGATTTATATATTAAATGACTCAAATGGGAAAATTGCAGTCTCTTATTTCCAAACTCACACTATCCAACATACCCATCCAAAAGGTGACAAAAAGTTAAAATAAAAGTGGTGTGAATAAAATCTAATTTCTTGATAAAGAGGCCAAACCAGAAGTTTTACCAAAAAAATGTTTGCTTATCAAAGAGTATTTGAATATTGAATTGAATATGGTAGTTTTAGAATGAGTATGCTTACATATGGTAAATAGATTCCTGTAGTGCCAAGTCAAATAACACTAAGGACAGCAATTAAAAATCCTCCTGTTAATTTTTATGTGGAAAGTGACATTTTTTCTTATTCTGAAAAATGCAGTGTTTTATGTATTTCTCTTCTTGTAATATTTTAAATGTCTTCAAAGAAACATAAATTTAAGAACATCCTTGTGATCAATCATTAAATGCCTCCCATAGGAAAAGACACACTTATTTTCTACATATCAATTTAATCAGTTCAGCCATTAATTTAAAGTGTGCAATTGCTTCAGTTAACAGTCAGAGAACTTGGAAGCTTATACCAACTAAGACCTTGGCAGGAAATTACCTAGTTCATGATGATTTATAAGACACATGACAGAATTGAAATCTTGAAGAATTGTCTAGGAAAGGATGTGTTTTCAATCAACTGCAAGAACACAGAGCTCGGTGAGAATCACTCCTACCAACCCTCCTTTAATCATTCACATTTTACTGTTTTTTCTCTAAATTAGAAGTTCCTCTTTGAATGTTTTTATTGCTTGTACATAAAACCAACCAATATTTCTGAAGAATTCTGCTCCTCCCAATTGAATTGTAGCAATTTCTTTTAGAAATGTCAATAAATATTTGAATTCTCTTGGAAGAGCTAAAGGTGGTTAAAAGGGAGATGTTTTCTACAGCACCAAAAAATCCATTGAAACTAGAAAAGTGATTTTTATCCACTTCAGAATATGCAGCCTAGTTTAACATGATCTGTCTGTTTCTATTACTGTTGAAAAACATTTCAAAGTTTTCAACCAGTGGAGGTTTAATTTTTACTTTTGGATAAATATAAAGAAGTCTTAAAATCACTACTTAAAAATGAGCAACAAGCCCACAGGCTTCTGAAACACCACCTGCAGTGCCCAGAAGATAATAGGTTTCTACTCGTTGTTTCACCAGTCCATTCATAAACTTTAAGGCTTAAGCACTGGATCTGAACTGTGTTTATTAGAATTAGATTTAGAATTGTGTGTAGGATTAGAGTCATTTAACAGCCCACAGAAGATGCAGTATCATGGCAAGAAAACAGGCAACCAGCTAAGGAAGAATATTAAACACTTAATCAAACAGGCTGTATTTCAGATCTCACACAATTACAGTTATTTCCATTTGTGTTGGTTTTTTTTAAAAAGTTGAGGTCACTCAGAGGGAATGTTTTGCTCTGTGTTAAAGCCTGGAGGTGACTTAGAAAAGACAGAGGTTGGTTTTTACAGGTTACCACAAAATTTAGGTTTATGATACTGAGAACGCAATACAAAAATGTGAGCATTCTTACAGATATTGCTAAGTCCTTGAGATCTTAATAGTCTCTGGCACATATTGAATTCTCAATTTATTTTATTTGCATAAACTGGTCCATAATCTAGATATAAATACACCCATAGGCCAAAACCAGAAAAGCCTATTCCAAGGCCTTTTCCTCATGGGCCCCTTGTGGTCCAGAACTAATTTCGTAGAACCTGCAGAGAAATCAGAAGGTCACTAACACAGACCCATCTCTTACCAGGGTTGCTGATGTTTTAGTCATTGCTTGTGTGACTGTCTTTCCTTGAAGATTTATGGAAAAGGGTCATGTGCGATGGGAACTTCAAGGATTTCTCAGGTGATATCTGAGAACCTTTGACTTAGATTGGTTTCACTGGATAGATGTAAACTCAGCCCATCTCACTGCTGCCTGGAGCCTTACAGAATCAAGCCCACAGCTACTTGAATGTCCTGAATGCACCACTGTTCTAACTGCCCCTGGACTGACTCTGAAGTAAGGGCAAGACATTTGATAAGTATATGGGTGCAGTAATTTTCACACTGAGAATCATCTGAAAAATGTTGTGAGAGCATTAGGTAAGAGAAAAAACACACAACAATTTACTTTAATTTACTGTTGCAACGATTTCTCTTTTTTACCCTTCTTTTTTTTAAAAGGATAATGAAGGGAGATGAAGGTTTCCTCCTTAAAATGCTTGGTACTGAATTATTTCCAGATAAAGCATGGCACCTCACTGCATACCTAGAAGTACATACTTTAGGTGTGCAGTTTTCACCTCTCTTATTTGCAGGTGCTTCGAAAACACTGTTGGATCCTGAATTGTCAGATGAGCAGTTGTTCCTGTGCCCATAGCATCACTAGAACATTAGTGAGAAGGTAATTAATGTATTGTTGCAACTGCAGGTTTGGAGGGTACTTTGGGGAAGGTTGTTGGTTGGTTTGTTTAGTTTAATTTAATTTACTTTATACAGAATCACAAGCACTTACCTGGTGAAACACTTGTAAGAAAACCAGAGAAGCCAATAATAATTCTTGAATGGTTGTGTGTGAAATAATTCAACTCCTGCAAACCTCCACCTCCTCAAGCTAAGTAAGAATGATCATATGGTCCAAGCAAAGGTCCTTAGCTCAGGTGCTTTGCCCCAGTTAGTTCCCATGATGACCAGTAACAAAAGAGAAGAGAAGGAATTTAAGCATGAACACTGTCAGTGCCAAATTTCCCGTACCTCAAGGAGCAATTATATTGACACCATTATGAACAGACATACCTTACTGCAGTAAACAACACAATTTTACTATGATTTATGTAGAGAAACATGCTTGCTTTTGCTTTACATTTCTGCCTACTAATTGCATTTGGTTGCCCCCCTTTTTGTATAAAGAAAGCCAGTGAATAATTGTTGCCTGTATGTAGCTCTGTGGCAGCCTTAAAGACAGGTTTCTGCTACCCACGGGTGCGTCACAGTGTCACACTAATGGGCACTGAGGTCCCCACCTGGTTTGCAAAGCAAGGAGCACTGCAATTTCCCCCCATGTGACAGGCCTGACTAGTGTTTCAGGCACAGCACATGGATGGCTGAGAATAGCATTCTCCTACTGTGAAAGAGTAAAGAAATTATTCAAACAACCGTACATGGTCTAAAAACCAATTTCAGATATCCCAGGCACCCACATGTGATTCTTTGAAAGAGGCTGAAACATTGCCACAAACACGAACGGCCCCTTAGCTGCAACTATTATACAAAAAATAGGCAACAGAGGTTTGACTGGTGTTGGAGATGGTTTCAGTTAACTGCTGTTTGTATTTTGATGCAGATAATAAAAACTCTTCTATGCAACTTAGTCAGCACAGATAAGCTCAACAGACCAAAATGCAAGAGCTGCCTGAAAAAACACTTCTTCAGAATGAAGATGTCATTTACCGTTTCCTAAACTGGATGTTTCCAAAGCAATGAAAGGTGATTGCCTCCTCTCAAGACCATACTTAAAAATTCTGTCAATAAAGTTCATGCAGTAGTTTTAGAATATCTTTTTCTGTAGGTGGTGATCTGTAGTTGTCTAACACTATGTTGATAATATAAAACATTGCATTATTTGTAGTCTTTATTGGCTCTATATTTATATAAAGCAGGGGGTAAATTTTTTGCTACAAAATTGGAAACAGTTATAGGAGGATGAAATTAAATTATATGAAAATTTATTTCAGCATCACACCTTATAATAGATTTTCTCAGACATTTCGTCCCAGATTGGGTACCTAAATTGTATGCTTGTTCTGTCCCTCCCAGCACCAGAGACATTCTTGCTCTGAGTTCTTGTCACTACTTCTGTTAATGATGAAAATGATGCCTTAGGTTTTAACTTTTATATTTTTCAAATCCTGTACTGCTTGGTGTGTAACTCTGAAGTTTCTTGTAGCCTGTTAATTTCTGCTCTCTCGTGCTAGGTAGACATAAACAAAGCCTCTCTGGGCCTGCTCTTCAAGGACACCCAGACCATCCTAGGCCAAAAGTATAAACCAAAGAGCCACTAAGGGGGGCAAGTGAGGGGAATTACATCATTAACTGAAGCTTTAATTGGAGAATTAACCCTGATATGCAAATGAACCAAACCTATAAAAGTGTGAAGAACTCGTGACCTGCCATCCATCTTGGGGTCCATTTTGGCAGTAGCCATTGGCTCCCCAGGGGTACCTTTGAAGGCCTTTCAAATAAATACCTACTTTTATTCCCTTACTCCTGTCTAGTCTCTGTGTCTAGGAGGCCTCTTAAGGCATCAAAACTGCCTCTCACTCTCCCTCCTGTTTCTCTTCAAGACTTTTTTTTGCTGCTCTTTCTTAGCCAGAAAGGCCTTACTCTGCCTTTGAAGATTCTCTGAACCTGCTACCTGCAGTGTTCCTTGCTTAACAAATTCCTCCCACCACAGGCAATCCTGAAAATCAATGTCAGACATGGGCAGACATAAGAATTCTAAGCAATGCCCTGAAAATTATCGAACATGAAAAAAAACCCCTCGATCATATGAAATAACCTGAAAACAAGAGGAAAATTTGGTGCTGTGATAACAGCATACAAAATAACTATCATAGAAATAACCAGTACTCCAGAGCATGTAGTCAAGAAATTCCTCTGCTCCTTCACCATCTATACAGGACAAAGCAGACTTTCAAAGCTGTTTTCACCCCCAAGTGCAATTCAAGTAGGGATGCAATGAAAAACTTAGGGTCAAGACATCAGCAAAGTTTAAAGAGAGAGTGGTCATTTCTGTGGATGACAGGAACATCCACAGTATCACTCATTACAACTGATTCAGTGCAAGAGACAGTAAACCACAACCTGCAGGATTAAGCAAATTTCAAATGATTACAACTCAGAATAACCCTTCCAATGTCTGTGCATTAGCCAAGGCCATGTAATCCCATTTTCGTCTGATGTATATGACACTAATCATTGATGGAGACATGGTATGGGATTAGGTGAGGTTTTGACCTAATCCAAGATGGTATTTCCTATATGCCAGCTCAATTCTACTTTTAGCTTTTCTGCTAACCCCCTCCAGGGTGCCCAGAAGCAGAGTAATTATTGCCAGCACTTGTTTTAACTTGCAACCTTGAGACTAAAATGCTCTCAAAGACACAGAAAGAACTGGTGCATTTTATAAGGGTCAGGAATCCTTCCCCCAGGGAAGAAATGTATCAAAATATCTCCCAGTTTTTGTAATTTTAAACACTGCAAAGGGAGAAGCAAATGTCCAGGGAAAACAGAGAACAAATCAAAACTTTTAGAAGTTCAAATGTTCTGTCTGAACTATATTTACTGATTTGATCTTTTTTTTTTGAACACTGATTTTTTCATGCCAGACTTGGATAGAAAGAGCAAAATCCTCTAGCCAACTTTTGCACCATCAAGAAGGCAGTTTTGAAAGACATCAGGATTTGAGAAAGTTGGGGAGATCCAAGACTGGCTTTTCCAAGTATTCCAGTACTATGGGTCAGCATCACTTCATACACCTGAAAGCGTAATAATTTTTTTTCTTAATAATTAAATTTCAATCTACTAATCCGAAATTAAAACATTTAGTCAAGCTAATTTTCCAAGTCTACAAATACCCATAAAGCATTAAATTCCACGGTTCAAGGCTTTGGGGTTTTTTTAAGTAATCACAAGATTACAAGGGCTGGCAGTTCTCAGTTCTAATGACACTGCAAACATTCAGCATACCAGCACTTTTTTTCTTTTTTAACTCTTCTCTGATCAAGCTGTGAAAAAAAATGAAAAAGCAGGGCAAAGTCCTGATATCAAATAAAAACCTACTATTTGATCTCCTGTAGCCAGACTTTCATCTCATCAGTTGTTATAACATGGCCTAGAATTAAACTCAGCTTGTTCCAGTCCAACATTAGTTGGATTGTTCAAGTAATCCAAAATCCCCTTCATAGCAAACCCTTGAGATGCAGTATAAATCAGCACCCAGAAGTATGAAAGCATTCCTGGGAAAGCTCTAAGTCATCAACACTGTCAGAAATAAGGAATGTGATTAAAGAAAACAAAATGTAAGCAAGGCCTCACAATATTGTACTTTTCTCCCTAGAACTTTCCTTTATCATTCCAAATTAACCAATTCACACGGTGTTTTTCTCTCTTTTGCACGCCTTGTTCACGAGCACATCTGTCCCAATTTCTTTGCTGCTTCTGAAGCTGCTGAAGCGTTATCTTCACCTTTTTTGATACTTCCCAACTGCTAATATACCTCACACATCTGTTTTTCCAGAGTAACAGATGTTGTTGCTCAACAAAGACAACAGTCTGTATGTTTAGGCTATGAAGCGCAGAAGAAGGATTTAGAGCTAGTTTCTGCTTTTTCTCAGTAGGTGCTTCAAAAATATAGATTCTGCATGAAGTGTATTTCCAGTACATGTGCCCAGGGTTTACAAAGCAAATCAAACTGCAGTGGACCTAGATCATTCTTGCTGCTCAAGAGGGCAAAAGGCAGCATCTTTCTCATATATAAAAGAATTAAGGCTTTAGCCCTCAAGTGGCTGTTCACTGCATGTAATTAAATCCACTACAGTTATCTGATTTTGAGCAAGATAATAAGGTATGATGTATTAACGCATGCTAACCATACTAATGTGATTCTGCTCTATTCCTTCATGCTCTGGTTTTGGGCCTTGTTGCTCCCTAACACAGTGCAACATTTTGCAACAAGATACCTCCAAACTGAGACAGAGGAAATAGATTCCAGCTGGTGTCTAGCAACCCAGCCAGAAGTACCCAGGGATTATCACTCTGCTCATGGTTGTTATTCCCTATCATGACTGTTAAGTTATTTTCATGAACTTTTGGGAATCCTGGGCAAATAGGAAGGACAAATTTTCAGTGGACATCAGGGGCACGAGTGCCTGTGCCACAATGCACTGCACAATGTGTACATACCTGGTACCACAGGTTCACTCTGTGACACGGTGCAGGAGCTGCCCCAAAGCATCCCCTCAACACAGAGCATCAGTAGGGGAGCCCAGAGATCCCGTGCTTTCCCTGGATTCACTCTGCATCCCACTCCAGATACATCCTGGCTGCTTCTGGGACCACACTGCATGTAAAAGAGAATAGTATCAGACTGTGTATTAACATGGTCTACAGACAAAGGCCAGCTGTCACTTGAGTAGAGATATTAAAATAATATAAACAATGAAATTGTAGCAAAATGCTCTTTAAGGCTTAGAACTAAATGTCTGTGATCCCACAACTTAATTATCTAATTTTCTTAGAATTTTGCTGTTTGCCATTAGAGCTTGCATGCATTTGGAAAAAACTAAGAGTTTTCCCATTTGGGTTTGCTCAGCAGTTATAATAAGAACTTCCTGAATTTCTGTACTCCTTCTGTGGAAAAGATGTCACAGCACTCAACTGAAAATAAAAATATTTCTAGATGGTTGTGGATATTTTCTCTTTATAGAAACTTGCTGATTTTCTCATTATCACATTTTGAAGGCTGCCAGCCTTTTCCCATAATATGTTTTGTAGAACTATTCCCCCCACCTATGTCATCTCTAACTCGTTCTGCTAAGTATCCACTTTTAAGAATATTGTTCTAACTTTACCCTCACCCTTCTCCTTCATTTACTATTAGGGCTACTTCCTCCTATGTGCTAGTTTCTGCAGATCTACTGCAGCATTACTTTATTACCTATATTTGTGTAAATTCCTTCCAATTTTATTTGCCTATTCTTCCTAGTTTTGAGAAGAAAGGATAAAAAGCTTGAGAAAAATACACACAAGGATGATCAAAATAATACACTGGTGTCATTTTGGCAGAAGATAACAGAGCTCCAAATACTTGATAATGCTATTTCAAGTCAGCTTAGTGCATTAACAATTTACACAAGGCCTCAAAGTCAGATTGTAATTAACTAATTCATGTTTTCTTATGAGAACCATCATTATTCTAGGAGAGAATTATTTAAAACTATTAAACCAGGCCGATTATTTTTATGACACAGTCAAATTCAGAATGTATATATGGTGCACCTGCATGTTATTTACTAACATATAATTTAATCTATTTAACTTATTAGAAAACCTGAATGTCAGACAGTAAGTGCATAAAGTTCATTATGCTTTTCTCTGAAAATATGTCCTCACACTTGCAGCAGTGTAGAGGCTGCACCTTTCACCTGAAAATGATAACAAAATGGAAACAAAATACTGCCCCCCGCCTACAAACTCTCATTGCTCTCAGTGGAGCCCAGCACAGATTTCCAGTATAACAAAATGCTGTACTAGTCAAAGGTTTTTATAAATATGGGTCAGGCCTGTACTATGAAGCACTTCACAGCTGAGATGAACTTGTCCTAATGAGATAAAACTATCAAAGCTGGAAGTTTCTTACAGACAGTTTACATTTTGTGATGACATTCCCTTGAATCTTAAATGTAGCAGCCTTTCTTGTTTGTGGGCCTAGAGCTCTCCTCTGGGAATGGAAACATTAGCTACTGATGAAAATATTCATGAACTCTTTGTCATGCTGTTTTTATGGAAGGAAATTCCATCTATTTCATGATCACGAACTGACAAGTAAACTAATCTTTGCTCTTACGCATTAGTCATATTTTCCCTTATGTTCTTTGTAGAGGAAGTGGCACATGCGTATTTAATTTAATTCTGTATAAATATTCGACAGGGCCTTTATCATACCACCTTGATAGCTCATTTGGGCTAACAGCATTTAGCCTTAGAGCCAGAAAAACGAGAGATTTTTTACACTTAATACAACAGCATGTGACGTTCATCAGCACCCAGCCTTGCAGAAGTGTATTGCTGATTTAAGAGTAACTAATCCTAATTCTGCACATCTCAAGGAGCTGGCCAATGACAACCAGGATCTCTGCTTTTCTGTTTACTTTCAGTTACAGTATTCATTGATTTATTTGGAGATTTTATTCATTATTGCAGGCAAGCATTATTCAATGAAGTTTCCAAGCGATGATGAGGCACTTGAATTCTGTAGTTAGGAAGTGAGGTGATTAAATTAATTTAACGTTATTAAATGGTTAATTGTGGAGAGTAGAGTTTGAATATATTGTGTATGATGGTGATTATCATTTAATATTCAGAACAACTTTGTAACACAAGACAAATAAACAAAATCTGTCTAACTTGTTTATTGCCCTCAGAACAGTGCCTGCAGCTTTCTGAAGAGATTTGAGTTTCCAGCTCACCAAAGACCTCTGAGACTGCAGAGACAACTTCTCACTTTCACCAACAGGACATACCTCTGCACCATTACATTACATTTCAACATTGCATTTGCCATTAGAGGGCCAGGGCAGGCACTTTCACTACATGTAGCTGCATAGTTTTCTTAGGAAGTGATGGAGAGAATCTTCCTGCCAGTTCTATCTTTGGAAGATACACTGTGCAATGCTCTAGCCCCTCAAAATGCCACAGCTAACAGGGATGGAAGGGAAGAGAGCCATGACCATGCAGCTGCACTGATACTGTGTTGGATGGGGCACAGGGAAGCAGCCTTGTAGCTCTGTGCACTGACTTGAAATCTCTGGCTCTACTCCTGCTTACAATTTCCAGTATTACGTCATTGCACTAGGACAGCCAGACCGGTTTTCAAGCTGCCATTGAACTAGGGGACAACTGAGTTCATCTTTCCCACCTGTGCTATTTATATGCAGGATGTTCACGAAATGTGTGTTGCACACTGCTCTATTTCTGACCAAAACATATGCTTTCAAGGCAGCCTACGATCACACACAGCTTAGAAATACAGCGTGATTGGGGGAAAAAAAATTCTTACATAAGCTCCAGCATCACTTACTGCAATTCCAATTGAATTTGGCCTAAAAGCTAATGATGGTGAGCTCAGAGTTATTAAAAGTGGGTTTGACAATCCAAGGAATGTCTCTGAGCAGCCTATTTCCATGATTATCCGTTCTACTCTGCAATGTCTTTCTTACGTGGGAAGATGCTCTAACTGTTTAACTTCATCTCACTGGAATGTGTTTTGCAAATGTTTTAATAAGTTATGACCCTACTTGTCTATGCAATGCAGTTCCTCAAATACCTCAGCTGTTCCTTTCAGCTGTTTAAGCTGCAAATTCCATAACGCCCATGATGTTTAGGAAAAAGGGAAGTTTATATCTTACTAAATAGGCCTGTTGCTACCCCAGTGACAAATTCTCTGGATGGATTAATATCTGAGAAAACTTTTTTTTTTTTTTAAAAGGGCGTATTTATTATCTTTCATGGCTCCTCACTGTACTGGATGTTTTCCATCTCCCACAGCATGAGTGTCACAGGAGGTGTAATCCATTTGCAGATCTCAGCACATCTGGCATCTACAGCAGCTGAAAAGATGCTCACAGAGGAGGAGCACACTACCTCCCACTCAACTGCTCCTTCCCAGCACTGGCATTGTGTTCCACTAAGGCTCAAATCCTAAGGTGTGGGAAGCTTTGCCATTCACTGGCTGTCAAGAAGCCCATCATCTGTGTTTAAATGAGTCCTGAATGTTACCTATACTATCAAAATAATCAGCCAATTATTTTTCTTAACAAAACCAGATCAGAGAAAGATCAAAAGGATAAATACAGCCTCAAATATAGTTAAAGGGAAGAAAACCCAAACAATAAACCCAACTTATCATGTGTGTCATGTTTCAAGAAGGCCAGCATGAAGAGAGTGGTAAATCCTTTTGCCATCGCCATCTGATGGGACTTGGGGGAATCATCTCCTGGGAGATTTGTCAATCACCTGAGCACTGACACTTAGAGTCACTTCTTGTCAGTATCTAACTCACTCAACACATCAGTTCTGGTTACTGCTTTTGAATATAATAGAGACTAATTTTAAAAATACCCTAATTTCTAATCTTTCTAAATAAATACTTCAGTATGATGTCTACACATCCAACACGAGAGCACCTTCAGCTGTTTTCTCCCCTGGCACCAGAGCACTGAGCCAATGTAGGTCTCCCCTAGAGGTAGTTTGAAATCCAAACTCAGGAGTGGCAGTCAGCTCTGGGATTTCTAGTCACAGAGCTGGAGACTGTACACCACCAAAGGAGTATGGGCAAGAAAACACACAGCAGACACAGGAACTGGACATGTTCCTCCTGAGAGATGGGAAGTCTTTGCCCTTGGAAGTGCATCTGGTTAGAGTAATAGTCGGGTAGATTCTTGTGAATGTACCTTAGATTCCCACAGTCAGAAAAAAACCCCAAACAAACCCAAACCACAAACATTCTAGAGATCAGTCTATGCAAGCCAGTCAAAAAAGAGGAATACGACACAAAGACCTTCAGGAAGGGAACATGGTTTCCTGCTCAACATAGGCCAGCAGACACAGGGTTGCTCAACCATTTTTTGAGTCCAACACGCACTCCAGGTCCTCTCTAAAGTACCCTGGGCCAGCGACCAGCAAAACTAAAACACGAGCTGGAAAATAAGCCACGTGCATTGGATTTAGAAGTCAGGCCCATTTTTTTTTTTGTTCTTATTTTTAGAAGGCAGGATTAATCACTGTAACAAATACTTATGAATTAGTGAGAGTCTTGACATCAAGACCAAATGTCCTTGTGGAAGACAGACTCATGTTTTAAGCAACATCTGCCACGGTGTGTTTAATATCCAGGACTGCTTGAATTCTTGCAGAACACTCCATACCAGTTAACAGACTACCTTGTCCCTGGCATTGCAGATGTTAGAGCAGTCAAAGGTTCATCTCAGCAAGACACTAATAGAAACCATTCTTACTAAAGATAAGGCTTCTCATGAATAATGAAAAAAAAATCAAAGGCAATTTAATCAGTTGTCTTTTGGCTCGTATTTCCTGTCACAGATGACTTCTTCCTAATTTGGAAAGCAATATTTCAAAGCAACAGCAGGTTTTTTATTCATTTTATAACTTCATGGGAATTTCCCTCTATTGTGGTTGTGATAGTCAGACCTATAGAGCATCAAAAAAATACTTGCTTTTCTCACAGATACCCATCCAGTTGCAACTGCTTTCCCAAAGAATAATCTCTACCCCTTTCTCCTGCTAATAAAGAAACAGTTGTGTAAACTTACAAATTCCTACTACAGACAAAAAAAAAAAAAGAAGAAGATAAAGCTATGCCTCCTAAAAATTGACAAAAACCATTCCAAACTCTGAATTGTAAGGATCAGTCTTCTAAATTCAATTTATAGGTGATGTTTTGCTGTTTCCTGGACTTGTGGGTCTTTCTTTAAATAGCACTGCTCTGCCATCAGGAGACATTACATTAATTTCATTTGGCATCACTGGGCCTCAAAGAAAGAGAGATACTAAAAAAAAAAGCAGGACAGAAGATCCGGCATTTTTAATTCACTTTCTTGTGTGTCTTGAAGTCACTTAATCCTCTATTTGCCCTTCTCTGAAGATAATCTCTTAAGAAAATGAAGGTATCTCATTTGTAAACACTGTTATCAGAAAGCACCACCTTTCTCTCTGCATACATCATGCTACTGCCACAATGTCAGCTGCTGGCATCCTAAATAACCAAGGATTGATTAATCCTTTTTTTTTTAATTTTTAACCACTGCATGTTTTGACATTTCAGTGTTAGATGAAATGCAGATGGGTAGGTTTCTAACACAGTAATTCTGGGTTTTCCTTTAAACAAATCAGAAAATGGCAAAAAAAAAATCCTTCAGGGCATAGATCCTAGATCTTTGAAGGCTATGGACATTTTCTTCCCTCCATTGCTTTGGGATCAGGAATCCCAAAGGAATCATGTATCCAAGCCTGAACTTCTCTGCAAAGCCCTGTGCTTCATGCTCAAAGTGTGACTCATTACAGACATTGGACTATCAGCTATCCTTCATCTGAAGGCTGTGTGATGTTTCCCTGTAGGAGGTACCTGTAGTAACATGGCACCAAAGCCTAAGCAGGGGTAATGGTACAAGACATTAAGGGTCAAAGTGTAATGCAAGGGCCTGCCCCACAAACCAGTCAGCATAACCTTGATCTTTCCTAAGCCACCAGCCTGGGGCTTTCTTGCTTCTCTTGATCTTTATTTTTAACATGTACAGCGGAACCTTGAGCATTTCTTCAGGATCTCGAGTCAAAGCTGTATTTGGAAAGACCTCTTCAAACCTCTGAACTGGTCAGAGACTTCCATGCCCTATTTTAGTGTATCTTTTTGTAACATGTGAGAGAATGTCATTCTGCTCTGGAGATACAGCCATGCAGGACCAGATGTCTTTATGAACTACTCCATATATTTGTATCTTGCGAACTGTGAGGATTATGGGAACCTTTTTCCATGCTAGAAAACCAGAGACACTGGGAAAATGAGGATCCACTGGAATACTCACTGAAGCACCTGGAAGCCCTTCAGAAAGCATTCCTAATCTTCAGCACAGGCAAAAAGCAGCCCAGCCTGCATTGAGCCGTGCTACAGCTGTGGACGTGGCTGACAGTCCCAGGGTGTCATCTTGCCATCCATGTGGAAGCACACACCAGAAGATGTCACCCAGTCCCCAGAGCGCCACTGGCTCACCCTGGGCTCCCAGTCACCATTGGCCTCGCTTCTCCCAGCAGTCTGTACCCAGCCACCTTTCCCCAATTCTCCTTTTAGCCATGGCAAAATGAACCTTCCTCCTTCAAAGCTGAAAGCTACTTCTGTCACAGAAATATCTGATCTGTGAACTTCCAGGATCAATCTAGGATCTTTATCACATTGCTAATGCCCACCTCAAACCTGAATAGCATCATTTCCACTCTGGTATTTCTTACAAGTACTGCAGCTTTTTCAAATAGGTAATGCCACGAATAATCAATTTTCACTTTTACCCTGAAGACAACAATTTTTTTTCTCATCTCTTCATAGTTTTAATATTTTTCTGAAATGCAAGCAGCCACTTTCTCCTTAAACTTGCCATCAAAGAGGCACTCAAAGTGTGAAGTATTCAGGTCAGAAGCAAACCATTAGCAGATGACCTTAGCTGCCTGGCAGGGCACTGCTTGTTCTCTTGTTTTACAGTTCAGGACTTTGGGATAGCAAGTGATACGATTTCTTCAAGGAAAAAAAATCAATATATATTCTCTCACAGAATCAAATAGTAGAGATGAGAAATCAAGAGACAAGGGGAAAAAAAACCTGAGAGCTAAGAAAGTGAAAAAAATCTCAGATTGGAGAATAGCAAAAATATGCCAAGCAGCTGCAGACTGTAAGGCCGGGTTTATATGAAACAGGGACCTGGAGAAGCAACTCAGCTGAGACCCTTATTTCCACCTACAAATAAGTGATACAGAGAAATGATTGGAATTAGGAGTAACAGCTCTTAGGAAGTAAAACTACAGTACAGTAAGTGTTACTTATCCTTAAGAAAGTATCCTCTAAGTATAGTAAAATATTTTCTTTTTCTTAGGAAAGAATCTTCTAGTCCAATAGCCAGCAAGTTACTTTATCCATTATCTGTAGTTTTCCCTTTGAGATTTGCTCCAAAACTTGTATTTCTCAAAAAGTTGTGGGTTTTGCTTCTTCCAAATCAGAAGTATGAACTGTGTAAACCCATGCTTCCCTTATAATTCCTTTTATATTTTTTGAAAATAGAATATACGTTCACTCACAAGTCAAACTTGGAACTTGGTGGAAAGAGAGGAAAGAGAGGCTAAACGAATTCCTTGCAGGAAATTACTCTTTTTTTCTGTCCGTCTTCAACACATGCAATTTTTAAAAGCAGGCCTAGAGGAAGTTGGTCTCATGAAAGGACTAATATCAAGTCAGACAGAAACAGACAAGGGGAATTATCAGCTCTACATTAAGCACATTCAAAACATCTGAGAGTCACATAGCTATCCACATAGCAATGCTGTTTTCATGCTACATAACCTATATAGAAGCATATGTTAGAGGCACGGCTCAGGCATATTGCCTTAGTCAAAGGATGAAGCACAGATGGAAGAAAGCAAGGAATTCCATTGGAGGGGTTACCACATTTGTCCTCTACTTTCACTGATCACCAAAACCAACCAGATATTGTCTCAAACCCACAAAATAACTGTTTAACTACCTTGCATAAATAATTGGATGCAGTCCAATAAAAGAGAACTTTATTTTTTTAACTCTGGTTTTAAAATAAGAAAGCACCTCATTCTATATCTTTAAAAATAAATTTAAACATTACTTATGTCAAAGAATTGCATGAGAGTAATAGCATGGGGGTTTTTTTGTTTGTTTTTCATTGAAGTAACCCACAGATTTTGTGTTATAAAAAGACTCCTGGATTCTTGGGACACCTTTAAAATAGTAACTTACCACAATTCATTTTACACATTCAAAAATTTAATAATAGACCTCCCCGGTGTTGGAATTTCCTTTTTTTTTTTTCACATCTAGAAAGGTTTTCAAATGAAAATAACTAATAAATCAACTCCTTACACTTTCATGTGGAAGCATAATCACATGCTTGTTTAAAAAGGAGTAACTTAGCATGCAGAAATGGAAGTGCTACTATTGCTCTGTCATTTATCTAATAACTGTGTTCACAGACTTAACAAAAATATTCTCTTGGAAAGAACTCAATGGAGGTTATGCAGCAGTGACAGACATCGTCCTGTTGAAACTATTCATCTATTTTAGGAAGCTAAAAACGTGGAGATTGTACTTTCTGGAGGTGTATTAAGGATATGTAAATGCCACAACCGCAAGTCATTGGAACTGAATATTTGTGATTGGGAAATGTCAGAGCTGGTAGAGCAGCCGACTGAATTTTTGAGGGGGCTCACAAATCTCTACCTCTTGCAGCATCACACTGTATAGAAGGGGGTGAGCTTCAGTGTCCTGGGTTTACTTTCTTTCAGAACAGCATGTGCAGAACTGCTTTACCACAGATCCCACAGAGGACATGCTTCAGGGTTAAACTTCAAGAACAGTTTCAGAAATGACTTTTAGTTGCCCTGGCCAAGGCTCTAAAACCTGTGCTAAAATGGTTTTTCCATCCGAGTACCAATTCCTGGGATTAATGTTAAGAGGAATCACAGGAAGCTGCTTCAACCCCCTCCTCCTCCTGATGTCCTCTTCCTCACCCCTACATCCAAGGTCAGAACAGCCACAGAAGCCTGAATCAATGCAAGAAAAGACCTGAGGCAAATCAGCATCCTAAAGAACTTCCCTGTGACCCTGTGCTGTATGATCACAGGCCACTTCCAGCATCAGAGCTCTGGTCACATTGAGGTCCTCTGCTCCTGAGCACACATCCAACATCCACTCCCTCCTTCGTGCCATACTCACTGAACACGACAAGGTATGGCCATAAAGGAAAACCACATCCAGCCCACAGCAAAGTAACTCAGTTTCTGCAGAAATACCCCATGGAAAAAAATTAAAATACCACCAACCTAGGGAAATAATTAAGTTAAATATAATAAATTTGGAGCAACTTGAAAACATGAAGGGCAAATGAAGAGTATTTATGGAAGATGGGCTAAATTCTGTGGCAAGCAGAAAGCAAAATGTCACCAGTGGAGATGGTTATCCATAAACTCTTTAAGGGTATTCTTCTCTCACTGGTCAACATGCAAAGTTCAGCAGAAGAGAAATGTAGCCATTAGCACAACACAGCAGATTTGTCATTTTTCTCATCTCATCTTTTAAATCAAGTTTCCAAGAGCATCTGCTAGGCAATGTCTGAACAACCCCATCACTAGATTTCCTTCTTATATTAATTTATGATTAAAAGTACAAGACATACTTTAGAGATTTATTTTCCTTACAATAAAAATACTACTTACTTAATTTCGGTTCTATCAATATTGAGGATACTTGAACAAAAATTTCTATTGTTAGAAAAAAATCAAATTACACACTGAACACCTGAATAGGTTTATGATTTCATCTTCTACAGCCGTAATAGGAAGCAAGGAGAGCACAGACAATGCCATTTCTAAAATGTTGAATTTCACCTCACAATTTGATTGCCAGTGAAATTATACATTTACCCAAGCTAGGCTGAGAGTCCATGACATCCCAAGACGTTCCTGCAGAATAAACCGCTATGTAGCCTGTTGGTGAAAACAAAAGATAAGAGATGTAGGGATTTCAGTAGCTTGAGAAACACAAAACCAATGTCTGATGGGTAAAGGAACACAACATTAAAAAAAAAAAATCTGGTAGAAACACCTTTTTTTTAATAGTTACAGAAAATAAAAGCATTTTAACTTCTCGCTTTCTCATTGTTTCTTATTGTATCCATCCAAGTACTTGGTTATAAGAATGTTTTGTAGGCAGGAGAGAGACTGGTGCTACCGATGCCTACTAAACACCTGTTCCTCTGCACAGAAAGCGATGCAGTTTTGATGCTTAATTCTTCAGTTAAGAAGGAAAAACCCCAAAAACCCAATCAAACCCCAAACACTAAGACCCCTTGGAGAAAGCTATTTAATCAATGGCCCAGCAGTTAGAAGTGAGGTGTCTTCCCTTAAGAGCAGATGGCCCCCTTCATGCCAGACCACTCTGTGGCATTGCTACTCACAGTAGCTTCCTCAAGGTTAGACGTACTTCTGTGGAACTTTTCAAGCTCCTAGGAGTTGAGATTTTCCAGAAAAGAACTTTGTACTACACACTAACCAACCAGCTCCAGAAACAGGGCAATCAAAGCTTCTGCAGAACTTTTTTTGTCACCAGTGAATAGGTTAAATTACCTACGTGCAATGGAAAATGTGATTCACCTACACAATGAGACAACTGCATTTGCTTCATTTAATCATACAGAGATACAGGGAACAGACTTGAGCTGTCAACAGCAAGTTCCTCTTCCTGAACTCACTGAAGATCTGGGAAGAGGTCAAGTGAGACTAAAAAGGCAGAAGAAGAAAGATTAAAATAGATAGTCCAAAGGTACCATGTAAGAATCATGGCTCATCCTGTTTCCTGTGCAGTATTGGGTCATAAGTTTAAAAAAAATTTCTCAAGATGATTGCTAGGTGACTATACGAACAGAAAGTCTGAAAGTTCAAGACAACACTTGTAGCTTAGCAAAGAAATAATTTCGCAGATGGAGAAGCACCAAGATTGATTTTTTTCTTCCTTTTTTTTCGAATACATTATGGAAGTCTAATATAAAGCTGAAAAATGCAGATCTCTCGACAGAATTCAAAATCTGTAGAAGTCCACTGCAAATAAATTACCATTTTCAGGTAAACAACTGTAAAAATTGATTTTTTGGTGTGTCTATTAGGTCTCAGTCAAAGAAAAATACTAAGTATGTGATTTAACACACACACACCACATTACAACTGCGTGTCTTGTATTAATAGGGGAAACTGGTTTACAGAGCGAGAACTGACCCACACTGATACCAACACAGTTTCCAGAGGTGTCTGAGAATCACAAGTATCAAAGAGGACAGAGAAGAAAGGCTGTAAGTTTTACTTGAAGTGTCACATGCCTTTGAACACACTGCTTTACCTTCTTGCTTACATAACAGAGAGAGCACAAACGGTGAGAGCACAGGATTTGAAGATATAAACTGCTACGGCCTGAAAAGAGCAGCCCAAGTATCTCAAATTGGTCATCCTGGATGTCAGGTACCAAAAATAAGTAAATTATCTGGAGAAACTCAGGTCTTACGTAAGAGACACATAGCAAGCATTCTGCTCAGAAATTGCCACCATAAAAAGGACAAGAATGTAATCATATGTTCAAGGCAAGGTTTTAATGCATAACCGAGAAAAGATGTGGAAGCACAGGCGCAGGAAAAGAGCACCTAATTAGCTAATTGAAAAGCGCATCCTCAGGCATACAAAATCCAAGTTTGACAAGCAGTCATAAGCCGACACTTCTCAATTTTTCCGTGCTTAAAAACTGCCAAAATTGAAGCATATGCCATCACAGTATATACACATATACTGTAATCATACATAGGATTGTGGAATATTCTGGATTGGCAGGGCCTATCTAAAGGACACCTAGTCCAACCCCTATGCAATGAGACTGGACATCTTCAACTAGACCAGGTTGCTCAGAGCCCCATCCAGTCTGACACTGAATGTTTCCAGGGATTAGGCACCCACTATCTCTCTGGGCAATCTGTCTCAGTGTTCCACCATCCTCATCATAAAAGATTTCTTCTTTATATCTAGTTTAAATCTACCCTCTTTTAGATTAAAACCATTAGCAGTCATCCTATTCTATACCTAGGTTCAAAAGATCCATTGTTCCAGAGCAGCAACAACACTGTATATGCACTCACATTCTGCTGTTAATTTGGAATTTTTTTCAAAGTCTGCAATGCAGTGTTAGAAGGTCAACAGAAGCATATTTAACTGCATGCATCATATCTGGGGCAAATTATTTGAGCTTACAAAAATTCACTTATAAGTAAGAGCTACAAACATAAGGAATAGAAATATTATTAGCATTACATGGTCTAAAATTAAAGAAGAATATTTTACTGCTTAGCTGTTTTGTTGATTAAATACTTTTAAAAATATGATCTCTGAAAAATTACTTCAGTCCAATTCAAGAAATCTTCGTATATACCAAAAAAGGCTATTTCTAGCTTACAGCCTTTTAAAAGCAGACAGTTGGTTTTAGTCAGCTGATTTCAACTGAAAATAAATACTTTTTTTTTTCTGTATAGTTACATACCATATAGGTCTCTTCTGAAGCTTAAAAAGTTATCTACTGTCTACAAAATTATCACTTGTTATTTACAGTATTCAGTACTGTATGCAATATAAATATAACCTTTTCCGACCATTTCAATCATTGTTAAATCATTGCTAAAAATACACCCCACCATTCACAAGACACATGGTAGACAATTAATGCTGACCAGCACCCCACAAGAAGCACAGCTTAGCAGTCTCCTCGTTAGCACTTTGATTACATTAGACATTAAGTGCTGAAATTTCAACTGCTTAAATTAATACAGGCTCCGAGATGGACTGGTACTTGAAACTGACTGCTACCCCTTAAGGATCCAGCATCTTCAGATTTTTTTATTCCTCCTTGATAATTGACATATAAACATTATGATGTCCTTTATAATGACTATAAAATGTGTCAACTCGTAAGTGTAAAATTCCAACACAACAGAATGTTTTGATTATACATAACTCATAGCTCTGCACCTAATCTTCATTAAAAAATAAATATGACGCATTACTTATCAATTTTTCTGCACCTTTAATACTCCCAGCACAGGCAAACAGGCCCAAAGCTGCTGCTTGTTGCAGAATTTTCTAAAGCTGTGTGCACAAGCATGCATCCATGCATTCAGAACAGGTAGATCTCATGTAGAGATCCGAAGCAGAAACACAACTTATTAATCTGAGCATGGTGAAAAAAAGTTTTTCACTAACACCCTTTTGCAAACAGTACAAATCCTTGACTAGGAGGTAAGATACTACCTCTTCCCACTGCAGAAAAAAACCTGCTACTTACTAAGTAATTTTGCCTAAAAAGTCAAACACAGTGAATTTAAAAGAAGTCAGTGAATTTAAGTCCAAGAAGCAAAAGTCGGGAAAAGGAAAGCAAGGATGCATTCCATGATCAATTTCAGAAAATTGAGCCAAAAATATGGGAGAATTTAAAAATTACTCAAATTACAATAGCAGTTTCAATCCAGGTTTCCAAACAAAGGACTAAATTGAATGTTGCAAACATTCAATTGCCAAATTAGTTGCAAACGAAGACCTTTATTAAAAATGTCACAGGATTCCATCCCCAGCAGAGTTGGGCAAGACAACTTCAGGAGGCTCCTTACAACCTCAACTGTTCTCTAAGTCTCATGCTACTTGAGAGCATCAACACTGAACTAAATTCTTAGCCAGTATTCAGAGTATTTGGAGTCTGGGGACTAGACTTTCCCATGCTCCTCAGTATTTTATGTGGATGTTGTTAATATGAGTGAGTGTCAATACAGTGAGTACTAAAGGAAGTAACTGTTTACCTTTTATCATTTATCATCGCTGCTTCAGGACTGCAGAATGGCTTATAAAGGGAGCTAAAGACATCAGCGACCTTAAAATGCAGCACTGACATAGATCACCAAAGTTTAAAAGGCTTGAAAAGGCAAGAGAGTTCTTGTATGGAGAATGCTCCATTTCTAGAATTATTAATTTGGCACTAAGCAGTAATTTCCTGCATTACAATTTATTAATAAAAAAAAATATAGGAATGAAACAGCACTACAAAATACTAAACAATTTTTGCCGTTACTGCTTACAGCCAATCTGGCTTCTAGCTGAACTCCACAAAACAAGTGTGCAATGTAGGTCACAAAGAAAACTAGTGCTGCAAAAAGGCACATGATAAATTTGCAGAGGGCAGACTTCCCAGTTCTGCTATGCAACATAGGTAACTTAGGGAAAAGTGTAAACTTCAGTGTAAAAATGGTCCTACTCAGACCATCTTAAGATTCAAAAGCAACACAGCTGAATTCTAAACAGCACAAGCTCCTGACCTGAGACCGACTGCAGAGCAGTGCAAAACCCAATATGCCTCTCAGAATATTCAAATGGATATAGCTTTCCAGGAACACTGGGAAAAAATTCCTTTTAAATTATCACATCCCTCCTGTCTGCAGGACAGCATTTGCTTTCAGTCAACTTTCTCTACCATTCATTTTCCTCTTTGCAGTTCAAAAAAATAGTTGCCTCTCTCTAAAGCCAGACTTTGGAATAAACATGTATTAGCAGTAGCACAAGAGGCTTTTTAAAAAGTATTTGCTAAGTTTCCAACATGCAGCTGCATGAAATTAGGGAAATTTGAGATCATCAATTTTATCCTCCAACTTCCCTCCTCCCATCCCTCCTGACCATGCTCCTCATCCAAATTATATAGCTATACACAAAGTTTTATTATGGAGCAAGATGAAGCACATAGGTGGTACATAACAAACATACTTTCAAGAACTAGTAAGGCTGTGACATACAAAAAATATGTAAACTACATTTTTCTCAATGACTGTTCAGAATCATTACTGAATACGTTAGAAGTTTGTTTGACAGAATTTCCATTTTGAATACACATAAAGATTATAAAACAAAACACATGGCAAATATTCCTAAAACCCAAAGCCATTGCTGTTTATTTATATTTTAAAAATATGATGTCATGTAACAATAACAGATACATCCTGGCATTCTTTTAAGTGGTAGATATCAGCAGGGAAGGACTTTTTCTTCCCTCATAGTTTGCATTACAGCACTTTATTTTAATCAATTTATTTAGGTGCTTCCCAAGTTCACTTTCATATATTGTTAATGTGTTTCTGAGTTATATAAACCCCAGTCATGTCTTTTTATCTTAAACTAGAAATTAAGCCAACTTTCACAGTATCATAAATCATCACTGCTACTGTCCATATATAAGCTTAAAAGCATACATTTTTAATCTAGGCAACAGTAAAACCAGACTAGAAGTTTAGATGTTTTTATAGACAAAGATGAAGGAATTTCTGAGGTTTTTTTGGGTGTTTTTTGCAAGGAGGTTAATTCTCAGCATGAGTTCTGCACTCACCTCACTTTGGCACTCAGGGCACCATCTCACAGCCTGCAACAAATGAACTTCATGATATGTCACCAACACAGAGCAGGACACACAAACCTTAGAGCTTAATGACTTACAGTATAAGAAAAATGCTTTAATTTTTGTATGCCCTAAAAGGAGGGCCACTTGTAGCTACTCTGTGATGTAGGGCCATCATCAAATTAGCAGTTTTATCCACCTTGGAAGAAATTGACCAACAACACATCCTTTCCTCCATGGACAAAGTTCTAGGCAACGTTTCACTAATCTTTGAAATAGACTATTCAATAACAGAAGAGTGGGGTCTTATGTTATAGTGCGGGATTGTCCCTTGCTACACAGATGCATTGCTGCTACTTCAGGGAGCAACTGTCCTCCCAGAAATGGAAGGGCTCTGTGTCTCTTAGCAAAGCCTGATGGCTTCCAAGGAATAGCTAATCCTTGGAAGACTGGTAACATTCACAGCAATAGTATCTGAGGCTGGGAAAGTTTTGTCAATGAGTAAAAGACATCAAGGCTTCTTAACACTTGGCATATTAAAAGAAATGAGTTATGCTATGTGTATAACTTCTTAAAACACTTGTGACTCCATTGACTTAAGGAACAAGACTGCACCAAATTGCAGACAGAATTCCCATTTAGTTGAAGGTGATGCCTTATGGGACTACCTAAAAACAGAGGCCAGACAAAATTAAGAGAATAAAAAGCAGTTATATTTATTGAAGGGCCTTCAGGTACATTTAGGGTAGATGAAGCCACTCAGGGGCTACACCCAAAAATGGATGATGGGTCACAGGTTTCCATACTTTTATAAGTTTGGTCCATTTGCATATTGGGGGTTAATCTTCCAATTACAGCTTCAGGTAATGAAGTCATTTACCCCAAGTTTGCTCCCCCCCAGCTAACTTTTGTTTACATTTCTTGGGGCCTAAGACAGTGAGGTATCCTTGATTCCCAGGCCTAGAGAGGAATTGTTTTGTCTGACCAAGATGGGAGAACAGTAGCTAGCACTCTATATGGAGTTTAGAATTAGACACTAAAGAATTGCAGGATCACAAATATATGAAAAATATAAAAGCTAAAATCCTCTAGCATCAAAGGTAAAAAATTCAATGATTAAAAGCATTACATCATGGGTTGTTGCTTTGGTTTGCTTTTTTATGCATTAAACCTGTCCTATAGATTTATGGTATTTGCAAATTTGACACTGGGCAGTACTCAACTATGGTAATACTGTTCTTGAAGAATAAGGCACATTTAAGAACTAATTTTAAAAAGCCAGTACATCAACTAGTAAATTTATCAACCAGGTAAGAATGCAACTTGACAAAATGACATTCTGTTTTCCACAGATCAATTGTCTTAGATTTATTTACTCAAAGATATGATACAGTTACAAGCCCATGCATTTCATAAAAATCTAACTTAAAATTGTTATGGAACAAAATTTTAAATAAAGCATATACAGATGTTTCTGGGTGTTCAAGTGGACTGGTTAGTCTAGAGAAATATTATTTGCAACGTATGAGCAGAAGCATTGAGATTTTCATGTGACCATTTCTTTAGCTCTTCCTCTTCCACTCCTCACATGGAGATAAATCACAGCTGAGTAACTCTATGGATTGAGTCCTAGGCATAAGCTCATAGCTGAACTCATAATTTCACTTTCCACTGGCTACATATTTATAGTACATCCCTTTTATACTGTTATTAAAAATAAAATAAATAAGACTACATTTTAAAAATGTAGCCAGTATAACTACTTAAAAAATGTCCTTTATCCATTTAATATGCTGACAAAAGTAAAATTTCTGTCTACCTAAATTCTTTTTTATGATTACAAGGTAATTCTTGTAATTCCCAAATGTTTTTGATAATTACTACCTCTCATAGAAAATTTGGGTATTTCTATGTAATGAAACCACTGGAGAAATCACAGAGAAGCTGCAACAGATTAACATGAAATAAATATTAGAGATAATATTTAAAAGGCACACAAATACTTCAAACACATACAGTTTCAAATCTTTATTGTTTTAAAATTCTACATGTCTTTTACAATTACAATAATTTGTTACTTAAATGACTCTTGTATGGTTAATGTACAATGAGTTTTTTCCTGAAACTCAACCATGAAATACAATTTCATCAATATGATTTTTCTAAATAGATTAATACAAGACTTCTGTTTTGTTGGGAAGAACAAGTGCTTCACTTTGAACAAACGGCACAGGTGTCTTCCCTTCAGAATCTGTGTGATCAATCCATCAAAAGTGCTTTTGAAGATTGCAGATCTAACTGTGACTGATTTTCAAAATCAGTCCATCAAATTACAAGGGTTTTTTAACATTAAAGAGCATTTTCATGTAATGAAACAAGCTGCAGTAGTTATTTTTATTCATCTACTGAGGCAAACTCATGTTGAAGAAAAATTATATGATTATCTGCATGCAATGAACACCCTCTTAAATAGTTGATGAATTTTACACATATAAAGAATCTGTTAAAGAGTGCAAGTACTTTGATAATGATTTCACAAAAGGACATATGCTGGTAATAATGGTAACTAACATTTAACATCTAAATACAAGCTAATGTATATTTAACAGGCAATTAACATGGCAAACAAACCATGTTTCATGTGGCTGCCCTTCGAGAAAATGAACTCATTTGGTCCACACTCTTAAAGTTATCTGGGTAAAAAAATCGAAGCAGTTAGGGCCAGAGTTTTTGATGAATTTCTTGTTTCTAAAATGTCACCTGTTAAAAAGTAAAAGCAGTACATCAATGACGTATCTTGTCACATGACCTCAGTATAAAAAGATGGCCTGGTATTGGGAGCGATGAACGAGCACTGAAGGATGAGTCAAAAAAAGAACGGAAACAGAATGAACTAAAACTTTGTTATACTTTCTTGTTCCATGGTACTGCTTTCACTCTGTAGAATTTTGTACCCAAAGGAACTTTGAATCTGTTTTGTGCCTATAAAAAAAAGAAAAAAAAAAGATTTAAATGTGGGATTATTCTACTGACTTTTGTATTTTTAAGCCGAAACTGATTCTCATTATTCAGTATTCAGGAGACCCTCAGGAGTCTGGCAAAGCTCTGGGCAGTGTGGATGCAAATACCTAATCCACTGCTCACTCACCTCTTCTCTGGTTCCCCTACTCTTGCTATTCACTGACTCAAAAGAAGAGCAGGAATAGCAGAACTTAGGACAATTTTCATCTAACTTCTTATGCAGGGAGAATTTGTCACAAGTGTTATTGATGCCATGATGATTTTTTGCCTTTTCTTTTATATACCGTTTTATAATTTTTTTGTATTCTTCGTGTTTTTTAGCCTACATTCTTAGACTTATTTGTCAAGCTAGGAGACTAAACATCTTAGAAGTTTCATAGTTAGGGGTCAGAATGCCCCAGACCCCAAGGTCCTCTCCAGAACACATTTTGTAAACTGAGATAGAACCATCCAGGGGAAGGTTCCTCGGGGAGGGGGCTCACTCGAGCCTCTCACTGGGGAATCTTTGATAGACATGGTAATTAGTAAGACCTATAATGTTATACCAGATCTATTGTGGGTGTGCACTGCGGTGTGCATTTCAGTGCATTCCACCTGGACATGGTGCACCTAAGGGTCCTTAAAATAAATACCAAGGTAAAACTCCTTTCTCCCTTCTAACTGTGTTTGTAATCCTTGATTTCAAGACCAGGAAAAGGCATCATTACAAATATTAAAATTGACTTTTTCTCTATTAATCATAGATGATTTTTCATTACTATTTTCTTACCTTTTTTGCCTGGCAGTATTCCTTTTCCATCACTTTTCCTAGCACCCAAGGTCTCCTAGATGCACCTGATGCTAAAGAGAAAATATATTTAATATTTTGGATAAGCAACTACAGGTACCAGGATATTACATTATATTTTCATTAAAAGCAGAAATTCTTTAAAAAACTCAGTTTTTTAAATAAATAACATTAAGTAAGATCAAGTTTAAATGCAACATTTTGGTGGCCCTTAAAACAGTAATTTGCAGTACCTAGGTCCACACCAATTTTAACCTATCACAAGTACAACTAGTGTACTGAATTTCATTTTCCCCACTTCCCTGATGCAGGAACAGAATCAAGACATGGTTTCCTGAAGTAGTGAGACAGAGACAAATGTGTCCCTCAGGCAACTGGTATGTTGTTTATTTTACGTGCAGTTTTCTCAGATTTGAGATTAACTCTGTTCAGCAAGTGGTAAGGAATGGAACAAGCTAAGTCCATTTGAAAACAGGTCAGTGAATTAACTACTCACAGTAACATACAAACCGAAATGGCTTTTACCTTATACATGTAAAAAAACAGTAAGGAAAGCCTACCATATTTCACACAGCTATGAATGCACTACTAATGCCATAGCTCAGAATGTATTACATCTGGAAGTCAGATAGGCACTTTCTCCTTACGTTTCACAGATGACACATGGCACAGATCCTTCAGCAGACTCAGAATCCAGTTAGGCCTTAGTGGTCTTCTGGAAACTACACAGTTAGTTATTTAAGATCTATCATCTTTCATCATAAGTGCAATCTACAGTGAGTCTGCTCAGGGAAATTATTTGGCAGCTTGTGACATGCAATAACATAGAAACTTTCACTGATAAAGTAGAATTAATATAAATTTTCTTTTGATGCATATTCTTAGACATTTCTACAAAGTTGGGAGTACAGGTGGGCTTGCAAAAAACCATGATAGCTCAAAGGTATTCCCATGAATCCACTTCATGTAGCTCGTGGCTTAGTGCAAAGCACTGTTATTTTTCCTCATTTAAAAAGATTTCAATTTAGCTAAGTTTAGATAGCTGCCAAAAACAACCAATAAAGAGCCTTGAAGATTAAGGGAGAAAAAAAGTAAATGTGCCAGCAACCTGAACAAAAACAAATAAATACTGAAAGTCTTCTCTGAAAAATTTTAATAAATACTATCTTAACTTGGTGGAAAAACTATGAGCAAAAATATTGCTTGCAAATTCCCATATACTGTTGTCTACATTTTGTTATTTATTATTCATGCTACTGAGTAGTTAAAGCAGCCTGATGGGAATGTTAACAAACTCTGTGTGTGTACAAAATTGGCATTTTCTCCCTCTTTTTTTGTTTTTTTTACAGCTTACTTTGAAGATGCAGGTATTTTCCCTACTTTTCCAAGGCCCTAAACATCTATATAAATTTTTAATTAAAAATGTTCCGCCTTGAAAAATATTTTGCATCAGAACAAGTAGCAAAAGCTACAAAGATAGCTGACAACTATCTACAATACATGCTTCTTGTATTTATCACATACGTATTTATCAAATCACTTAGTGTTAGAAAGTTAAGAGTGTTATTTGTAAGAGGAGATAATAATTAGAAAAAAATCTGACACTTACCACACTCACCTGGTTTGAGATCCAATGCAGCAAGGGACTCTGAGTGCAAGAAATACAAGGTTGGACTAACAGTAAACAACACATAGTTGTCATGCCTTTCGTCCAAGATAATAAGAACCAAATCGCCAACCTGAAAACTGGGAAAAAAAATAAAATCACAGAACTTAACTTAAAAAAGCACAGAAGCTTGAAACTACACTAATTACACTACATTTTTTCTCCCATGTATTGCCTGAGACAGACTAAGTTGAATGGTAACAGACATTTCCACTTGCTGCGCCAACTTATATACATTTCCTATTTTCTGAAGTCAACAAAAGCAGGCTATCTTTAAAAAGTGATTTTGAAATGTTCTACACCCATCAGCTCAAATTATTTTTTTCAAAAGAACTGTGAGTTTTGCTTTAAAATATAATCAGAAGTACCTAACAAAATACTAATGTTTCGATCTTGCATTATTTTTATTCACTGGTACTTCAGTTAACCATCACTGCACTGGGTGTTTACAAACATTCTTTTGATGTTTTAAACTGAAGCCAATTTGAACACAGAAAAATACAGCAAAAACATTTATGCAGCTTTCAATCTTAAAAGTTTTAAGCACACAAGACAAAGAAGGGATGAAGTGTTCATCTTTGATCGAATGATGAAAAGCCAAAGAAACACTGTGGCGACTACGTAAAAGGTTCTAAAACTCTGCTTTTTCCTGACACCAAGGCAACACAGGAAGCCACCAAGTTCTCATGCAAAGTTTCAATAACAGAATTCAAAGAATGACTTCTGTCTCCAAGCTTCTTGTTCCACAGCGCAAATGTCTTGCAAGTAAATTATTCACCCATTAATAAAGTCTAAAATGGCTACAAATTAAGCATTAGATCATGAGGGGACTCTAAGAATAAATATTACTACTATTTTGGGGATGAGGGAAGAAGTGCAAAGAAAGTGAAAAACTTCTCCAGAGAAGGAAACTACAGATACACAGTCAGTCAACTGAGTAAATTTAGAGAAATTTAGGTCATCATCTTTGAAGTTCATTTTTGGATTAAATAAACAATACTCCAAACTTTTCTGCCTGGACATATTATGAAGACAGGCTATAGTGACTTAAAATCATCTGTATTAGACAGATAGATTCTTCTTTCGCAACATTTTCCTCCCCAAAAACTACCAAGACACGTGCCACAATTTTCAGATGCTAAAGGGAAAAAAACGATTCTTCAAGTGCTAACTTTGTTACAGCAAAAATGGAAATTGGTGTAATTCAAAAAACATTAACAGAATAATCTGTGCCAGTTTTCTTTCTAAAAAGGTTTTTTATATTAGTAAAGTAATTTATAAGCCTAATATTAATTAAGAAGTTGTTTGTAGCTTTCACATTTTAAAAGAATACTTCTGTTTCCAGCAACAATTCTACATGCAACTGCTAACAGATTGAGAATACCTAACAAAACGTTTGAGTTAATTTTATTTCATTCTGTCAGAGCAAGCCAAGAACTTTGAAGACTTCAGGAAGGTAAGACTTCTCTTGAAATATAATACAGCACTATGCATATTCAGGGTGAACAGATTTCCTTCTATCTTTTCTTAGCATGACTTCAAGGTTACAGATAAACAAACAAGTAATCTAAAAAAAAACCTCAGAGAATTCTAGAAATTCCACAAAGTACAGAATTCAAGAAAGTCACTGACAGTTCAAAAAGGCCGTTTTTTTGTTTATAAAAAGGCTTTATAAAATTTGATTTATGCTCAACTGGGATGGTTGAATAGGTGATGGCTGAATTATAGAGATCTATGCATCTTTTCACCACAGAGCAAGAACAGAAGAATTGTAACATTCGCTACACACTTATTTTATTGAAAACATATCCATCTACTTAAATGAAATTTAACATCTACTTACTCTCTAATTGCTATTTTTTCAGAATGTCTTGAGGATACTGATGACATACTTTGGGACATCTGTAAGAAAGAAAAAAGCTATAAAGTACTTGCAAGCTATGATGAAATGTAAATTGCAGGTAAGAATATGGGAAAATAATTTTTGATCAATTTCAAACAGTGCCTGTCTTGCAGATTTTATATTCACTCAGAAAACCCAACATACTTTTGTCATCCTGTTCTGTATTAAGTTTGGTTGTTTGTGGTTTGTTTTTGGTTTCCACTACAGTGCTTTTTCTTTTAACAGCTACCCTTGATTATGAAATTTCTTGCATAACTAACTTCTCCCTCATTATTTAGAATGGGGAAGTGCTTTTCAGATCAGTGCCAGTGAAGATTCATTCTGAGCATACACAAGACCTATGATCCATTCTAACACAGTTACCCAAGGGCATTAGAAAAAGCTGATGGTAGAACACTGGAGTTTAAACATGTTTATTACAATTAAACTCTAGATGTTGAACTCAACATGGTCTCTCAGTTTTTCTAGGCACTGTCACAAAATATAAAGCTTATTGTAATAAACAGAGCAGCACTCTCTGGAATAAAACTGGAGTCTATAATTCTTTGTTTAGTAAGACCAAAGAAAGGCTTCATTATGTGAGTTTTTGGACATAAGAATTATCTCCTGTATGTATAATATTTGCCTTTAATTCTGTTTGAATTAATTAATACTGGTACATGGACCAACTTTCAATAGGATGAACTAGACCTAAAAATTAATAAAATTGTACACACAGTTTCTACAATAACTACAATAACCTGAAATGACAATGGCTAACGCTACTTCTACCTCCGAAGGAATACCTGTCCCAGTGGAGGCAAGTAGCTGGAGAAGCTGATCTAATATAAATGTATCTGTTCTATTACCCTCTGGTAACCTCCTTACAAAAAACAATTCATAATTGCTCCACAGAAACTCTGACTAGAGGTCCTGCAGATTTTCCATACATTCCTACTTCCTGGACCATTTTTACATGCTATTCAAATCTAGATTGCTCATACTTGAAGTTTAGCACATGATTTTTCAGCTGTAACTCAAATACTGCTCCCTACAGGGTATTTCCTTCCTATTGTCAATCTTGCCCCCTGCCTTCCCCAGAGGCAGTACCAGCCTGTCTTCATATGAGCTTGAAGACTATTCACAGCTCATTTTCTTCGTTTCTTCAAAGAATGGGTCCAAACTGAATGCAGTATATCACAGAAAGCTCTCAAATTCTGAAGACACATTCAGCAGTTTTCTTTACAGGATCCAGCTTCAGATTTTTTTTTTTGTTAGAGGCTACTTTTCTTTCTTGAAAAAGTTGCAGCTAGCATGAAATTTGTCAAATTTGCTTAGACTGTTCAAAAAAGTGTTTGAGAGTTCTCTTCAGATATAAAGACCAGGTATTTTCTTGCTGTTTTTTAAAAATGGAGTAAGTGTTAAATTAAAACACGAAATAGCTTGATTTCTGTATTTTTCCTAGATTTCTAACTTCAAGAAAAACAGAACAAACTAGAATGCTGAAAATAATTCCATTAAAACCTAGTAAGGAATGTTTTATGAGTACAACTAATAGCCTTTAGACTGAAAAAATGTTTCCCTTTCTCAGTAATTCATTTAATGTAACAGAAATCCTGTAATAACATTCCAAGTATTAAAAGGAGTTCCTTTTTGTTCCTTGCAGAAGTAACCCACAAGTTCTTCTGCAAAAGCCAGTAACCTATGAAGATTTTCACACAGAATGCCTTCTGACCTCATTTCAAGTATCTCAATAGAAATAAACACTGGTATTTAAGTGTTGATGCGTATTGCAATTTCAGAAGTGCATTTAAAAGGAGGGGGAGAGGGAAAGAAAGATGAAGAGACAAATAATAAACTTATCTATGAAAAAACTCATTTTCTAAATAAGGAATTGAAAAGATAAGAAGTTCCTATGCCCAGTTAGAAATCAAATTTGAATCACTTTAGAGACCAATGAACTGCCAATTCCTCCTACGTGGCTAAGTATTAATCACAACAAGAATAACCTTCTATTTGTCTTGTACGCAGTGTTTCTTCCATTTTATTTTACTCTGAGATGACAAGAGATCAAGAGTTTGATTCAAGAAATCTACAGAGAGCTTTAGAAAACTGTCCAATGTGTTTTGAGTTTTACTGTAGCATGAAAACTACACCTAAGTAAATCCTGTGCACTGCACTGACATTCTGAATTAAAAACGCTCCTTTAAAAATTATACTTTTAGATGTCTTGCTATCCTTTCTTACACCTGGTATGAAATGTAACTTCCCACTATACAGATATCAGCTCCTACCAAACTTCTAGGTATCACCTGTCACTTAAAGACACTGAGATCACCATGGCCAGTCCACCCAAAGGATGTGTCTGTTTCCTACACACACAGGAATTTTTTTTAAGACTTAATATTGAGACCTGCTAACAAGGATAAACTGAGAATAAAAAAACAGGAGAAGAATTTATAGTCCAGGGCCCTCTGTCACTACATTCTTTTTCCTTCCATAGGCATTTCCTGTATTTGAGCATTTCATATGGTGGCTGCCTGAATTTCCAGCTGCTAGGCAGAATTAGTTTCACACCTTACAAAGCTGAGAGGTGCAATTTTCCCAAGCCAATCTAGAAGTTATTGCTAACATTCCCAATTATGTTTAAAGTGCAGGCATATTTACCTTCTTGTAAACTGGCCTTTGATCTACTGTTGCTGAAAACTGAGTCATGGTGCCCTGGAAATTAACACCCCCTACCCCAAGCCTGGATGCTCTGTGTTCTTTGGGAAGAAGTCACTCTCCAGTCCTGTGAATCTTTTTCCAGGAGAAGACTAAGGACCTCTGGAAGGTTATGAGGTTATCTATTTACCACTTGCCTTAACACTTAAAACATTTCTTAAGTTAATAAAAAAACATTTTTAGATTTTAACAAACTTAAATTTTTAAGCTTTTCTTATTTTCTCATGAGGCTTAAAACATGCATTGCACAAATACTTACCAATCTTTGATTTAATCTCTTATTTTCTTCTTCTTTCAACTGCAAAGTCTAAAAGAAAATCTTAATCTGATTAACTGGTTATTATACCTCATACAGTACAAACATAAAAAAAATAGTTATTGTACAACTAGAGCCCAACTACTTGTACAATACCACATCTTTCAGTGCTATAACAATTATCAAAATATCTTTTGAAAAAATACACGCAAAAAAAAATTTAAGTCTAGCAATTATCCCAGTACTACAAAACCCACTGCTAAACTATGTTTACCTCCATACTCATACTTTTCTTTCAGTTAGAAAAACATGTCACTGACAGAATGGCAAAAGAAATGTAATGTATTACTATGTTATAGCTTCTGCCCATGACAAATCCTATGTAATCAGATGACAGAATAAAGCATGTATGTGCTTGTAGTCAAAAACATCCAGGCAGCTGCATCATACAGTGTCACAATCCACTAACAGAAAGCATTCCTGTTCTTTATTTGGTCACAGATTTTAGTCCAAGTGATCCTAGAAAGCCAAAAGCTAAAGACACCTTTTTTCTTTTTTTTAAGTAAACTTAAAAGATAACTGAGATGAAGTTAGATATGACTGAGCAGTTAAAAATTACTAAAATCTGAAATACTCCAATGTAACTACTAGGGGTTAATCTCACATTTTACCAAGAATACAGCCTACAATACCCACTTCCATGAGAAACTAGTCAATCAAAAGAAATTGCAACTTTTTTTTTTCTATAGAAATTCTCTGGATCAATGATCTGTCACTCCTAAGAAGTGGTATTACACTATAGTCATTCATACTAAAGCCTACATGAACACAACAAAGATAGGCCAAGAGTAATCTTTTAACTGTTATCTTCAATTACTTCAGTGAATTATACTGATCCAAGAGTACAATGAAAAACATTCCCTGAAATCATATTTATAATCATATTCATAATCCTTGCAGACACTATATTGCATCAGCGTATATAACTGACCACAGCACAACTTCACATGTATATATTTTTTAAGAACTTAGTTGTAACACTTAACCTCACAATCTACTCACTCTTTCTAACAACATTATCCTCTGCTTCTCTTCAGACATATGGACATTTTCACTAAAAGAGAAAGAAAATGGATAGGTTAAAAATGAAACTTTTCTTCATAGCAAAAGTTATCTTTTCCATACCCACCTGCCACTGTCACTCAGTGAAGAGTGTTATGTATTTGCTAGCACAGAGGGAACAGCATAGAAAGAAACAGTAAGAATCAGCATCAATATTTCTGGTTGGTGTTTTGGATTTTTTTTCTCTTCTTTCAACCAATGAGGTTCTTTACTGCAACAAGCCAGTGAATTTTCAGTAATCAATTAGTTTATCAAGCTACATGGGGGCATTTCTTGGTATTTTGCATCATTTTCAAGACATCAGGATGAAAGATACAGCTCTGCATGCTTTGACAGTTAACCGCCAATATTGCAATTCAGCTCCATGATGTCCCATTTTCCTAGTCTGTAGCTTAAAGGCTGCTGGGGAGTAGCTTGAAGTGCCCTAGTACTCCCTGGTAGAGACACTAAATTGAACTTGCTACTTGTTGCCATTTACATGCAATAAACTGAGCACTGGGGCACAATATAATAATGCTAATATCCCAAGTAATTTCTTAAGAACATAAACAGTAATCTGTAAACCAGTTATAATGTATTTTAAAAGCAGTTTAATAGGGGAGAACAATTTATTTTCTAGTCCAAATAGATTTGCTTGCAAAAAGAAAATGGACAAGTTTTGGGACAAAACATGCTACAAATCCAAGCAAAATGCTCAGCAAAGCTAACAGATTAAGCCATACTTATCATTACTTCATTTCAGTTAAAAGGCTGTTTAGCTCTCATGTAATAGGAAGCAGTCAACAGAAGCCTGTGAAAGTTTCTGTCTAATCATACACTGAGCCATAATTTTTTTGTCCACAAGCTTTATTTTTTTTTGTACATCTGTTCTCAGAGTGCAGGACTAGAATGATTAGAAACAGCTCTTTTTCTAAAGATAGGATACTTCCTTGTTTTATTATCAGTGCAAGTTTAATTTGGCAAGCACAAACTGCTTTCATCCTCACTTCCACAAAGCTATTTAGTGCTCTGGGTATGTGATTGTGAGTCAGGCAGCATCGGTTGTGAAGGACACTGACTAAACTTAATGTTAAGTACATCTAACAATTCTACTTTTACTCCTCTGGTAAAAACCTTGCTTCTCTTTTGTGCTTCCCAGTCAGGTTCATTACTTCTGTGAAAAGTTTGGAGGAGAAGTCTGGGGTTCTTCAAAAAGCTAGTAGCATTGAAGTGAGACACTATTCAAAAGGTACACCAGTAACATGCAGCCTCCCAGCTCATTCACTATTACAGTTTGACTTACATTTTGTATACGTAGGTAAATTCTTTTATGTCATGATTGTGGTGCCAAGTTTCGCCTTGAGGCTGCATACTTCAAAGTCATCAAACCCACACATTCCTGATGATCGTGACACCACAATTGTACACACATGTACATTTAAAAGAATATTTTCAGAAGACCATCAAAGGCAGGAGGAAAGTTAAACATGCTCATCTGTACTTCACACCACCCAAGAGCACACATTTCCAGAACGAGAGCATGCTCTGAGTATTTCTACTCTAATGACCCATACTTACTGCACAGCCATCATACTGGTTTCCATCGTGGAGTCCATTCTTCCTTCAGCCCCAAAATCAGCAACCAATCTGTCTGTGTCAGTGGGCACATCAGCTGCACAGGCTCCACAAGCTTCTGACACTGCTGCCAAGTAGGTTGATGGAGAAAAATTACTACTTCTCAGTTTATTAACTTCTTCTTCAAGCTTCTTCTTCTCTTCAAGTAAGCGAGCACGATCTTCAGAAAGTGTTTCAATCAAATCTATGACACAAATAAACAGAATTTCTTTTAATTTCAGCAGCACTAAGGCTGAAAACCAATCTGTAGAGAATGGAACAGTCCTATTCGAGAAGATGAGTACTTCTTGAGAACTTTGCTTACCCTTATCTTTTTCTTGCTGTTGTGTAAGCACTTTTAATTTGTCACTAAGATCATTAATTATGTTTTCTTTTTTCATTTTCTCTCTTGCCAGAACAGTGTTAAAGTTGGTCTGAAAACAGAAAGGAAGTATTACTGAAAAAAGAAATGTACTGTAAAAATGTAATGCAAAATAGTACAAATGACAGCATGCATTTCAGTTTTCTGCATTATAATTAAAAAAGAAATTAAAACTTTTTAACTTATTGCTTTGGTGAAGAGATAAAATGCATGTACATTTTATTTTTATGTTTCTCTGTAAAACTTTTTTTTAAATTAATTTCATTTTTAACCCTCTACTTCCCTCAAGCCTGATACACTAATTTTAAAAATTCTAAGTTGTGGGTTTTTATTTAAATATAATACTTTATATTCCAGTTAATGTAAAACAGTTGAACATCCTATATTTGAAACAGTTACTTGAAGGATTAAAATTATTAAGATAAATCTGAACTGCACCAAGATATGTTACATACAATGAAAAAGAAAAATACTGTTATCAATACACTACACACTGAATTAAAAATACATTTCAAGTCATGCATTAATTCTTCAGTGAACAATTAATTACTGCAAAAGGTACACATGAACCCTGGTTAATAGCTTGAATAGGTGAACATAAAAAGAGGCCAGCATAGCCTTCAGTACCAGTCTGACAAATCTTTCTGCTTCTTCAATCCTTCTACTGACCATTATGCCCTAGGCCCTTTTAGGGTGCTGCTGAAGAGACAAAACCTGCCAACAATCATCTATTTAAAGGATATTTCAAGTTAATTTTAATTTTTCTGTGAATTTTAAGATTGTCTTGATATATGTCTATCAACTCTCAGTCTTAAAATGCAAACTATTTGGTGGGCTACACACCTTACATAGGGCAGAGCAGCCTTTGTTATACGTCTGCATAACAAAACTCTCATACCACAAGCATAAGTGACACCTCTAAGGAAACTTCACAGACGAAAGAAAACAAAAACCAAAAAGGACAGAGGCTAAATACCCAAATACCCAGAACATTCAGTTACCAGCAGAGCCAGTGAAGTGAACTGTCAGCACTGACTGATACACTGTTTTTCTGGGTTTGGGGTATTTGTTTGCTTTGGCTGGAGTCTGTTTGGGGGGGAGTTGGGTTGTTTGTTTGTTGTTTTTTTAAAAAATTCCAGCTTTCCCTGGAATTTGTTGTCAATGCCTCAGAACCATCCCTTCCATGTTCTGCTGAAAAAATGAAGAATACTATTAGATAATGGGGAAAATGGAATACTGAGGAATATTGTGATGAAAAAATAAGTCTAATGATTACCAAAGTAGGAAAAAATTCCTGTTAGATTTACTACATAAGGTTAACTCCAGTATTAACGCTTGAAGGCCAAGAATTTCAATAATATTTCTTTCTTTATAACCATCTGCAATTTTGTGTTCCCTGCACCCAGTGATTCATAGCATTCATTCACCAAGCTGGCCGATCACCAGTCTCTTTGTCCTTATTTGATCCTACCACAGCCACAGTAAGGAGAGGTGCTTAAAACAGAAAATCCTTTCTCAGTGTTTAAATGCAACAAAGCTGTAGATAATAGCTGTTACTAACAGAGATTTAATTTAAGAACTCAAGACTCATCTACAGAAACTAAGAGGCTCACGATGTTCTGAAAGGAAATAAAGCATGGATACGGATGTAAAATATTAATCCAGTGCAATGTGATTTTTGTATCAAGATGTGGCATGCATTGTGGCTTTAAGTTTATTATGTAAAATGCAACATACTTTGTTTGAACCTCAAAATACACCATATTTATGCTTTGAACCTCGAAACACCACCTTGTCCACGCTAATAAACTTTAAAAGCCAGTAATCAGCATCCCAAATCAATCAGTATTTCAAATAATTAATTTAATGTTGTCCACAAATTTTGTAATAACTGGTATCTTTCTGCAGTTAAAGAGATAAATGAATATAAATTCCAAGCATTTAAGCAAAAGAAATCAGAAAAACTGAATCTGGATTGCCAGTTGTTTGATAATTGGTTTGGCCTTTTGGTTTGTTTTCAGTGGGTTTTTTTTTGGTTTGTTTCTTTGCTTTGGTTATTTTTTAATGCTTAAATGTTTGATTCCATTGACACATTGTATTCTGGCTTCAGATAAGTACATAAACTTAGAATGTGGAAGTGTTACACAGCAAAAGAGAAAATGCTACTCTAACTTCAAAACACCAAAAGAACACAATTGTCATGGGAGCAAAAATAATTTTTAAAAAATCAGCTTTACCTGCTGCTCTGCAGTGAGAGATGTCCTGATGTTCTGCATTTCTTCATTCTTTCTTTTCTCTTGTTCTTCAAGTTGCTCTAAGAACTTCATTTTTTCTTCCTGAAGCTTCTCCTGAAGTTCAGCAGCTCAGCT
>NW_008236767.1:4452775-4473674 GCF_000691975.1 Corvus brachyrhynchos
TTTGCAGCATATACCAAGCCCCACAATACATGAAATAAGCACACACGCAAAACGTCAGAAGTTTATTTTGACATATTTCTGAAATATTTAGTAAGTACTGTATTACAATTAAGCCATTACTAACTTCAATTCTACTTTTTAATCATGAACATCTCACCAATTCTTACTCTTGGGCATTATGTTTTTTGTAGCACAATGGCTTTAACTTTGAAGTTTTGTTGCAGGGCAGAACTTTTGTTTATACTTTTTCCTAACATAACAGAAGGTGTGGAAAGTGGTAAAAAGAACAAACAACGATTGACTTCATGAAGATACTTAGTATGTCAAAATGCAGAGCCTTCAGAACTATCACATAATGAAAACAATTCAGCAGTAAATCCGATGTTAAGGAATCCAGACGTGAAATTCAAAACTCTGGACTGCAGAACCTGAAGGACAACACTAATGATCGTGAAGGAAACCATAAGCAGTCACAGAGGCAGGAAGGAAAATGACCTTAAATGGCTTTTGAAACAATGTTACATAGGCCTAATATTTTTCAGCACTGAAGCAAAAAACTAACTGCACTCTCCTCTGCTTTGGCTTGAGTTATCAAGAATCCCCCCTGCAGAACTTTAGAATAGAGAAACCCCTTTTTTGGGCAACATTTGTGAAAAAATGTATTATTTAAATTTCCATTATTCATCTGCACCAGAATCATACTTAAACCATACTGACATTAAAATTAATCATATTTAGACCCAAAGCTCTTAGCTGAACTGTACCAAAACAGGAATCATCTGCCTTTCAGATGGGCTGCCTGGACTACTGACTGCAAATGACAGCCAAGTAAAGGATATTGCTGTTCTGCAAAGGATGCTACCACATTACCAGTTTTTACAATCTCATCACTGTAACAGGCAGTAGGGTTAGATATTTAATCTGCAAAGGTCTTAACAACTACAGCAACAGTGACAATGTCTATTGTTTTCAAGATACTAAAAGCATCTCTCTTCAAATTGGGGTTTCTTTGCAAGCAAACACTTGCACTATTCTATGATGACAAAGGAGGTACTTAACAATACTGTTACTGCTCTACCACATGGGCATATACTGAATATACAAACTATTGTGCAGCAGCTAAGCACTCAAAAAGCCCATAAGAAGTTTTAAATAAAAGAGTTCTGAAAGCCAGCTGAAGTTCTTGGAGTGGCTAAAAAGCCTTTGACATTCTAGAAGTCAGAAGTAAGATAAGCAGGGAAAAGAAAGTCATGAAACACTCAGGCAAATCTTTCTTTGTGCCACTGAGAAAACATTTTCATGCTTGATTAAATTTCAGTTTATTTCTAAATGAAGCCCAGCTAAGAGAGAGAGAGAGAGCACGTGCTCTATGGAGAAGCTTCACTACTTATGATGGTCTGACAGAAGTGGCTGGAAAATACCAAAGCAGTAATTCAGTTTTCAAAGCAGTTAGGATTCCTATTCCGCTTTTAACACTTTACAGTATTATAACTCTTTTAACTAACCAGCAGAGTCTTTCAGATTGCTTAAAAACAAATCATTAAAGAAATTGTGGCTTTCAGTTGGCTAGTACTACACAGTGTAGAAAGAGTAACTAGAATTACAAGTGCATTGCAGTTTTATTATCTTTCCTAATCAAAATTACTTCATTTTCAGACACACCAAACCACGTTAATTTTTATAACATGGTAATGCATGGATAGCAAACATTTCTTTGTTGCCTCTAAATTTTTTTTTTTAGTTTTCATGGAAGTTCAAAAACTAAATTCTTGACACCAGTGCAATACCCAGGTCAAATTTAACAATCCCTTTCTCTGTCTGTACCTTCTGAATGGCTAATGTAACATTAGTCTTGCAGAAAACAACACCTATCTGGCAAACATATAGTCACATGCCAAATAAAAGTTGTTTTCTACCATTACAAGTTAACTGCTAAACAATGAGTGAGGATAACAAATCAACTCAAGTTACTGACACAGCTTAGGGTTTTAGGAATTCAAAAATCAAACAACTAAACAGTGACTTTGAAATATTAGGACAGATTTACTTAACATGTATGCCCTTTGGAGATAAAACAATAGAATATCTTGATTCCTAGAGAAAAAAAACTAACAGCAGAATAAAGGCATAAAAACAAGCCTTAGGAGGCAAAATGTATTTCAATGTCACACTAAAAATTAAATTACTTGGCAGAACTTGTAACAAACTAACAGCACTTCTTTAGATTGAAGCAGATAGTATTTCTTTGAAATACATTCTGTTTTATCCAGTTTGGATAAGAATACACGCAGCTGTGCTCAAAAGTTCAAATTTAAGTGTAGGTGGATTTTTAAAAAGTCTGATGACACAGCTACATCTTTTTCCTGTTGAGTCAAGTTCTTCAAATTTCTACAATGCGTTAATACACAGAAAAGGAAAAACACAGAATTTATCATTTTTCTTCCCATTTCACCATATATCATTAAGTAAATATTTTCTTCAATTAAGAAGGGCTGTTCTTAAGTTTCACTATATCCCGATCTTAATTCAAAGAAGCCATATTACCTTAATGCGTTTTTTCATACACTGACATACAAACATAGACACTAAAACAACATCATATAATGATGGATTTGCGCCCATGTGAAAATCCTGAGGTAGCAGACAATTCCAGTGAAGCAGATATTCCCATTTCCCTTGGACTATGCTGTGGGACTCTGCATGACCACCCCTCTCCTACCTTTTTTTGTTTAACATTACATTGATATTCAAAAGTTAAAAGCTAACTGAAGACTGTACTCATTTTTTGAAGTATTCTTGCTTTTATGCCGATTCTGTCCACCTTATTGATCTTTTCCCATTTCACATACCTGGTATAGCCTAATACCTGGGAAAAAGTTCCTCTAGTAAAATGTTTTACAAACCAGATCTATCGGCTGCATTGATTCATACTACAAGAACATAAATGACAAATGCTAGCATTTAAAAAAAAAATTTGTTACTAAGCATTGGTCACATTAAAAAATTCTACTATTTCCATTCTATAACTTCATCATCTAGGCTGCTGGCAGGCATTACAAACTGCTAAGTACATAAGAGGACATAGAAAGAATAATTCTATGCATTCTTGGCAAGGGAAAAATGTATTTTTCTTTCTAAAATGGAAAATCTCTGCAGAAATTAATGAAGAAAAACAATGATGTTAGGACGTTCTTTAAGATTATGTTGCACCCTTGTGTTTCATTATGCAGCTCAAACTGAAGACCCTAAAATATGTACGTGGGGCAGCAAAGTCAATGGAAGTCCATGTAACCATGGCACAGTTCTCAGTCAATCCTGTATAAATTCCCACACAGGTTTTCATGCCACCAATATCACTAGCCTGGTGTACAGCTAGCCAGTAAAGAAAGTTATCAGGCTAACCTAAAAGCCAGCCACTGCATGTTCTCACAGTGCCAAGAGCAGAGCAAGGATGGGAAAGGAGAGAGGGGCTGAGACCAGCAAAATCAGAATTTCAAGTAACTTGCTATTGTGGAAACACTCCTTCAATGTAACATTAAAAGAATGAAATAGAACAAACCTTCACTGCTGTCTCAAAATAATACTGTGTTACATATTTTACAGTCTTTGAGATTAACTACAGCCATGGGAACATCACTACCTGGAAAATGAAAGTAACTTGTATAGAAACCAATACAGATAATCACTATTAAAATACAGAGGTTTTACTTACTGGATAGTGTGTCATGAATATACTACACTGACTACTTTAAAATACTAGGAAAACACAGTAACTTAATTCTTACAGTACCTCCGATTCACTTGCATCTCAAGTTGTTGTATTCTGTCCAAAAGCCCTTTTTCAGCTGCTTCCCTCTGTAATTCAAACTCTTTACAAGCAGTTTGTACTGCATCCTCTTTTTCACAATTGAGCTTCTGAATGAGCAACTGCCTGTCTTGCTCTTGGTTAGATACTAACAGTTCTTTCTCTTCCTTTAGCTTATGGATAATAGCTTCGTATTTTTCCTGCTGCTCACAGAGAGACAACTTTTCCGTTTTTTCCTTCTCTAGGGCACTCGTTTCCAACTCTAACTTACTTTGTAGTTCTGTTATTTGCTCTGAAAGTCTTTTTTCTGCCTCAGCAGTTTTTTGATGAAGAAGCGTTACTTTATTTAATTCAGTTCTAAGCAAATTTGATTCTTCTTCATATCTATTTACTAGCTCAGAAATACACTGATCTTTCTCAATTGTCATCAGAGTCCTTAGTTCTGATAAGCCCACTTGATATTCATCACTGCTAATTTGTATTTTATTGTTTAATTTATCTATCTCCTTTTTTAAGCTTTCAGTTTCCTTGTCAATTTGAGATCTTAAGGTCTCTTGTTGCTGGTTTCTGCTTTCTTCCAAAAGAAGCTTCATTTCATCAGTTTCTGCCTCTTTCAGGGCAAGTTCAACTTCTAATTTGCACCTCAAATCAGACAGATCTGAAACCTTGAGCTGTAACTCTTCTACTTGTTGTTGTTTCTCTTGCATAACTACTTCATGAGATTCCTGCATTTGTTCAAGTCTATGCTGGTTCTCTTTTTTTAATTTATCCAAACAGTCCTTGTGCTCAGCTACGACCTTCTCAAATTCCTGTAAATGCCTGGCTTGTAGGTTGCTCTCCAGTTCTTTTAAATGGCTTTGCTCTAAACTCTCAAGTTCTGCCCTCAGGAGTTGTAGTTTCTCCTTGTTTTCAACATGAAGTTTTTTCAAGTCTTCAAGTACTATTTCACGTGACTGTCTTAGTTCCTTAATTTCAGAATTTTGTGTCTCCATTTGGCATTCCAATTCAAGTAATTTCTGGTCTTTTTCATTCTGAAGGCAAACTACAGCTTCTTTCTCATTCTTTACTATTGCAAATTCATTGTTCTTAGTCTGAAGAACTTCCTCAAGGCCTAACAGGTCACCTTTTAACTTTTTGATTTTCTTTTTATTTTCTTCACCATCCTCCAATAGTTTATTAATTTTAGTTTCATATTCACTTTTCAAACATTGTAATTCATTTTGATGTTTATCATTTAGTGTTTTTTCAAGTGAAAGTTTTACCTTCTCAATTGTATTTACTATTTCTAAGGAAGTACATTTTAAAGAATTAGAAAAGTCACACTGTTCTTTTTGTACAAGTGTTCTGAAATGGCAGAGATCTTCCTTTATACCTCTTAAATGTATCTTTGAGTCTTGAGCAATAACCCTACACTTCTCCACACAAACACTGAGAGAAGCATTTTCTGCTGAAACATCCTTTACACAAGAACTTGTATCTTGCATACGTCTACTGTCTATTGCATTGATAACTGAAGAATAAAGAGATTCCACCATCATTTCCGGGCTTTGTGGGTCACTTATTACATTAGGAGACACTGGATTTTCTTCTATTACAAATTCATTTACTGCTGACATAAAGTCAGATTCTGGACTTTCTGCTAATGAATCCAAGTCTAATGATCCTTGCTTAAGAGCTTGCTCCAAGTTCGGATGGGCAATGGTTTCAAAATCAAACGTATGAGCATCAATGCTGTCTGGAGACAATTCTTCTAATGGAGCTGGGGGACACACAGGAGGACACAGGGGACCCTGAAGACTGAGTGATGGAGGAGTTCTTGAAGAGGTAGCAATTGCGGTTCCTGTAGTACTTTCCATCCTTGGTGTAGTAGCAGATTGTGGCGATGCTTGACTATTGGAGGCCTACAAGTTATAAAGCAAGAAATAAACACTTGAAGTGATAAGCAAAACTGTTAATATTAAAAATTAATTTTACATTATCAGGCAAAACAAGAACTTAAAAAAATCAGCCTTATTATTTGCAACAGTCCAAAATATGTACTACTAAAACTAAAGCAAAAATTGCAGAAAATCAGGGAGATTTCCATTAGGTTTCAGAAAAGCATCATTTGTAAACACCTAAATACTAAATGCTCACCTAGCCAGAACTCCTATGTAGAGCACACCCAACTGTATCTTACCAGTCAGAAACAGGCTTTGGTTCCTAACAGCCTATTTATTTCAGTTTTCCTAATAATTTTGTTACTAAAACATTTTTATTCTATTATTGCCAATACTATTATTGAAAAAGCAGCCATTTTTAAAATACACAACTAAGGTTTACAAAATCTTTACTACAACAAAACTGTTGTCTACTAACATATCAAAAATATGTATCAATTGCTCTGCATGTGAATGTAGAACTAGTACAGTACAATGAAGGGCACATTCTAATTAAAAACAACATTCTGACTTTTCAGAATGCAAGACACACAGCAATCACAGCCAGATTGGATTTTTTCCCCCTTCATGTGCTCCCATCGCTCCCAATTTTAGTCATTTTGCCTCTAAATCCTGGATATAACCAAAACTGATTCTGTAGCACCAGATCTTTCAATATTCACCTGCAAAGCTAATGGTTAGAATGATCACCCAGAATAATCCATGAGTAACAGCAGCTTGTGAATAAACATCAGTTAAAGCTTCTCCACCTTCATGGAACTGTCCCCAAGAAATTCTGATCAGTTGCAGTGATTTTGATTCTTAAAAGGCTAAAAACTTAATTAATTGGAAAATTGATTTGATTAGATAACACTTTAAATCTCATTATCATCAGTTATTGTTTAATACTATACCAATTATAAAACAAGATCTCCAGGACCAGTGCATACCCTGCTCTGACCTGCATGTTTGAAGATCAGTCTCTGGTATTTCAAAGACATCATACATTTCTATATATTTCTATATTGCCATGGAAATTATACTTCAAGAGAATTCTGCTGAAGTTTTATTTATCATAGCTATAATAGTTGTAACTCAGGCCAAGTTACCTGCACGTCTGTGCACCTGCAATTCAGTAAAACTCCATTCTGAAATGCTTTAAAAAAAAAAATCAACATCAGCCTTAGAGACTATGCAAACAGCCCATGTTCTGGGATGTTCAAGCTTTCTGTATGTACCAAAACTCAATTTATCTTACAGCATGATGTATCTGAAAGATATATTCAGTTACAGATTTTCTTAACTTCACAATTTAATAGATTAAACACAGTAAATTTACTGCTTGCAAATTTTTTTTGACAGAACAAGCAAAGTGTATAAAGTCTTCATCCTTTACTACCTTTATAACTACCAGAACCAGGCACAAATAAATGACCAGCCTGTACTCCTTTAGTATCTTATGCTATCACTTATCATTTACAACAAGGAATATAAAAGCCCTAATGCCAACAATACACCTGTAGATTCCTAAGACAAAAACATAAACCTTAAGCTTCAGCAAGTGCAGAACACATCCCAGTGCAAGCCAAAAGCAATGTACAGTCTCAGCATCCACCAAGGATGCATTCCTGAAAAAGTTTGTAATAGGATGGATAGTGAAGCAATTTTTCCTAGGAAAATTACAGTGAAACACACACAGTTAAAATACATACGGCAAATATCTGTAACACACAGAATTAAGGCATAAGCACAGGATCATCAGGATCACAAACTGGAAGAGATGCAGAGTTTTCTGAATGTATCAGTGCTCTGAAAGACATCAGATGCATTGTCTGTAACACCATAGCTCAACCAATACCTTGCTCTTCCATCTTTCATCACTAAGAACTTGTTTGATTTTATTCGTCTAAGAAACGTGACCATGTTGAAAAGAAACAGTTGCTGAACAAAAAGTCATGGGAATCTTTCTAGAAGAAAATTCCTCTAAGATGTTCAGTCTGAGTGCTGGAGATTTGTTGCTGGTGCTCTTCTTCAAAAAGCCAACACTGCCTCCAGCTGATAATTCTGTGATCCTGCTCGTGCCTCTTTCCCGAACCATCCATACTGCCTCAATGCATTTAAAATGTGTGTCTAGTGCTCTTTATTACGTTAGTTTTTATTAAGGAAATTTCTGCCATCCATTGAATTTAGCCACTTGACTGGTGACAGTTAGTGGAGCTTGGCAATAAATGCTCAGCAACGGAACTCCAAAAAACCCAGAAGCAGCAGACTTTGATCTACTGCTGTATAAATTGCCATTTCTTTTGCTTTCTCGAGCTTTTACAGTGATTGTTACTCAAAAAGAGACCCCATCATCCTCTGTACCATGCAAATGTTCTCTTAATGGAGATACAGCGTGTTTAACAATTCTCGCTGTGATTTAAGAAGAGTCTATTTCAGTTTCAACACTCATCTGTTTAGCAGAGTTGCATTTGCACCTCAGCTTCCCTAGCTTTTACATCTTTATGAATCTAAATCATACAATAATTTTGAAATACATTGTAAAAAAACCTTGTGGTCATTGTATAAAAAATATTGTATTTATGAAAAATGAACAGGACATGAGGCAAATAAAAGGAAATGCTCCTTTTTTAAATGATTCTATTAGCCAGGTTTAAGCATTTCCCTTGGGTTTAATTTCAGCTTGTTATTTATTTAAAAAAACTTTCAAAAATAGATGTTGAAGGGTACTCTGTATGCTGATACATGCCTGGGTTCAAAGCATGCTTCAAGTGACAAGCATCTACCATTAATAAACTAGAGCTTTAATAGTAACAAAAACTAGCATCACAGCTATCAACAAGCACACACTAAAAAAAGCACTTCAAAGACTTTGAATATGGGAAAGTCCTACAGAAATCCATATGCAAAGAAAAGATGGTGTCTACCAAATAAATTTTGGCAACCCTGCAGAATCATCCCAGAAGGTAAAGAGTAAGGACATACCATAAAGAAAAAACAAAAAAAAATGTCACTCTGTGGAATAATGAACTCTGTTTCCTCATGACCTGGGGCTGTAACATGCTACATGCCCCAGCAGTGGCTGCTGTGAGCTCAGTGTCTAGCGAGCGTACCAGATCACTGCTTAGAGAAGAGTTAAACCTCACATTTTGAGTGGCTGAAACTATATAAAGATTTTGTTTTCTGTTGCTCTTTTTCCTGAGAAACCCTGTGCCTGCCATCTAGTCTGTTTCCAATCTACAGACAGCAATGTATGCACGTCATACACTAATTTCTGTAACAACAAAGGAAGAAGAGTCAAGAGCAAACAAGAAAAAAATAGAGATAGAAAAGCAGAACTAATTTCCAAGTTCTCAGGTACTGCAGGATTACATGCCTTGTTCTAATTATGTTACTACAAAAAACATAGGGAATGGGGCAATTCTCTGAAAGATTACATGCAGTGTTTCAATTTCAAACTCATCTAGAAGAAATGGTAGATTTATGATCTGATTTGAAGAGCCAGCTTCTCTTATAAGAAAAACTTTTAATACCAAAGGATTGCATATGTTAACTACCTACTAACATGGAGAAGACACCTGAATCATCTTACCCAAATCCTATGGGCACCTTAGCCTTCCCTGGACATCTTTAACTCAATTGCTGATCTGCTTAAAGTTTGTATTATGAAAATAAGAGAGCACAGCAATATCTTTGATGTGAGGCTATTAAATTACAAAGAATAAGCAGAAAGTCTTAAAAATGAAAAGAGGTTTCGAAGTATTAACAAATTAAACAAATACCCACAACGTTGTCCTTTAACTACTCCAATGTAATACTAAAGTAAAAAATAATCATTAATGTTCTATGAACTTGAAAGCTGAAATAGTAAGAGTTATAGGGACACTTGGAAAGAAGTACTCAACACCCCCAGTAAGGTATTTGATCTCCTCTGACTTGTTCTTTGCTCGCTTGTCCGCAGTCACAACTTTTCACTCCTGCCTAAAGCAACTATTAAAGACAGTTGCTGGAGCTGATGCAGTAGGATGAACTTCCATTTGACCAAGACAGAATTCAACTGCTGCACTACCAGCTACCCAGGGACACTATCCCAGTTCAATTTGAAGAATCAGGCTTCTGCTGCCACTAGTATGGAAAGGGAAACCTGTGGTTGAATGTGTGTCCTTGGTAGAGTACAAGAGTAATAATATGGGCAACACTCAACACCTGCACAGTTATTGCCAACTCTGCACCAAGTTGGGAGGATTTCTCAGTTCACACCCAGAACACGTGGCTGCAAGAAGATCTAGGCATCTTCAGGACAATTGTTACATGTTTGTTCATCCTTCTAATTATTTACTGTGAATTCCCAGCAATACCAAAGATAAAAAAAGGAACATTTTAAAAATTACTTCAGTAATTCAACACAGGCAAAAGTAGTATAATTTAAAAACACGCTTCTATATTATCTTAAGAGCAAAGCAACACAGAGAAAGACCTTGTGTTTTTCATGAAGTAGTAACAAGAACACTGTCTTTGAAAAGAAAAAAATCTCTGACAAATCTGTTTGCTCCAATTCCAAAAGAGTTCAAATGAATCACTGAAACGACACACAGAGATGGGCATTTTCAAGATGACATCATGAACGGCCCAGCTTTGACTGTGCAATGCAATTTACTCTAAGAAAAGAGACAATTATCCAAATCTGTCTAAGCATCTGACACTTCTGTGTAAGTGAAGAATCCAAATTGGTCAAACCACAGCAAAAGAAAAGAGTGGGAAGAATATTTTCCTGATTTGGCAAACATCTTTTTCTGTACTGACACATACTGATGAAAATTTCTCAGATAAGCATGTCTGAACAAAGAAGGAGGAACTACGAATACGTTAAAAAGGCGTATTTCCTGTTTATTTTACAACAGTTATTATGCGTATTTTTAATTAAAACTTAAATTTCACACTCTTCTGACATTGCAAGCCTTAGTGAAAAAATTAATTCATCAGAACAACTGTCACTATCCTGGTTTCTTACAAGATAAATTTCAGGATAATCCATGATGGGAGCGAACTTCTATATTTTAGAGCAAGGTCTGTTGTAAGGGCATGTTCAGAAAATGCCAAGATTTCACAGAATTTCTTCATTTCCAGCAATTTCAATGGCTAATACAATGGTCAGGCCCTAATATTCTTATTCTTAATAGCTGTTCATTTGAAAAACAATCTTTATGAAGAGAGAAAATAGCTGGGAAATTACTTAAGTGACACACCTTTTCTATGTTACAGAACAAAGAGCAGTCCAGATTTCATATTTTACACAAATAAAAGATTTCCAATAAATCTCCTGTCCAAACCCCAGAGAAAAAAATAGAGAACTTCATGTCACTTGGTTTAAGCAGGAAATTGCTATTCAAAATTAAACATGCCCATAATCTTAGCCGTTACATAAGATGCTTCCAGTCAGCCAAGTGCATACAATTTACACCATAGACCATTGCACAGCTCCCCCCAAAAACCTACTGATTTTCTACAGCAAAAGAAACCCAATTTGAAGCAGTCAACTTCACAAAAAACTTAAGCATTGCTAAATTCACCCAGAGTTTCCCAGAGAGAAGCCACAGTCAGAAGCTAAAAGGAACCTATTTGGTGTATTATGAAAGTTAGAGGCTGCATGCACAGAAGCAAAAATGATTGGCAGAAACAGTTTCTAGGGGAAGGAATCTATTTGACAGGCAGTGAAACTAGGAAGAGATCTTTTTACCATCTGTTCCTTCTATACTCAAAAGACTGCACAACAGCCAACCAAAGCCCTAAAATCTTAGCTGCTTGTGCCAAAAGGACCTAAGAAACAATGCAGAAATCTAGAGAAGTAACAAATTCACTGAATACAAACTAAAGCAATGAAGGCAGAATGCACACATACTGCAGACAAAAGATTTGAAAAATGACAGAAAACAAAAATATAAACAGCGCAATTCTATTTCTACAACATCTGTGGAATACAACTATCTGTTCAATATTCTTAGAATATTTACTAGTTCACAATTAGAAAGGAAACTTACGCAGTTAATCTTTACATCGGGAAAAACAAAGATGCATTCTAAAGTGTTTGATAAAACAGTATTATGAAAGTATTCTACTGTTTTAAATATAACATTCTCTTTTTTATTGATAAAGAAAAGCAAAAATACCTTTTGTTCATTCAGCAGGTCTGTAATGGTTTGTGACATTTCATCCAAACTCTGTGCTGCCTTGACCAGGTTATGTAGAGCACGTACATGCTGGTGAAGAGGTTCAAAGTCACATAGTATGGGAACCCTTAAAAATAGTACAGGATTACTTTTTCCCCACATTGTTAGTTTAATATTCCAGTCTATTAAATTATTATGTGTATATTTCAACAACACTAAGCTTCCCTCTGTATAAGGTCTGTACTTAAGGTAAGGTCTTAATTTCATTTATTTTATAAAGAAAAAAAAGTCTACTAAGACCCCCTGGTATTTGTGTTTAAAATTAAAAACTTGGGAGCTTTTAAGGAGTGCATAATAATAAACACAAAGATGAGCAAGTAATTCCAGTCTTTCCTCCCAAGGAAAACATTTCCCAGTAGTACCTAGAGTTACAATGACAGCAACAGAAGTGATTAAATCTCTAATTGAAGCACTTGTGTTTGCAAATTGCTCTATTCTTGTCTCCAGTTGGATTCTCTCCAATCCAGCTCTTCCTTCGAAGAAGCAATTAATTCTCTACTATTTTATTTTCGTGATAGGTAACCTAAATTAAACGACTGATTAATGTGTCGTGATCACATTTCAAGTGTTGCAAGATAAGCTGAAAAGATGAAGTAAGAGTTCATTTAAACAAACAATACAGTAAAAGCAGATTACACTTCAATGTATTCTGCACTCTCTATTCAATATATAGGGCAAGTGGTATCCAGGGTATTTTTGTAGAATTAAGATTTCTATTAATTGCTCAAACACATAATTTCAGAAGATTGAAGCACTAAGTAAATTAAAACATCATTTTAATTATGCAGCTGAGAGGTTCAGTGCTAATAGAAAAGGACTTTGTGCTGGGTCTCAGTTTTGCTTATTGCTTGCTCTTTACATGTTAAATGAAAATACCAAAGAAAGTTCTGCTCTCAAGTTTCTTCTGAGATCAGCATCTACCCAAGGTGTATGACAGCTTTTGCCCACTGGAGTTGCAAGCTCACCACTATCCTGTATTTTCACCAAATGCAACCCCAAGCCCAGAAACCACGAGGAATATGACATAATCCCACCTCTATTGCCATCAAGTGGAAAGCTATGTCACTACAATTCAAACCTGCTAAAACATCTTAGTCAGTGATTGGTTTTCTGACAAAAGCAGGGCAAAATTCTTCCTGAACTCAGTAAAAACCACCAGGAAGGTTGTAAAATTCTCACAAATCAAAACATCAAGCAAACATTAGGAAAAAGATCCTACAGTTGCACTTTCTTCCCCACAAAATTGATGAGGAGCAAGCCTAGGAGCACAAGAGAATTTAAAAGGGTAGATCAGCTATAACATGACCCATGGCAAATCCATTGTCAAGCTGACTAAGCTCACTACACTTGTTAACTCCACCAACACCACCATAAAGATAGACAGGAATTCTGAATAAAAAAAAAGAATGCCAGTCCAAAATACAGGTGAAAAAGCAGTGAATTCAGCTCGTGCCTTATGCACCAATAACAGGTATTAGGCTGACACTGTTGGTGAACCTGACAGATGGCAGCAAAGCATCGTCCTCTTGCATTTACCTTTGTAAATGCAATCCCAGCTTTTTGCCTTGGGGGCAAAAAAACCAAACCAAACCAAAAAAAAAGTAATCTCAGCAAATCTCTAACTGCAGATCTCTTTGAGGAGAAGGATGATGATACATGCAACATCTGAATGTGATCATACTGATAGATCTCCTAGGCTGAACAGAACTTGCCACTGCCCATTTCTGGCCCATTATTTTAGTTGGTATTTCTCTCCCCCTTGACTGCTCTGAGTCTGGAACCTCAGGCTAACAGTCCAAGTTCCAGATAAGGAACTAATCCTGTAAATTGCTTGTGAGACAAACCAGTAGCTTTCCTGTCTGCATATGCATGTCTGCCTCATTGTTGGGAAGTAAGAAACATATAAATAGAGCTTCTACTCAAAATGATGGATTTCCATAAAAAGCAGAGGCACTTAAGAGAATACACTTTTTAGTAAAACCAGTTTAGTAAAATCAGAGAAAAAGTAGTAATTGAATATAGAAGATCTCTATGATCTCATGCTGAGCTAAAGACATTTATTTTATTTCCTCCAGAACACCACACAACAAAGAGCAAAAGAAAAAGGATCAAATCTCATTCTGATCTGACAAAACATAGTTATGAGTTTATTTCAGTTTAAAACTGATGATGTTTTTTTTTTTGCTTTTAGCTATGAGGCAGCTCAAAGGAACACTCAAAATCCTTTATATCTCAATACAGAATAGATATGTACAAATCATCAGAGCATGAGTATATAATGTATCTGCATTAAGTCAGTGAAGATCACTGCTTAAGAATGGTAACAGATTAGAAAATACCCTTGTCTGTTTTTATGGAAAATGACCTAAGAGGGTAGAAAACTGATGGGGATGGGACCCCCAGGAGAATTATTTCTGTAACACACAAAGTGTAAAAGGTGCTTTACCTGAGTAATGGCTGTACTTCTGAAGGACAGAAAGACTGCAAAAACTGCAAGTCACTCAATGAGATATCTGGAAGCTCACTGTCAAATCTGCGAGGTTTTCGTGTCTGCAAATAAGATATTAATTTACACATTGTTGTAAAGATAAGTATCAGATTACTAAAGAAGGATTTAAAAGAGCTTCATAAATAACACAGAAAAGTTAGCAGTAAACTGATCTCTTTCTCAAAAGATTTTTAATTTTTAAGAAACCATGTCTGGTCCTGTTCCCCTAAAAAAAACCCCCTTACATTTGTAATGACTAACTATCCATAGTGCTTGGGCAGCAGTAGAATAGAGTATTTCAGTTGGAAGGGACCTACAATGAGTATCTAGTCCAACTTCCTCCCTATTACCAAGCTTCATAAACATTATGGACATGTTTATAAGTTAAGGGATAAGACATGGCACTGAAGATTTATTGTGCTGCTACACATACAAATATTAATTCAGTTCAGTATTTGAAACATTGAAATGAGGAGCATTCTTATTTACCAAGTACCCTTTAAATAAAACACAGCTGAAAAGGAAAAGCTGAAAAGGTTAAAAAGGCAAAGTGAGATGGCAACATTAGAATCAGGGAGTTAGCTTGCTTCAATTAACCAAGCTATATCAAATCAAAGCTAACAGGCAATGCTGAATTACAATGCCCTCATGTTATCAGCCAATTATGAGACAAAAATGCTTTTCCACTCATCCAGTGATTATCAGAAAACATGGAAACCTTTTACTTGCTTTTACCATCCAATTAATTTTATTGTTCTATTATTCACAAGGCAATTAGATGAACAAATTATTCCTCCTTGTTTCTTTTTTCTGACCATTAAGAGCAGGTTTTTTTTTTTTTTCAATACCATGGACTAAAAAAAGACTGCTAAAAAGGAGAGTTGACATTTCCTCTCCCACTGCACTGTTACAAACCAATGTTAATATAGGTCACTTGAAATGGCAAGAACACTAGCTGCCAGCTTTTTCATTTGTGTCACAGCAATGTGAAAGGCATACAGCTTCAATGAATTAAGCTCAGGTTTATAATTTATGAAACTATAGAAATTAAACAAACCCAAATATATGAGTACATACACAAAAGGATGGAGGCCAGGAGTCAAGTCCTCTAAACAAACGATTCCTTAGAAAGGACTTCCCTGAAGAAAAAACACAAACAACTTATTTAAAGGAAGAAATGCAACATTGTCTCAAGAGAAACCAATTGAAGTTACTGCAGTTTAAGAGCTGAAGTACATTTGAAAGAACTACTACTTATATTGTTGATTACATAAAATTGCAAATGACCACAGAACATCAGGCAAAACCCACCATTCAAGCAGAACTCCCTTCACGGAAGCCTCTTTTTCCTTAATGTTCACACAGGCAAAAGCTTCAACTTATTTTTGAAATTTTCACTGTAATCTTCCTTATCTCCTTTCCAAAAAAATTTGATAAACTTTTGTTCAATTTTCTCATTTTATCTGTCCATTCAGAACATAAGTTCAGACTTTGCAGAGAAAGTAATCAGAATTCTTTGAGCAGAATCGTTATTTTTAATATTTTTTTTAAAAACAAACTTCTGGTGAAGGTCTTTAGACATGGGTCTTAGTTCTTGGATTTTTCTGGAGTAGTACAGAGGAAGTCATAGCAGTAGCCAAATATTCAGTAACAGTTTTAGAAGTGTTATTTAAAAGAACAATAAAGCTCACAAAGCATGTTTAAGCACAAATTGCATTCAAACGTGATAATGAGAAATCTTATGTTTTACAAACATTAATCACAACTTTCACGTTATTTTGGATAATCTATATGAATAATTAAATGATTTTATTAATAGAAAAATATTTTGTTTGTAATAGAGCAGCATGCACATCCTACTTGAGTAAAATTTTTTTTTCGGGTATTGAAATTAGAATATAATGAAAATATTTTAACTACAAAGACAAGAGATATACTTCAACACAAGTCAATTTCACAAAGACAAAGTACTTACTAAAGAGTTTACCGAAAGATTCCCTTTTTGCCTTTTCAGCTTCATATAGATGTTTCCCATCTTTTATTAAAGCACCTGCCCACTGTGAAAGGGGAAAATATGTAGTTACTTGTAATTTATATGCTGATACAAAGGTTTGGTCTCAAAGTTTTATTTACTTACCTCCCTGTAGTGTTTTATGAACATTTTTCTCCTCACAACCTCAACAACAGCTAAACAGTACATCTGAGGAACAGTGCTGAGAGCCTCTACAACTTTGACCCTTTCTAGGAGCTCTGTTACAAGACGAAGCAGTGCTTGTAGTTTCTCTCCATCTTGGTCAGCATGAAGCATTACAAAACAACACCACCTACAAAAGTAGATTACACTTTAGAAGATCACATCTTAGCAATTTTTTTTTTCATTTAAATTAGATTAGCAACATGTCTGAATGGAAATGAACAATGGATGAAATGAACAATGCCATCATTTCACATGGGACAACAACAAGCTAACAAAGTACCAAGCTATTCAGAATTCAGTAGTCACCTTGCAGATTCCCATTAGTTTCTCACAGTAGAATATCCACATTAGTGATCAAAAATGAACATCTACCACCATTTAAGACATTGCTTTTGACAAGTTCTTAAGCATAAATAACCTTAGAAATAGTAATAATACAACTTACTCCAGTAGAATTTAAAAAAGCTGATACATCCTGAGAAAAAAAATCACTACTTTTTGTTTATAAATCTTAAAAATACTTATTGAAAAGCTTTAGCAGGAGGTATTAAAGGTTGGAATGCTGTCAAAGAAATAAGAACTGTTTGGGAAGTTCACACAACATACTCACGCACTACAAGCAACAGCCCTTGTAACACAAATTCTCATATCTTGTAACCGCATCTTCAATTCCCTTAATCATACAGTCAATAGGTAGATTTCAGGCACAGACACCAACATAATTAAACCACAGGGTAACTAGTGAGAAGGTAATCAGCTGGTGTGCTTGAGGAGAAACATTACAGCAACTTTGCCACCAGAGAAGCCGTAAGGTGGAGGTATATCCCACAAGTAATAAAAACATATAAAATTGCTTTTATTGACAGAAGTGAAGCAAAAGTGAAACAACAAATACAAACGAGTCAACATTAAGCAATCAGGAATATATACTAACAAAGACACTAGAAGATAGGCACTCTTGACTTTTTCATAGTAATAATTTCCTTAAGACACACAATCCTTAAACACCTTCCTGCAAGTGGAAGTAACATGAAGTTGAAAAGTTTTAACTTACTTCAGTCTGACTTGCAGATTATTTGCAAGCTCCTGTTTGGCAGTGGTACATTTCTGTTTAATATCTAACAGTTTTCTGTGATTAGTTAACATAATCATCAGCTGATTTGCATGACTCAAACACAAATCAGGTAGCACAGAAGGATCTTTCAAGTTCTCAGCTCTCTTCTGATTTGCCAAAAATCCCTGGAGCAAGAGAGACATTTGTTACACAAGCTTTGTGACAATCAAAAAGCACGAAAGTGATACATCTTCTCTAAGAATGCAAGTATTTTAACAAACTTACCGCAACCATTGAGAATTATAACAGAATGATATATGAAGAAAAAGCAAGTGTCAAAGTTGCTTTCTTTCCAGTCCAAATCAATCTTGTTCCATATTTCACTACCAGTTACCAACACAACCCTAATAGAACTTTACACAACTAACCAACACCAGTGAAAGACCACAAAATTTAATGCAGCAGAAACATAATTACTACGATGGAGGGGATCAACCATCATTCTAACTTCTGCTAACAACCATCTTCCTAACTTCTGGCATTTGCAAGATTTGACATCAACTTAGAGCATGTTCAAGACTACTGTGGGCTAAAGAATTTGTATTTCTTGCATAAAGAAATTCACACAAATCTAGCTCTTCTCGAGAGCCAAGATCACAGCCACACATCTTATTTGCATGCAGAATGCACCCTTACATCATAAGTAAAGGAATAGACAATTTATAAAAAGAAATGGCAAGGACGAAGATTTAAAAGTTGAAGTCTCTGCCAAGTCTTGAAAAGGTACAAATTCTAAATTTACAGTAGCATTTAAACAAGGTGACGAAGCCTCTTTCCATCTGACTGTTAGGTCTTTCACTCCAAAGTGGGATTGGTAAACTTGAGGTAGGCTCTTCAGCCAAGTGAAGAAGGAAAAAATAGCTAAAAGCACCACTCACAATATAGGGCAACCAAGCACAGGGATGGGAAGACTAGCTTAGCCATCGTGCTAAATTCCCTTTGATTTAGCACTGGCCTACAATATGAACGCCAAAAGACCGAGATTTAGCACAAACTTGCTTCTAAACTTACTCATTGAATTTTTCTGGAGACAAGCTCCACTTTTAAACAATGCTGACAGAAGTACTGATAGCACCCACCTTTACATACCAGACCAGATGCAACAGGGAGCCTGGGTCCTACACAACTCTCAGTCCAGCACTGCCCTCCTCAAAAGGGGGGGGTCTAGCTCCCCTCCCCCCTAAATTGGGAGGCAAGGTTGATCATTTATTCCTACTAATAATATACCAGTGTGCAACCAGGAGTAAAAAACTTATGCCTTTCTTCAGAGTCCCAGCTCCAAGGTCATGGTGAAAATCTGAACATCGTCATATATTGCCAAATAGACCTTTATTTACTTTCAGTAGCAAACAAGGTATTAAAGGACAATCTTAACTATCAAGTTAACTGAAGCTCTTTACAGAAACTGTATTTAATAAAATAACTTTCATATGACACTGGAGTGCTTTTTGAAAATAGGAGCTACATATTTGATATTTAAAATAGTCTTTAATCTAATTTCTTATCACTCAAAATTATACTGTTCAGTGAAGGCACACTCCTCTCCTCACTACAAGACTGATGATCAACCATTAAGCTATTCCCTGATCTTGTATCACTGAGTGACAAATTACCAAGAATTCAATATTCCCTTCAAAATTGAAACTGATCCACTTAATTCTTGTTCCGTATATCCAACTAAAGTTCTGATTTCCTAGCTGTAGCTTTAAACCATGTGAAAATATGACAACATGATGTGAAAACTGCCAGTATTTAAATGTCAAATTATTACGAAATAGCATCTTATTGACCAACCCCAATGGGATACGTTGAAAACTATCTTGCATAATGACATGCAATTGTTTCATTGTAATTTTAACAGCATACACACATGAAAAATCTACAATTGTGTATTACCTGAGCAAGTTCTTTTTGTTCATTCACCAGTCTGCTGCAGCTTGCTATCATCTGGTCCAATGCATAGAGTCTATCCTCAAGACCTTTAATAGCCTTCATGTTCTGATTATCTAGTTTGGCGATAGTTTGGCGACACTCTGCCAGAAAGGGTTGGATGATCCTTGGATCAAGCTATAAAAAAAGGTTTATTAGTTGCTGACACACTGAAAGGTGATTTAAGTTAGTTAAATGAGGTTTTTTAACCTCAATATTTTTCTTTTTTTTTTTTAATCTAATGTGTGACTACTTCTATCATCTTGTTTCAGAAGTCTGAGTAAATGAGTATGAGGATTCTGTATCACAGCATGAATTTTTCTGAAGTACTCCAACCAGACCATCACTGAAATCTGAATCCTTATAAAGGGAAGAGACACTGGTTGAGGGGACAAGGCAAGGTGCAGAGGGAAGAGGCACTTTATAGCTAATGGGCAGTTTGACCTGGGATAGAGTCCATACGGCTACAATCAAAACCAATCATGAACGCGACTCAATGGAAAGTGCAGAAGGGAGGGTAGTGAGAAAAAGCAGAAGAGCCATCAATCTTTTCCCACTAAATAAATGTTTTAACTAACTACTTAGACAAGCAGATAATTTCCAAGCAACTGGAAAAGACCCCATAGAAAAACAGTATAGTTGTCATATTTTTAGCTAGAGCGTTTTTTCCCTAACAGAAACGTTTTAAAAGTTATTTCATAATATTCCTTCATAGACCATTATCCAGAAAGAAAGAAGTATTTGAAACATTAAGAGTCTACCAATGCCCACAGATATTAAGGGTCACTCTTCAAGCTTCACTATATGAGTAGTAAATTAAAATCAGACGTCTAGCAACAACATAGGTAAGTAATTGCAACATCTTATGAAGGTCAGAGTGTAGTGTAAACCTGCAATATATTAGTCGTGAACATAGTAAAAACCATTAGGTATTAGCAGAAGATGAACAAATTTGCCCAAATTTATCCAAAATGGTTATGGTATTTTCTTATAGGAGAATCTAGTGAAAAGGATGCTATTTGTGAAGTCACATTGGCTGCCACAGCACTGGCTTCTTTCATCAACATGCAGGTTTTATCCCACTTACAGAGCACACAAATCAACCTTCAAAAAAGAAAGCATTTATTTCACTCAACAGTAACATAAGTAAAAGTGTATTTTCCCCTCAATCTACCACTTAACTAAGTTTTCACACACAGCACTTCAGTTTGGAAACAACC
>NW_008236767.1:4473802-4495723 GCF_000691975.1 Corvus brachyrhynchos
AATCTGGGGAGTAGAAACATTTCCAAATTAAGGAGCACCTATAAAGAATAGGTCTTCCAGTTACTTCAAACAAAAAAAAAGGAAAAAAACCAACCAACCAACAGCTTAATGGGAAAGTACCAAAAACTAGTAATTAGCCCAAAACTTCTTAGAATAAACAACTAGTGCTGTTATTAATGTGACAAAATGCATCCAGATTCTCTGAAAACAAAGGTTAATTTTTAGTATTTGATGTCTTATGAATCTTGGTCTTTTCTCAAGTCTCTTGTCCATCTTCAAGAAACAGTAACAGAAGTATTTAACCAGATTGATTTTACAGGATTCACTTCACTGCCACCCTATTCAGGAGTACTCCCTGTGACATCCTGAATTAGTCCACTGCAGCATCCAGAAGAGTTTCTTAACAAACAAAATACTGAAGAACAATATGGTGGTTTTTTTCTCTTTTTACCTTCTTAAACTAATGGTGTTTTATCTCTTTTTACAAAGAATGCCTATTCCTCTCATTCTTTTCTAGCCTATTTCCTCCATCCACTCTTTTCATCCCGTCTTTAGCCTAACTGCATCTGTAGGATCCAGCTCTACTTTCATTGGTAGATAATACTACTCTCTTCATCTTTTCAAAGTATCTTCCTTTTCTAGCCTCTTACGTAAGTGGCAACAACAGCACTTAAAAACATCTGGTTAGCACCTACTTACCCAGTGCTTTTACTGCAGCCTAGGTTTCTGCAATTAGAAGTGTCATTTTGTAGAAACATCTAGAGGCTAGAACCATCAGAAACTCAGCAGCACTCCGTGCAACACACCAGTTATGTCACGACTACCAGTAACAAACGTATAAAGCTCTTACTCTGGTGCTTTAAGCTTTCAGGAAAATCTTACCTGAATTCAGTTTTTCAAATAAGAAGTGCAATCACAAACCATTTGTATGGTTCATATTTTCAAGAAGGAAAGGGCATGGGGAGAACGCAGTCAAAACCATTTTTAAAAGTTAGTGCCATTTTATTCTATTATTCTAACATTTTTTATACTAGAGTGTCACCTCAACTGCAAGATATTTATTTAGGATTTTCTTTTCCTTTTCAGCTGCAGCCCACTTCTGTTTTCAACTAATTCTAATGGTAAGTAAAGATGCAATCCTTTGTCTGTGCTGCTATCAAAACAGAGTAAATAAATGTTTTCCTAAGGAGAATCAGGAACGCTTTACTTCAAAGCTTTGGGGTTTTTTTGTGAACCAAAATGGACCAGGATTGATCAATAACAACTGCTCTGGTGAGTCAGAATACTCTGACTGAAGCACTTTCCCCACCTGCCAATTCTGCTTATGCCAAGAACACAGAAAGAAGCTTCATTTTTTGCAGGTTCAATCACAATTTTTCAACATAAAAATTGACTAAAGTAACAAAACAATTACAACAGTCGAAAATTTTCTGCCTAATCTTAGATAAGACAAGGACAGAAAAGACAAAACACAAGACAGCACCTCTAAAACATGTGATATGTGTCAGATAAGACTACAAGCTGACCAAAAAACGTAGAGTATGTACTTAACCAAAGTATTCTTTGCATTTTTGCGTCTTTTGGATCACTATAGTTTATTTGGAAGCAATTGTTTAATGTTCATCTCTTCAAATACTGATTTTTAAAACATACTACATTTGTGTTCTGTTAATATTACATAGAAATTGAATTTATTGTCTCACAACCCACCTAGTGCGCTCTGTTGCTCCTGTTTTAAAATAGTAGAAAATACCTTACAGCATTACTAAACAAACAGGAGAGAGGACTGTCTCAGACTTCAGCAAAATAGGAAGTCTTTTACAAAATCAATTACTGTTTTCACTAAAGAAAAACTTGTCATGTCCAATCTTTTCCTTAGCCTTTTCTGTACTACTAAAATCTTAAGACAGCCCCTAATATTAAGCCAAATTCTCCAATTACTTTTAAGACACAATTGAAATATCAATGTACAGAACCAGCCAGACCATGATGTTCTCTACAACAGGTGGGTTTTAGAAATCACTGATTCAGTCTTCCAGTCCTACCTTAGAGAGGAAATAAAGTGTCAAAGACAATATAAATTGTTTCCTTTGTTCAACCTATGTTGTGTTGCAATAGTATATTATATATACGAAAACAAGGCTAGACAATGCAAGAAGTATCAGCTACAGTGAAAGCAAATAAAGAAGGAAAACTATAGGCAAAAGAATTTTAAAAGGTTTTAATGCTCACTGATTAAAATAATAATTTTGAAAGTAAAGTGAGCACTGTTGTATTCTTCCAGCAGAAATACGGACTGACTGAGCCCTTCTGAGCACATCTGTATCAGCTAATAAAGAATGCAGAGATATAGAATATAAATTTATCCCAATTGACCGTATGAATTTGTTCTATATTTTAATAAAGGCTTAACTATTTTGAACTCAACATTAATTTTGGTCCAAGAAAATCTTTACTTTTATTATAAATGTAGTTTCTATGAAAAAGGCAACGAAATAACAGTAGTACCACTTCGCTTATACACTACAAGAAGTTTTTGGCTTTCCAAAATAAATGGCTAGCTGAGAAATAAGCAAGATAACAAGCATTCATCGTAAAATTATGTATCTTCCTAAAGATCAGATTCTTAAGCATTCATTGTAAAATGATGTATCTTCCTAAAGATCGGATTCTTAACACTCAAACTCATAAAACACTTTCCCCACACTTATCCCTCCCCGGTCTCTGCTTTGGCCTTCATTAAGAAAGTTATCTGAGAAACAAGTTACAAAAGAGCTGAGTTCAGTCACTTCAAAAGCACCTCCATCTGGAAAAAAGCAGCAGCATTCAATGGAATGTAATTTGATTTTTAAAAAATTATTAACTTACCCTGCTCATAGAATCAAAACATTTTCTGACCAGGGATTCAACATCATTAGGTCTATCTTGAACATTTATCCAGTCTAACAAAGACACATTGAAGGAAGGCTGATCATCATCTTTCAATTCTACTGACATTTCATTGTCCTGGACAGTAGCACTTTGACCAGATTCCTTATCATCTTTTACATTTTCAGGCTCTGTGCCTTCCAAAGCTGAATGTTCAACTGACTTGCAAAATGACGCTAACATTGATTTACTGTTCACTTTAGATATATCAGGATAAAGCACCAATTCAGCAGATTTCCCATCCTCAGTTTCTTCACTTTCTGCTCCTCCGTGTTCAGGTGAAGAATCCAGTCTTCCTAAACACTCTCTGTAACTGTGTCTTGTCAGGCACTCCAGCAGTGGTATCTTGGCCATGATAGAAACAGCAGAACCCAAGCTTTTTTTAAGAAGTGAAAAGAAAAAAACATCAGTATCTAGAGGCCAATATAACACAAAATCTTAGCTAAAAAATAACAATATGAACTGCTATTCATTTTAGAATTGAAGCAGATTTCAAAGTTATTTTGCAACTACCCTTTGAAACTACTGCGCTGAGTACCAACATCATGGAAAGACAGCTAAAGAAATCAGAGTTTTTGCTCTTTTCCACTGCTGAGTATGACATCTTCTAAACTTCCAAGCTTATGGCTACATTGCAACGAAAAGTTGTAACTTATAACTCGAAATAAAAGTTTTAAGTTACACTGCAATAAAAAAAAGAGTTTGATAAACTGAGTCACACCCACTTACTTCTTTGTTTAAACACACAACCGGGACTTATGTTTCCTATCCACATGGATATCAATGTTTATTATCAAAGCTTTGAGTGTTCTCTGTCTGACTACTTTTGCAGAATTTGAATAGTTTCTATTTGGTAAAAGCTATGAAGCTCAAGGTGTTTTTTTACAGATAAAATATATTTATGGTTTATTTTTTTAAGTGTCCAGTATCTATGTATATTCTGCAAAGAAAAGCACTCATAGAAACACCACAACACTATAGTGCAAAGATGTGAAAGATTTTCTTTGAAGTAACACCCAGTCCTTTGCAGGACACAAGTACAGACACACACACACAGTATATATATCTAGATACATGCCCCCCATCCCATTCAAAGGAATACAAATTCACTCAAAAGTTTGTGTTATGACTTCATATTTTCAACACAGATTGTACTTCTTAATATCAGTTCAAGTTATTAAAAATCAATTAATTCAAAAGTGTAAATAGGTACTTAAAAATTCTAATGTCTAAATTTATTATCTCATTTTTTGTAGTGCACATTTGGAATGACTCCAGCTCTTAAGCAGCTGTTCATTAATGAGTTTATCTCCCACATAATTCAATACAGGTTTCTTTGTGCTGATAAATGAAAGGAAAAATGTCAGTTAAAAAAAGTAACTAGCACAGAACAAGAAGAACATTCTCCATGACACACAATCAAACAAACACATGCTTGTTTAATCAGAATAAGCACCAGATATAAAACACTTAAAAAACTAAGTTTAAAATAGAGTAAATTTGGAGATTAAGAATGAATTTAATAAACAACCTACTGTGTAAGTTTCAATTTGATATCATCTATGGACTGCAAATAGCTTGAATACACATTTTCAAACTTGAAAAGCAGCTTTTGATAAGAGTATGTACAGTCTTCCAAGTTGGCCATTATGGCAGCCCAGCCTTGATGCTGAAGATGTTCATCATGTACAAGACCTTCACAAAAGGAGCAAAGCTTCTTGGCAACCTCATACATTTCCTGAAAAAACAATCATCAAAATACAAATCAAGCTACTGTTGTAACTTTATTGAAGATTTTAACATAAAAAGTATGACATTTAGATAGCTCAAAAGTTGTACACCTTAAAACTTCAAAAAAAAAAAAAAAAACCAAACTTTTTTAATTTAAGAATAAAGGAAGTTAATGAGATGACAAAAAATCAAGTACTATTTATTGAGAAATATCTTCAAAACAGAGAGGTGAAAACTGTAGTTCCAAAACCACCTTGTAAAATTAATTAAATGCTGCTAACATAAAATACTCAGGGCACACACACAAGAATAATAACCCTCGTACTAATAATATGATAGAAAAAACTGACAATCAAGGTCCAATAAGGAGAACCTTTTTGATGAGCCAAGCAGAAGCTCAGAACAAGACAATGAACTGCACAGTCAGCAAAAGTGCAGGTGGATCAGATGCAAGAAGAGATGCATGAGGAAACAGCAGGGCAAATAATTTAAGTCTTTTATTGATTAATAAACCAGATGAAACATGATGAGCAGCAGTACAGTGTCCACAAAACTCTAAAACACCCTGAAACTTGGCATCTGCAAACCAATGTGGAAGTTTTTCTGTTAAAGTACTGGATGACACAGAGGCATTTTACTGCCATATGAGGGTGAGAATTTACCACTGCACTAGGCAAAGTTAAAATAGAGACCTACATATGGTAATTACCAGATCTTACTAAAAGTATATTGCAATGCCCATTATAATCAATTCCGAAGTTGTAGTTAGTAGGAAGAGCAACTATTTTAAGTTTAGCAATTTAAGTAAAAGGCTGTTCCCCTCAAAGGACCTACTAAAACACCAAAAAATAACAACAAAAGTCATGCAATAAATCCTTCAAGCTCAAAACTTTACCAATAACACACTCCAAGGAAAATATATTCCTGAGCATACCTGTACTTTAGGTTTTAGTATCTACCAAACCTACAAGAAAAAAGTCTTCACTTTTTGAAGGTTGAGCACACTTTTAAACCAGGACTGAACACAACTTTCCTGTGCTATCATACATGTGAGAAAACCACGCACGGAAAAACAAGTTACACAAAATACAGTGAGAGAGCAGTGTTAAAAACCTAACACACCTGTGTATTTCAGAATTCGTTTGCTGCTGAACACATGGTTAGCAGCATATATGCGCATTCAAAAAAATTTGGGGGCCAACGACACTTACCTTCTGAAATAAACCACTAAACTGCATTTTAAACAAACATTTTAAACAAACATTTCAGAATTCATATTGATAAAACCTGAAAGTTATGAACATCCTCCCTGTTTCAGAAGTCCAAGCCCTGTTTCAAGCAGCTTGACAAAATTCTACTGTCCTTCAAATTACTGATAGCTAAGCAGATGAACAGTGAATATACAAAATACTTATATATGCAACTCCAATGAAATCCGAAGTTGCTCTTACAAACTCCTATCACTTTGTAGTAAAGATGTTACTTGTCTTGTTTTCTGAACTTTGGCAGCTTCGTGTGCATGCGAGAATGATGATTTCCAGTTTGAAAAAAATGGTTATTTTAATTGCTGCAGGAACTCTCGCTTCCTAAGTCAAAAATCAACCAATAACACAACTGGAATGGTATCCAGACAATGCTGAAATCTGCAAGTCAGTTTCTCCAGACCATCCCGAGGAGTTTGGCTATAAAATTTAAATGTACATAAGCTGACCAATGCAATATTGACAACTTGAACAATTTTTTACTTTCTTAAATTCACTTCATATACAAGTTATGCAAAGGCAAATTGCACAGCATATAAAAAAAGCAGAATTACTGCTTCCTCAGTAATCATACTAAGAACCAAAAGGACAGGCTGTTTTACCCTAGGATATACCAAAAAAGTACACCAAAAAAATGAAGTTGAAAAGGTAACTGAATGTCTCTGTTGCATTCTAATCACATCCTGGAAATATACACAAACATTTGACTTTCAACTCATAAAAATTACTATCTTCTCAAAGTCAACCTTCCTCCAAATGAGGAGCCATACCACTCCAAACCACTATCAGCCACAGTTCCAGAAGTGAGAGCATATACAAAACCACACATTAGTTTCAAACAGTTTAAAACAGCAGGAGCCACCTACAAAATCAAAACTAATCACAAAATCCTTTTATGCAGTTCCTCCAAATGAGTATCAACGAGGCAAAGTAAAGACTGGACTCAGATGTTTTTTTAAAAGCCCTGAGCAGAGGTTTTTGTCAGTTCTATTTTTCCTTTGGACAACCTCACTTAGCACAGCACAGATCAAATGTTTAACATGTTGAAGTATGCACTAGGCTTCATATGACCAAACTTTCCATCCTGAGACATACTCTTAACTAGTGGGCAATGTTTGCTTTTTCAGCTAGATCTATTTATTGTGCTCACAGTAGAAGTCAAAAGTTAGAAGTTAGAGCTGCCCTATGAAGCCTTATTATGTATCATGTTTGATACTCCTTTCAGAACCTAAGTGTTGCCAATTTAACATTTTAGTTTTAACAAGCTTGTTTCCCCAGATAAAAACTTTCAAACACAAAACAGAAGTCGCAAGTAGAATAAAAAAAAAAAAATCCTCATAATTGACATCACTTGTTACACAACCGATAACCAGCACTGACACTCTGTATCTGAGAGTCTAACCTGTGGCAATTTACTCATATTTAACCAAACCAGGAGCTCCTGTCCCAGCAGTCTGACTCCTAGAAAAGCAAGAGCAAACAACAGTACTTCCCAGAGCAGCAAATTAATATTTGTTAATTTTTTTGAAACCTTGTAACAGAAGGACATTCTAATAAGTGTCAGAATCTCTCATATAAACAGATACATGCCCAAAGGAACTATTATATAAAAATACCCCAATGCCATCTAAGTATTCCACCAGGTATTCTCTGTCAGATGAGCTGCAGCTTCTTAAGGTATACACAGCAGATGTGGACATTAAAATAAAAATCCCCTTATGAAAGCCATCATAAATATTGCTCATAAATCATCTCAATCATAAGCATTGAAACATACTTTGTCTCTCAGAGAAAAAATATTTTTTTCTGAGCTAACTCTGAGATCAAAATTCAATAGCGTAGTTTTTTTCAGGTAACATGTTTTCAAAGTTACCCATATGCTAATAGACTGCAAATCAGATTGTACAAATGAACAGACACATTTCAGGGCACATATGCAAGGTACTACAACAGCATCCCATATTATCATCCTCTCAAAGTTATTTTTACACGTGCCAAGGAAATTCTCTCTAGTTGGTGGGAGTAAAACTAGAGAATTCCGTCTGCATGGATGAACCTGAATGCAATTAGTCCACAGACACCAAATACTGCTTTTGATGTTGCTTTCTTAAGCCATATCATGAAATAAGCTCATTACATTCAAATAGTAAAGAATATTACTCTGAATTCAGGAGGTTCCACACAGATGGTTCTAATGAAGGTCAAACCACACGGAGTAACTATTTGTCCACATGCCAGAACTGTTTCAGTCTTAGACTATACTAAGCAGATACCAGTGCATACAACAAGAACACTATGTTAAACCTGTATTTTATTTGTTTTGTTTTAGTCAACCCTGCTTTCAAAATGTGAAAGCATGCAGCAAGAAAACAAAGCAGAAAAGTTGTTTTGTTTCCTTTGGAATACCTGTGTAACTTAACTTTAACTTTTTTCTTTAAAGTTATGAAATTAAAAGCTACACAAATGCACACCTTTCTTATCTTTCCATCACTTCCGAAATAAAGCTTCAGGTGATGTTGTTTTTTCCTTCTACCTGCTGTCTAAATCCATAGACAACATTTTTGTGAGAGATCTCCAGCCACTTTAGAAGGACCTAGACCTATAAATTTTATATAACTGTATGGCTCTATGCAGGAAAGAATTAAGCAGCTCTCTGCTAAACGAATAAATTCTAAAAACCGAATTATGTCAGGCACAGAAGTAAAGGCCTGCAATCCAACATATGTTTTAACGCTTCTCAGTAAGGTTGCCAGCTCCAGCGCAGAAAATGAAGCCTGCCTAACAACAGGCTTGCTTTTGTCATTGACTGTTCACAGACGCACTCAAGTCTTACTGGCAGACACCCAATGGTTCACAGAGCACAAAAGTTAACTTCAGTTGCCTTGTAGGGCTACATTCATCCTAGTGGCCTACAGCAGCATATCTAGAACACCAACCACTTCACTGCACTGCTGGAATAAGTACCTAAAAGAGCACCACTACCAGGATAAGAGTACCGAGACCCAGACTAATCCCCACTTGCTGTTATGCTGAAGAGTAAATAAAGGCAACATCTTCCCTACCCAATTTTTCAAGAAATCCACAGGGCCACCAGAATGCTTTAATCTTTGGTTGAGTATTGTAACAGAGTGTTTAGTTGAATTATTTCGTTTGAGAACCACAACTTAAATTCAGGCAATTCTTCTGATTATAATTAATTCTGTTTTCTAGGTTTCAACCAAAAATCAGTAGAAGCAACAAAGTATGTTTTATCTAATGCAGAAATTAACTGGTGAAGTGTTTAGGATCAATTTCAAGACTTTGCATCCTACTGTCGTAATTCTGCTCATCTGAATGAGCAAAATTTGACAAGGGTCTGTTGTCTTAAGTGGTCTTTGGACTTACCTCTAAAGAACAAAAGTTCTCAGGAAATGCAGGGTTCTTTCCATTCTCTAAAACCCTGTGGTAGAAGGAAATAAGTCATCAAAGTCCTCTACTGCCATGTGTCTGAAACTCTGTAAAAGGGACTCCCTTACAGGTTTCAATCACCATAAAAATCAACCTCAGACCAATAAAAATGATCCTTAAAAGTAAAATTCCACAAACTCATACACTGTAACCGCAGATAAACACTTTCACAACAAGGAACTGTTACCTTATTTACCAAAACTAGTAACCAAGACCATTATCTTAATGCATACACAGCTAAAACATCAGTGAAGCTATTAGATTAAGACACACTTCAAGATTTCAGTTTTAAAACTTATAATTGGAGCAGTTAACTTCACTGTAAAGGAGACTGATATTTCAATTTGTCTCCTGTCAGTAGACAGCCAATTATTCCATAATTCTTTAATATCAGTCATTTTTGGTGACTGCATCCTTTGGATATTTGTCCACACAGTTCACGACTTATTTCCTACTTAAACATACTTATTTCACCAGCATAATACAGAAAAAGTTATTTTGTTAGTCACAGCTTAATGACTTTCTTCAGTATTACTTTCACCATTTCTCTCTGATATTACAAGTAGGTTTGGAGAAGTCAAGTGACAGAATTTACCATCACAAAACGTACTGAGAAGTGACATAAACCACCACAGTCAGGGAGTCAAACCATGGTATAAGTGTTAACTTCCACTAGCTTGATTCCAAATCACCCAACTCTTTTCTGTCAGATCAATTTTTTAAAAGCTTGATCTAAAGTTCAGTTACAAAGGGCAAACAAAATGCTAGAGTAGCATTTAGAAAGATCTGCCTTAGAGTAGATCTTTCATTATACCGATAAACTAAAACCTACTCCATACTACCCAGCTCAATTACTTTAAAAGATTGAGACTGATCACTAACCTGAGTTACAGAGAAATTTGGACTTCTTTGGAGGAGCCACAAGTGTGTCTGACTATTAGACAAATTGTGGATACAATATTGCTGCTAGCAGGAATTTTTCTTGTTTCTTTCCAGTCCCGTGAGCTACTTTTCTCTCTCACAGAAGATATTAGCAGTGTTCTATAAACTATGAACACCTGCGACCTTGCAAAGCTTTGTTTATGCTACAGTAGAAAAATATTTTGACAACGGATGTTTTAGGATTTTAGCCAATCACCCCAAGGGGTGGCTGATCCTTTGACCAATTAGACTATGAAGAAAAATGTCTATAAAAGAGTTTGTAAAATAATTAAATAAATCAATCTTGCTGCACAATTCCTGCCTGTTGGATCTCTCTTCTCCTCCCTGCCACTGAGGCATACCGTAACAGACAAATAATTTAGCCAAAATTAATTTGGCCACACAATTGTTTCAAACACTACACACCTTGAAGAATATTCGTATTTTAAAGTAACTCTTTCCAGAGAGTCTCAAAGCAATTTTCTAGTAGAAAAGAGCATTTCTCTAAATAGTAGATCCACAGCTTTCAGGAAGCATGACTGTACTTCTTGGCTTAAATATCTGAAGTGTTTGAAACTAAACCAAGAATCTATGACTATGTACTATGACTACAACTGTGGTTTTACACAACCAAATGAAATGACCACACAGTTTCTCATCCTCATTTCCACTTCTCAAAGAAGAACTGACAGGAACTGACAGTTTGATCATGACAGCAGCAGCATCCCATGAGATGTGAAACATACCCACTAACAAAAGTCCAAGTTTTCAATATCCCTCTGGGACAAATGACGTGGGAACTTCAGTTATATCACTAAAAAAAGAATAATAAATAAGCCTTTCCTAAAGGCTAAACTACCAGGAATCATTTTAAGCAGTGGCGTTACAAGACCACAAGATTAGACAAGACTGACATGACACCGCTTATTGCACAACATACTGTGTAGAGAACAGCTTGTCTTCTCAGCTGGTGTGCATGAAACTTTTTGCACACATTGTGTGCACCTCACTGTCTACATACTGCAGCTCAAGGCCAGAACTGCTAAACTGCAAGAAAGATGGGAGACCAGGCTAGCTGTAAAAAGGCAACCTGGAACCCTTCAGGCAGAGATCTCAAAGGTAAGTTTTTAGCCCAAGGAAAACCAGAATACCAAGCCATAAAATTAAAACAGGCTTAGAAAGTTGATTTAACTGAGCTTTTTAAAAAACATATAAACACAGACATCATACTGCAAATGACAAAGCCTGTGGCAAGAATTTCAGTTTAGATGGTAAAGGAACGAGTTAAGGAACAGATGTAGCTTCTTTAAAGCTACCTAATCTTTATACTGTGAATTCAACATAATGAGATCACGGGTAGTGAACAGGAACAAGAAAATCTGTAATAGATGTTAAAATCACGAAAATAAAAAGAAATAGAAAATGGATGTATCTTGATATGACAAACACAGTACCATGGAAAACCAAACACAAGGTAAGTTCCCCACAGGAATGATTTTTGGTTGGGAGTTATGAAATCTAAAAAAAGGCTACCTGTAAGTCAAAGAAATTAGTTTTACCGGGGGAAAAATGGCTGCTTTTACATATACTTATACCCTACAAATATATATGCAACAGGCCATAAGAATGCCAGGACCTCCACTAAGAACTAAAACACGACTTCTAGTTATACCTGAGTAGTAACAGCAGATTATGGGGGGAAAAAAAATGCAGAAAGCAAAAGCATAGTTTAAGTCAATAATGATCAAGTTTAGACAGAGAAAAAATGATGGAGAGGCCACAATGGCACAGATTCATAAAAATACTTGCTAAAGGAAGCTCTAGAACTACTTTCATTGTGAAGAAAAAAATTAGAACCCATATATCACTGTATGTTTACAATTTCTTATCAAGTCTGATTTTACAGATCATATCCTATAGCCTCTGGACAGAGCAGATACCAGCTTAAATAAAAAGCAATAGCTACCAAATATTCTCCCCTATTTTTACAAAGTTACACATCACTACTTCTTGTTGTTCATGAGCAATAATTTAGAATGAAACCTTTATTTTCCTACTACTCAACATTATCATCGTGTAGTAGCACCTGTAATAGTAGTAAATATTAAGTAATCAAATTTAATTAATTAAAATGCTCTAAATAATTACCACAGGCAAAAACCTCTCCATTATCAAGTACTGCCATTCTGCTTTTCTGGTGAAGCAGGTTACCATTTCTCTAGAATTAATAAAAAGACAAAGCTTGGATTTTTAAGGTCTATTTTGCAGAAACTCTCCCATACAGTACTGTCAGTGTGGCTTTGGATGCATCAATCACACAACTACAGAGGTTCAGAGCCTTTCTAGCTCTCTCCAGATCTTAACTGATTCTGAAAAGGATTAATATCCCATGTTCTTTCCTCCTCCCAGGCAAGAGGCTTATGGTGTACCTTGGAGACGATTAATGCTTTAACCACGTTCCCAGTCCTCCCTCAATATGCTTCAAGCAGGCATCAAAAAAAACTATCTCAGTACAATACTGCACTACTTCTTTATCCAGTTTTCACACCTTGGTACATCTAAAAATCACAACAGAATATTTACTAGTCTTTCATCACATATGACAGATTTGTCAGTCCCCTGACATCCCAGAGAAGTACTCAGTTCATTTTCACAGCCTAACACAGAGCCTATGGCTTTAGAACATTTAAAATCTTGGATAAAATTAACTGTGCATGCAAAGGTGAATCAGATTTACGAATATTACTACCTATTTAATCTTTAAATAAATTTCCAAGTTTTTCATGAGAAAACAAATACCATCACTATAGCCATTTTACAAGCAGGGAAGAACTGTCAAAAGTGGGGAACAAATAATAATCTTCCTGAAAATAATCTGCAGGCTATAATAAAACCTCCATTTTACTTGGATCCATGTTTAAAGAGAATTCCTCCCCCTGCTTCCCCCAGTCCTGCACTAATACTAATAGGTGACATTAAGTATGGAAAGATTTATTTTCTTCTTGCAAATCAAACTCAAGATCACTCTCTCTATATAAACTTTCCAGTCTGTAGTGTAATATTAATAGTATTACAGACCTGCCACCAGAATGAGCCAGTAAAGATCTAAATAACATATTTAAAAGCATAAACACTACAATAAACTTGCATGCTCTGCATATTAATACAATCATCAGAATCAAAGGGGGAAGATTAGCCAGTACCAACAATTCTTTTCAAGTCTAAATAGGAGTATTTTTTATAAAACCCCTGGAATAAAAAAAGCTTACTCCAGAGGGATTAAATAAGTTCCATCATTGTATAGTAATTTTACCAAACTGAAAGCCAAATTAAGAATCTAAGACCAGAAAACAGGGCATGGAATAGAGAAACCAGATAAAATAACGGTGAGAAACGAGACTACCATCACCTTTCCCTTCCATAACCCTCAACAAAACACAAAGACTATAGCAATTACTACAGTCTCCCTTCATATCAAATCAATGTTAAGTATTTAGAAGCAATCAGTCTTGCTTACTTTTATAACCTCCTCTTAATACTTCACAAAAAATGGCTTTAAAGTACTTTCAGTTTCAGCTGGTAAAATCAGAACCCTCACACTCTTCACAGAGCACAACTGAAAACCTCCTACTCCTTAGCTGAATTCACATTGATATCCACTCTTCTCTATATGACAGTCATATGATTCACAGACACCTAATAACTCAGGGTCCTATTTACAAAGTCAGCTGTAACTGTCAACAGGTGGGGGAGAGAGAAAAAGTCTACTGGACTCAATTCTTGCCTTAAATCAGACAGTACATCAAGGTCATAGTATTCTGGAGAACTTCCTCCCTTCTGACAGGCCAGAACGCCAAGAAAGAAACCAAAATCCCTGTTCTACATCCAACACTTAACATCTTTCTCTGAATTCTACTGTACAGTATTAAACCCCAGCCACTTCAAGTGCTACATGTTCTTCTGGACTGCATTAAAGTTGTCACTGAAATGAAGAAATTTTATTACCAGACAAAAAATGTATCACTATTCATTTTGTGTGAAGTGCTCCACATAAGTATTCTGCTGCCAGCCAACAGAAGCTTAAAAAATCTTTAGAGATATGAAAAATATTTAATCCATTTAAATGTAAAATTTGAAAAGACTATTAGGAGAGTTTTTAACAAAGAAACACAATCAGTCCAGCTACTGAAGGCATTGTCAGTGTCTTGAACATGCATCTGGTTTTTACTGCATGCATACTTGGTATCTTACTGGCCATCTTGCAGGGAGCGAGTTTTCCCTATCAAAACAACACAGAAATAACCAAATTGGAATTCTGATCACTTTGCAAGTAAATATATGCAATATGCAAGGAAAAGGCAGTATTCAATAATAGGCAACCTGAATTTTAGGAAGAAGTTTCGTTTTATTAATTCCTCACCAGTTGTTTAGACATATATCATGAAACAGAAGCTTGGCACGGTGCTTTTAAGAATTATACCGTTAAATTTTCTACTTGAGTTAACAACATTTCCAAAGTTACTTTTCTCACTTCCAGTTGAGGTAGACTGAGGACACTGAAAATAAGGCAGTGCACTGAAGCATGGTCCAAAGCAACCCGATTGCTTTTGTTTTGCAAATGCTGCAAACATATACATCCAAAAGATGTCTCACACTACAGTTTTGAAAGAAGCTCTGAACATGCTGAAGAAGCAAGCACATTTCAAAATTTACCTTGAAACTCTGAGACAAAGCCTCTGAAGAATACATCACCACTAATACACCATTCTTACTGCCTTTTGAAGAAACTATTTCGTATTTTACATCAAGCTGTCCCTCTGACATATTTTCCTTTGGTGTGCAAATACAGTAACAATCTACTTACCACAGCAAGCTGTGTTCGTGATGCTACTGTATGAAACACTGCAGGCATCATAAGAGATTCTTCTACTTTCAATTCCATCTCATTCTCTGCTGAAAATGTGGTTTTGGGGATAGCTGGTGGACGTTCACACAAGATCATTTCTTTGTTGAATAAAAAAATTGGGTTGGTGTCCTACACTCAAAAAGGAAAGGAAACCAAACACTGAGTAAAGGCAACTCACTGTTGAACCATCAATGATTTCCTCATGTGGGTAACATGTCTTGAGAACAAGTTAAAATCTACATTTATAAGCTGACTATATAAACATTGTTTCTCAAATCAAAGAAATCCAGCAAGCAACACACTACAGAAAAATACTTAAAAATCCCTTAGTAATAAATCTTTTTCTTCCCCTATAAATGACAGTTTAGGCTAAGAATGCAGCATGCACTTACTGTTCCAGCACTGTAACTACACACTCTTCTGTCTGGTGCCATACACTCTCCTCCATTGACAACCAGTACTTGGTGCTGAATGGCAATCTTGTACTTTGTTTGAATTGCATGTTTCAGATCAGCCACACTAAAAAAAAAAAAAAAAAAAAAAAAAAAAAAAAAAAGGGAAGAGAAGATGATGCTATCAGATTACTTTTCTCTCTCATTTTAGGTATTTCTGTAAGAGACACAGGTGACCTGTCTGTGTCAGAGTAGAACATTTTTAAAAGAAACATTTTCATTCTGCACAATGACATATTTCTAAAGTGCTGTAATGTGTTGCATTCTGGATATGCAGCTAATAAGCTATCAGCTAAAAGAAAACAGCCTCTGCATTGCTGATAAGTCACCAGCAACATTTCTTCCAAGATCTGTTACCATGCTGAAATTCTGGATTAAGTCACACCAAGCATTTAGGGTAACAGCTGTAGAAGTCATATTGTGTTTGTTGAATTTATACTTTATGACCAAACAGCTGACTTGCTAAAGCCCTAGAAGACAAGACTATTAACACTTCGTTATGCATAAGCACAATTTCACCTAATAAACTCTGGCTGATTTACTGTACATGAAATGCAGTAAAGGACTTACAATAACAGGAAACTTAACAATCGATATACCTGCAACAAATTAATATAAACATCACAGACTTTAACATAGAAACAGTATATCAATAGACCATCCCTGGTTTTAATTCAACAGCCTTAAACATTCAATTCTAGCTGACATCTTCACTTTACTGCCTATTTTAGGCAGTTCTAGACTGTGTCATTAACACACGTAAACAGCAAAGTAAATGAGAATTTACTAATCTGATCCAGTTACTGACACCAGCTAACATAACACACTGTGGTAGCACCTGTGCAAAGGCAGAAAAAAAGCTTCTGAGTATGAATTGAGTAATATAAGCATCAATAGTTTTGATGTAACTAGCAGGAAATTTAACAGTGTTACTGTTACTTGAAAAAGATCATAAAGATCTGTTATTTAAAGCAACCATGATTCAGCATGACATCATAAATTCTGTGATTCATTACAAACCTCTCACAAGCACAAGCTTGTACTTGCTAGCTGTGTTACAGTAACCATTCACCTATCACCTCCACAGTCTTTAGGAAGGTAGCTTGGCCTGTCCATGTACAAAGAGACAGGCGAAGAACCCAAGAAAGTTAGAACTAGAAAGAGCAAGTCTGTATGTACAGATATACAGAATAAGCAGTTAAACTGTTCGACTGAAGAGTCTTTGATTTTGTGTGGTTCAGTTGTTGGACAGCTTCCAAAAAAGAACCCAACTGAGCAAAAAGTGGGCCCATAACAGATTATTAGGAGCCTGGCATGGCAGCTTTGATGCTGCACCTCACTCACCATGATTTAGAAATGTAATGTCTAAATGTATCAGACAGCTTATAGGGGTGTGGGCACATATATAAAGGACGCAGTAGAAACAGAATGGCTGAAATACTATTTCATGCTCAGTAATACCCTGACTTTCATCTAGCTTTAGAGAAGAGCACACTAAAACACTCTAGTCTTTTTCACTCATGAAAATTACAAACAGGAGTTCAGGAGAAAGGAAACAATGGATTTGAGAACAAAATCCATGGTAGAAATCTTTTATGCCCAATTGCTTGCAACATATTCATCACTGATAGAATATGAAAACAGCAGGTGAGCTTGGCTCTTGCTACCCCCAAGGTGTCTTGCACATGAGAATAATGAAAAAGAATACAATACAAACCTCTCTAAAAGCATCTGTACATTTGCAAGATACGCTTTTAGTATGCAGTGAAAAAAAAATACAAACAGTAAACTTGTTGGGACTTCAGCATGATCCTCTAACACTGATCACGCTTCAGGTAGTTGGGCACTCAGGAGTTCATATTTTACAAATAAAATCATCTAAAACAGTTTGGAGCCTTACAACATAGGACAGAATCCACTTCTACCCATCTAAAACATGCGACAAAAACCTTCATGCCAATTCTTTAGGATCCAATCTAAAAACATTCCAGAGCACACATTTTCCTCAGGATGAGTGTACTGACAAGAGAAAGAACAACCTGCAGAACTTCCTCTATGATGCCAGACAGTAAAAAATAAACCATTTATAGAGAAATCCCAAATAAAAACACTATTCAATAAAAGGGCACAAAAGATCTGAAGTCATTCTGACAGTTCTTTCAAAAAGCACCAAACACAACACCAGATTCAACAGGAGCAGGTCAGCCTCTGCCACTGACCCAGAAAGTAAATAACTTCTCTACTCTTTCATGGAATTGCACACACAATCACCTGGCAAGGCATTGAAAATGCTAATCACAAAAAAAATGAAGAAAACAACCACCAAAATTCACTCAAATACAGGATAACCTAGAAGAAAACTGCACTGACATACTAAAAAAACCAACCTAATATCTGTCAAATATTTAATATATAACAAATATACATACTTTTTAAATTTAAACAATATACAATTAATTGACTCTCTTACTTTTGTACAGCAAGTTCAGTATCAAACGTAAGGGTAGTTCCAGTGTTGACCAAAAATACATATAGCTTCATGATGATTTCTTTAGATCTCTGAAGTTTGTAACTTCCACTGCTAAAATCATTTAGAAACTGAAACAAAAATTTCAAGCGTTAGTTTCACAGGAATTATGAAAAAGACAAGACACATGCTTTTGAAAACACACTTTCAGATATATAGTGGGTGAATACATCAGTGCTCACATTCCACAGTTCTTTATTCACTACCAAAGACAGAGATGTTGTTCCTCTAGCCAGAAACATGAGCAGGGTAAGTCTCTGCATGTACAGACAGTTAGGAGAACATGTGAGAATATACACTGAGAAGAATAAAAGAAACTAAATTAGAAAAAAATAAGAAAATATGACTTCCAATTGCAGAAGCCATCATCCCAGATCATTACCTGGCTTTTCTCAACTATGAAATACCTTTTTAAAGCCCCAGATAGTAATTTCCAGACATCTTTTCTAGATTTTACAAACAGCAGCACAATCTATTAATTCCTCAACTTACAGCCACTAAGTCTATCTGCTCACTACTATCCCTGTCCATACTTTTTCACTCAGAAATTAAATCATTGGCAACAACCCAAAAAAAAAAACCAAAGAAAAGAAAGAAGGCAAAATTCCTTTTTGTATTTCTCTACAGTAAGTAATAGCTTTAAATTTTTTTTTTCCTGTTATCAGCATTAGCTAAATCAGTAGCTCCTTTCTTTGTTACTGATAGCAAATATGAAGCATTCAAGCAAGAACGTGCAGGTCAACACACATTTTCAGTCCTGTGCCCTACAAGACCATGGACGAGTGACTCTATGCACGTGTTTTTCCAGTGTATGTGACAGATGAAAAATATTAACCTGCCTCATGAAACACTGAGACTTAATTTGAGATTTTATCACTTAAGTACTCCATAATTCTGAGCCTTTTTCTCTTCTCCTCCTTAGGAGCTAGGAAGCTTATGAGTAATTTCCACCACACTACCAAAGCTGCTGCAGAAATACAACTAGCACTGCAGTCACTAATAACCTGAATTTTTTGTGGAAGGAATGATGAAAAGTTAAGCTGTAAGTTTTAGCCACTAAGCAATATTCTTATATCATTGTAAAAATGACTTTTTTGGATTAAATTACTACACAGGTAATATAAGTTGTCCGTCTTTCTTTGTAGTATTAATAAGACACACATACAGGGTCTACACAGCTAATCATATTACTCGAACATTAGTCTGAATTTGCATTTATGTCTTTGCCTACACATAGAAAAATTTACAAACCACAGAGAAAAATAACAAACACCCCATTAATATGAGTAGGGGGGAGAGGTTTTATCAGAATATTTATTCCAGAAAGTCGTAAGAGTTTTCTTACAAGAGAGCAGCTACCCTCACACTTTTCAAGCATTCATTATAGTCCTAGTTAAATCATTCATTTTCACAACAAGGCTTCAGAAACAGAACTACATCAAATAAAAAAGGACCAGTTAAATAATTTGATCTGAAGAGTTTTGTTGTCCTTGCACCTGAACTCTACTGTACTCAGTGGCACCAGCTTCCTTTTGTATCAGAAAAAGGAGAATATACTCTATAAACTAAATTATTAGATAGATAAAAACTGCTGAACACCAAGAACAAGCTAAAAGTTCCTTATTTTATTAATAAATTCTCTCTTTTACATCTAAACATAGTAAAAGGCTTATATAATACCTAGTTTTCATATGAACATTACTACCAAAGCTAAAGTGGTATTTGAGAGAGAATGTGCCCAACACATACATGAAGTAAAATTTTAATTAAGCATTTACCCATCCAAACCATAACACTAAACCTAACAAAAACACAGAAAGAAGAAACATTATTAAGATCAACAATATTTATGACAGCATCTGCCATACATCAGGAGTCTCTAACTTTTTAACTTCAGGCAAAGAAAGAATTACCTTCAGGCACTATACAGAGCTACCGCCTTCTTCAAATTCAAGAGGAGAGTAACTGCGCACATTCGCTTTACTTGATTTTTGGCAACAGAGTAGCATGGCTGTTCAAAGCCAGAGAAAATCTGCAAAGAAAGGATACAGAATGCAATTATTAGTAAAAAATTATTATTAAAATGTCAGGGGTTTATGGCCATAATTGCATCTAATACAGAAATCAGTGTATGTTAATGCCAGAAGAATAATTATGTGGTAATTGTTTGCGGTTTTGTTAATTAATAATGCTATCCAGTCACAAGTCTGCCCAGAACTGCTATACATCTGAATACTTTCGCTCATCAATTTTGTTTAAAATAACTACTAATCATACTTTTGAGTGTTTACAAGGAGAGAAATTTAGTTCGCTATAAAGAAATGTTTGCTTTTCCATTAACCGAAATTATTTTTCAGAACTGATGCAGAATGTTGACGTGGTGATGCTGAGAGCAATAGAGAAAGTCTTAACAAGGCAATTTATCTATGAAACTCCAGCATTAAAAGACATACACGCTACTGCTGTTGAATGAAGAGTCCTATCCTGCAGCTGTCTCCCACAGATTCCTTCAGGAATCAGTATCACCTTCCTTACCTGAAACAAGGTAACCTATTTTGCTAAGCCATTCACCTACTTTCAAAACATGTGTTAGATTTATTTATTCTATTTTTTTTTTTTTTTTAAATAACCTGAAGATTCCCAGCTGCTTGTCACTGCATCTTTGCCAGGGGCTTCTCTCCCAGAACTGCTTTTTAAACTACAATGGAAACTACAACAACCAAAATGAGTCAGATCAGCAAAGGCGACCTTTTTAGGCTACCCTAGTTCATTTTAACTGTCTTCAGTTAAGTAGCAGTGCCAAAGGAGAAGGAGCCTTGGCAAAGAACATGTTGATGAGCTATTGGGCTCAGGGCAGTGAAGCCAGTGCACAAACTCCAAACTGCAAACAAACATTATTTCTATCATGTTAATGCCCTAGCAAGCTTCTGAGAAGATGATCGGGCACTATAAAGGGTGATAATCCATTACTAAAAATAGGCTTGCTGAAGCCTGAAAACCATTAGAACATGTAAACCATTTTATACAACCTATGCTACTACAGACAATCAAAAACACTCCATTCCATATTTGAAAACCTTGTAATAAAGGAAATAATCATTTTATGGTCATGGAACAGAAGAATTCTTTTCCTCCCTTTTGTCCCCTCCCTCTTCACTCCTATGCAAAATGCACACATAACATTTTATCAGAAGCAAAGGTACAATAAAAGGGAAATAACCAATGTGTTTAAGTGCTACCACAAGAAAAATTGTAATTAAAGTGTCCTCCTCCAGTTTAGCTATCAGCAGTCAACAGTTGTACTTGAGCAAAATGAATTTATGAATACTTCCTTTAGATCAAAGTAATGCACATTAACATGAAACTACTGAAACACTTCTGCCACAAACTAGGAACACAACACAATCTCTGTCTTGTAACTCCTTTGCAACCATTAAGAAGACAAAAAGCAAGTGTTGTTTCTCAACATTTCATCAAACAATGCTGGGGGAAAAGAACTACAATGACACAGGCAGGACAAATTTGTATTAGATTACTCTTTGGGAAAGGAAAAAAAAAAAAAAGAATGTAGAATTCACAGAATTCCACAAAATTCACCCACTCTCAAGATTGTTACAAATTTCAGTGAACACTTTCAGGAAGAGAGGAATCATGTAAAGCAAGGTTCCATAGAATACATGCCTTGAACAACAGCCGCCCCTGCAAGATTCACTGATACCCAACAAAGACATACTGCAGCCCTCCCTC